>NC_137830.1:39306501-39906501 GCF_963921795.1 Nannobrachium achirus
CATTTTAAACTAAACTAGTCCTGTGCACACCTGTCGGGTGTGCACAGGGGTATGCCCAGTATCTGAGGGATTGAATGTGTCTCAGAAGTAATGTTGGAGTGCCCATTGGGCAGATCTTTATGCCCATATATGGTGTTCTGAGGGATTGGATGTAGGAGTCTCGGAAGTCATGTTGGAGTGCCCGTTGGGCAGATCCTTATGCCCTTATATGGTGTTCCATGTTGGAGTAGCCGCCCGTTGGGCAGATCTTTATGCCCATACATGCATGGTGTTCCGTGTCCAGGCCAGTCTGTATTGTCAGTACTGACTTCAGAGTATGACATCAGAATACTGCAGACAGACGGCGGACAGACATTCACTAAATGAATACAGTAGTTAGATACTGTATATAAAGAATCCTCTTTGCCTTTCAGGCTATAACTCGTCTTTTCCATAGGAAGACAGTAGGACCCCTCCCCTCCCCCCCACACACACACACACTGTGGTTTGCAAGATGACCCCCCCGACAGAGAGACAGACAGACACAGACACACAGGCAGTGTGTCTGCTATATATCACTATAGGACATCATCTATGAAGGTTATTTGAATGGATGTGTGCCTTGCAGGTTCATGAACGCACCCTGGTTGACCTGCGTATACCTTGCCCTAAACAGCAGACAATGCAGTGGCGCCACTGCTTGTTAGGCAGATCTTACTGTGTCTGCCAAGCACCTGTTAGGTTGGGGCGGGGGGGGCGGGGGGGGGGGGGTTCTTGGCAGGCAATTGGCCAGATGTTTCATGTGATGACTGATGATTGATGCCTCACTGTTTGTCAGGGGGGGGGGGGGGGGGGGACACCATGGGGATTTCCACTCCATCCTTTTTGCTTTCCCTTTTTTTTCACTTCATTGTCTGTGGTTACTGGAGGAAAACAAATCCGGATGGGGTGGTGGTGGTGGTCGCTTGGGTGTCAGGTGTCAGGCAGCAGTCTAGAAGCCCGTCGATCGTCAGACACGTATCACATAACAGCGCCATTACTTTCCGCCACAGCCCACTGGAACATGTGGAGGACATGAACAGCTGGTGGCAGATATCCTCTATAGCACCTGACGGCTGCGATGCTATCGACTTGGCAGAATTAAGCCGCTTCACGGAGCAATAATTACAACAAGAGATCTTTATCTCCACTGTGGGAAGGAGATGAGAAGAGCAGAGGGAGAGGAGGCGCTTGCTTTCCAAAGAACAAGCGTTGCCTCTCTGAAGACACAAACCCCCTCCAGCCGGTCCTAGAAGTCACCTTGATGATGTCCTTGACCACCAGGGATGGAGCTCGAAACAAGAGCCCTCTACAAACCCACCCAGTATCAATAAGCTTTGGGCTTATCAAGATTGTTATTGAGCATAGCGGCCCAAGCTGTCATGTTTAAACAATCAAGACAAGAGGCAATCAAGAAACTATTACGGTACTATTCCTAATACTAGTAAGACACCACAGGGTGCATGCGACCTCGAGGTCGCGCCAATTCTTGGCCATCTGGCCAGTGATGTATATGGGACCAGTTACTCATACTGTATATGGAGACCCCTGCATGATAGTCAACAATGTTATGTCAAAACATGCCCATATATGGGCATTACCAAATATGGGCATTCCCAGATATGTCCTTAATATTGATAACATAATATCCTTAATAATGTCCTTAATATTGACAATATAGGAATCTCCATATATGGGCATAAAACGTATGTTAATTAGTAAAGCCAAGCAGGGCCTTGGCGAGTTAGGACCTGGGTTTGCTGCCTGGGGATCTCTATATATGGGTATAAGGGGATACCCTAACAGGGCATCATCTGGGAATGCCCATACTGTATATGGACATCTATTTTACCCTTTATTAATATATATCCATATACATATATGGACTTAATATTAACGTTTTCGGCCTGGGATTGATGACATCAGAAATCTCCATATATGGGTATAAAAGGGATTTTGTTTCTGGGAATGACCATATATGGACTTTTTATTTTATTTAATACAAAGCCATTTAACACTTATTGCACACTAATGAATGATTGTTTTAATGATATTTAATGATAATATTTGTTACTTTTGTCAATTGTCATCTTCATAGATGGTGGTCAGCCACAAACTCACAGCCACAACAACTGGCCAATAAACAAAGATACCAGTTCTGTTCAATAAGCAGGATCGATAAGGTGCTCATTATCAATACAAATGTATGAGCTCAATCCCTAGTAAAAATACAAGTTCTTTAATGCAGTGCTTCTCAAACTTTTTCATGTCAAGGACTCCCAAATTTGACACTTAGAGATATGCCAGGGACCCCCATAAGAGAAGATTTTTACAGTGGATCAATGACTCAACCATTTGAAGTTCAAGGACCCCCAGTTCGACATGCTTTAGGGCTACAGACCCCCATTTAATGGCATTTCTATCTCAGAGACCCCAATTTATATTGTAAAATCAATGTTAATTTATCTCTGAGAGTGTATATTTGGTTCCATTTGTACACTCTCTGAGTTACATAAGGGTCCATTTGGTTCCTAAGTCGCTCAAGGACCCCTGGGGGTCCCCAGACCCCACTTTGAAAACCAATGTTTCTCCACAATAGTTTCTGACAGAACGATCAGCAACCAAAGAACAATTCACTTAAGTGGATGTTTCTTTACATTGTAAAAATAAATGTAAAAAAAGGTTCTTCATACATTTTACTTCTCTATTCTAATTGACTCCATTCAGAGCCATCGCTTGGGGTGGGGGTGGATGAGACGTCCCCTATCAAGCCCCTGAATTACATCTCGTCTCCGTCTTTCCATTATCATTACGAGACAGTGCCTGTAAAAGGTTAGAGCAATACAAGAGGGAGGAGGCAGGTTATGCAACGTCTTTATTTATCCGGCGTCATGGAGTGAGGTAGACTATAATGCAGTCTTATGCTCCTGCTGTCTGGCTGAACTAAACCGCCAGGCCAAAGGCAGAGAGCGAGTCACCGTAAGCCAGGAACCCTGGGACTGCTTTGGTTTAACCTCGTCTGCCTTAATCGGCGCTGGTGAATTTCATTGTTTTAGCCAGGAAGATTGGGGCCTTGTTCGGGGTTACGGGAGGAGGAAGTAGAGGTATATACGCGCCTCCCCGCTGATCTGCACTGCACACCTCTCTGTTTTTCCTTGTCTTCCTTCCTCTGTCTCTGCGAGGACGGGGCACTGCCACTTTGGATATGTCACGGGCAATAAGGATGAAAAATTGGCCTGCTCTTAGGCAGGTCCGCAGTCAGAGCACCCGGCTCTGTCCTCCACCTTCCTACGCCTGGAGGAGGCCTGAGCTCCGCGCTCGCAAAACAAAATAGGATTTAACAAGGCCAGAATCACCCACGATGCCTCAGTAAAGAGCCACTGAACCTCGCCTGAACCAACATTGGCAGTTGG
The DNA here is from genome assembly GCF_963921795.1 of Nannobrachium achirus. Taxonomy (NCBI): domain Eukaryota; kingdom Metazoa; phylum Chordata; class Actinopteri; order Myctophiformes; family Myctophidae; genus Nannobrachium; species Nannobrachium achirus. The sequence continues at coordinate 39,309,933 of NC_137830.1, forward strand.
ATACAGACTTTAACGCCAATGTTGTGCAGTGACTGAATAGGGTTTGACAGCAAAGCGTGTATGGTGTAGTTTCAGATCCATGCTAAGACTACAAATGATCTGGGCGTGCTGAATCAAACACTGCAAGCCTCAATCAGCATTAATGAAGTGCCTCTTTGGAAATATTGTGCTCTGATAGGCTCTAATCTCCCGTAATGTGCCATTTCAATTAAACCTGACAGTCTTCTTTTTTCTTTTTTACTCACATTTACTATTTATTGGGCTAAAGTACACAGGGTTGATAAGTGATGTGTGTAGTCACATAGTCATGTTGGGGAAATAGCAACATAAGCAGGGGCGTCAATTGGCTATGGTAGGGGGTCCAGGGGGGAAAATAAAAGTTACTTTTAAATATAAATCCATGAATGCCTCTTTGTCTATATGTGCTGGTTATTATGTTGTTAAATTACAGTAAAATAACTACAAATGCAAAATTTAACAAAATGGTCACTTTAACAAGGTATTATAATTATATTCTCCACACTTGTATTCTCCCCCATCTTGACAAAATTGTATATTCCCAGGTTCCGCAGGGTAGCTGCACAGGTGCATTAACCGTAGAAACCCAGGGAAAAAACAGACAAAACCCGATTTTTGGGCGCACGCATGAGGACTCCTGTCTTTGCAATACCATAGCTTTTGCTGAACTGACACCACTGAAAATAAGGCTACGTGGGGCTGAAATGTGGAAGCACACTGCCATAAATGAGCCAAATAAAATACAAGCATAGTCGATGTTGGGCAGAAACCTTGTATCATATTTCATCTTTTCTTTTCTTTATCTTTTCTACTTATGAGTGTCAGGCAAAAGTAGCGAAAAACAGACAATCTAGTACAAGCTCACAATTTAGGAAATTGTTTTGCCATCAACATCCCCAAATAGTCCACTTGCCAGAATCTGAACCCAGACATATTGAGTACAGTAAGGTTTTATGTTAGAAATGTTGAGTATGGGTCCCCAGCATGTAGAAACTGCCGGATGCTAACTTGCATATGTTGAGCAATTTTCATAATTTGCATAATTCGATTTATTTAGCATAATCCCCCATAATAATGGATAATATGTCAAAAACTGATTGGCCGATTTGAACAATACTGGAGTGGTTTTGGGGGTTATTGAGGATGCTGAATCCATTTATGACATTTTCTAAATTCAAAATGGCCGTTTTAAACCGGAAATGGCCATATACCAACTGGAAAATCAACAAAAAAGTATCAAAATCACCCCACTTTAAGTTGGTATAAGGCCATTTCCGGTTTAAAACGGCCATTTTGAATTTAGAAAATGGATTCAGCATCCCCAATAACCCCCAAAACCACTCTAATATTGTTCAAATCGGCCAATCAGTTTTTGACATATTATCCATTATTATGGGGGATTATGCTAAATAAATCGAATTATGCAAATTATGAAAATTGCTCAACATATGCAAGTTAGCATCCGGCAGTTTCTACATGCTGGGGACCCATACTCAACATTTCTAACATAAAACCTTACTGTACTCAATATGTCTGGGTTCACAATGGGGCTCTATGGGCTGGCAAGTAGACTAAAAATAAGGATACGAGGTTGAAACAGGTTAGGTCTGTCGTTGGGCTTTATACTTCCTCCATTGGAACGTACATTTTTAATTTTTTCTGAAAAGTAACGGTTTTGGACATACTGTACAAGGTTTCCGACCAACTCTATTCTAACTACACATGACAACAATCTAACATTGTTGTGTATGATTTAGATAATGATGGGAATGGGAAACTGCTTGGGTTTCCTATTTTGCTGCTAAACCACTGTGCATGCCATTGTGCGCATTATGTGAGTTTGATGCCTTTGGTGTGTGCGTGCGTGCGTGAGTGCGTGTGTATACACACACATCACACACAGCCACGTCACTCTGACCCAGGCATAAATAAACAAACCTGATATTCCCAATCGCCGGGGAAGACTGCTCCAGGAACCTCTCCCTTGCTATATAGTTCCTCTGCTATTCTGCTATTAATATGAATTAATAGCAGAATATTTTAATCATTTCCTTTTTCAATATGAATGAGTTATTATTTCGATTTTAGGACTCAATTAGACCCCATGAAAGTGTACAAATGGAACCAAAATGGACCAATTTGGGTCATTTTCTCATCTATATACTAGGTATAGTTATACAAATTAGATTGTTTACATTTATTGAAATACGAGCACATATGTCAGGACGTACTACAAGTGCGACCTGATATATGACCGAGTCATATCATATCTTGCTTTAGGCAGAAGAGGAGGAGGGATGTTGTTGGTTGGTAATAGTCAGCTCTGTATTTCTCTACGGTTATGATTGGTTGGGTGATCTTTTCTCTGATAACGGGTCTTGTATAATGACAGATTTATACAGTACATGCAGTATATCTCTTCCACTGTAAGATATATTGGTACAAATATTATTGCATTCCAATCATGGACACACGTGGACACATGTGAATGACTCAACTGTTCCTTCTAAATATTTGGTGAATTCATAAGAAGAATCTTTGAGCGCCAGAGACTGTGAGTTACTGCAGAGCTCTATCAAAAATATAAATACTGTAGGCCTACAGTATATTCAGAGCACTCTTTCTTAGATATTTCTTAGTTTCATCATTATACATAAAAAACCCATAAACAAACTAAATAAGTTATGGTACACCGATGCGGGTCGGGGTGTAACTAAGATTTGTTTAGAAATCTAAATAGTGGGACATTTTCAGAAAGAACACACACAAAAAATGTACCACTGAGCGTTCAAATTCCTTTGTTTTGTGGGACATCAAAGAACCCCTAAAAAAAAAAAAAAAACTAAGACAAAGTGAAATTACATGCTATAGGCCCTTATTATTAAATAGATACATTATATATGGCATGCATTGTATGATTGTATGATAGCTTTTTGTATAATGTTAGAATTGATATGCACTTGCATTAAAAAGGAGAAACCTGGACTTGAATATAGTGAGAGTGGCAATTTGGATGAAAATGGATGGCCAATTCTTTGTTTTGCTTCATTTGGAGGGAAGTACGGAGACTAACCTTTTACTCAAGGATGCCTGCTGCAATGGATTCGAGGGCTTCTTCCACAGTCCACTCTGTTACTCACCCAGGCAGTCGCTCAGATCTGGAGAAGATAAAAACAAATTAAACCAGTGATTCTCAACCTTTTTAACTTCAAGGACCCCTAGTTTGATATGCATTACGCCACGGCCCCCCTTTTTATACGTTTATCGTCTCTAGGAATCCCGCATCTAAACAGTAAAATCCTCAGTGTTATTTTACATCTGAGAGTGTACAAATGGAACCAAATGGACAGTAAGGGTCAGTATTACAAACCTGTAAGGGTCCATTTGGTTCCTATATTAACTCTTTAGCTGGGGACCCCTGGAACGTCCTCAAGGATCCCCGGACCCTACACTGAGAACCAGAAAATAAAATAGAACAGCACTCTGTCGACGTGCCAACGTGCAACTTGTGTGCGCCAGCAGAGCGTGCCATGAGGTGCGCTCAACACTGGCATCACCAGGAATGGCTGTTAAAGAGGTGGTGCCATGATTCCCCCCCCCCCCCCTCTAAAACATGATTAGCAGGTATTATGATTATACTAGGAGGAAGATTTCTTCCAAAAAAAGTAATCAGAAAGAGTTAAAATTGGGTTTTTATGTGGCCACACCCCCAGTTCATTAAGTATGCATGGATGTCATGGTGGCTGGTGACCCAGCTGATATAGCCACACCCCACAGTGTTGGGTGAATGGTAATTGGGGAGGAGTTGTGCATGTGGGAATGCAAACCATGCCGGCACCCATGATCTCTTTTGCCACGTCCCTCGCTTGTGATCTTGACCTTTAACCTTTAATGACCCATAGCTTACTGATCATCTAGTTTCATGAAACTCCACCCATCTGTTCTAGATTTTGACCCGGTCCTTGATTGTGACACTGTCTTTACAGTAGTCATCCTTTTGGGGTCTTAACAACATTCAACACAAATGTTAATTGAATTTGTTTTTGTCAGACAGATTTTTCAGGTCAGGGTAGAGCAGTGGTTCTCAAACATTTGAGCGGTGGTCACACCGTCTCTTTAGCGTGACCCTGTGTGTGTGCGTCTATGCGTGTGTCTGTCTGTCAGCATTGAAATGTGCACGCACACACACACACACACACACACACACACACACACACACACACACACACACACACACACACACACACACACACACACACACACACACACACACACACACACACACACATTGTGAAATCAATGTTAATTTAACTCTGAGAGTGTACAAATGGGGCACTCTCTGAGTTACATAACCAAGACAGGGTTTTCCCCCTAACAGTAAAATGTTTACACATAATTTAGAAAACGGGTGGTTTTCTCATGTTAACAAAGGAACACAAAGCTGAACACACAAATAATGTGTGTTCAGCGTCTGATGTTCTTGATTCCAGGTATTTGTTATTATTTATATCTATTTACTACCCATACATACATACATCAGGCCTGCCTGTCACATCCCAGAATAACACTGCACTGCGGTGGGCTACAACAACTGCATCCAGGAACTAGCCACTACGAAGTAAGCCTGCGTCGTTTGGCGTTTGTTGATATTTCCATCAGCTCAGTAATCGGTGCATGACAGTGTTGGGGTGGCACATATCCGTTATCGATGGGCTGTTTTCACAGATGATTGGCTGTGATCAGAGCAAGGACGGCGAGCCGTGTGTTTGAGATGGGGACAGAAAGCAGCTGGGGTCTCCTCCCCACAGATGCTGCCAGCTGCTGAGATTTGAGACTGGGAGACAAGAAATTATGAGATATGTGTGTGGATATGTTGGTACCATCCTATAAGCTGCCTGGTTATGCTGTGTCGTACCTGTATTTACATCTGAGGGAGGCAAAAATGCCTCTCTTTCTTTGGTCCCTGGTCATGGAATGACCTTCAGACCAGACTCAAATTGGCCGTGCTAATTCCTCTGAGAAGCTTTAAGAGAATCACTCTAGACAGATCTACAAAACACTTGCACTTGTTCAGACCTGGAATAGTTGCTCTGTAGATTTCTTCTTTTTTGGATACAGGTTGCACACTGTGTGTGAAATGTAAAACTAGCTTTTAAGATGGTGTAAATTGTATTACTTTGAAGTTGTTCTTAGGTATTTGTGGTGTATCACGGATGTTCTATTTTTTGTTGAGGATGTCTTGTATGTATAGCAAAGATTTCCTTTATTTCTGCCTCTTGGCCAGTTCCCACTTGCAAAAGAGACTATGTCTCAATGTGTTTTTACTGGTTAAATAAAGGTTAAATAAAAAAATTAAATTAAATAAAAAATAAGGCTTTGTTCAGACTGAAGGCAAATCTGATTAGCCTCTCAAATGGCTGTTAAAATTGCGTTCAGATCAGATTTAGGTATTCAGAGTCAGAATTCATCAACTATCTGCATTGGTTGCTGTGGTGTGTCAGTCACTGAAAAAAGCAGATATACAAGCTCACAAGGTGTCAGGTTCGCGGCACACTGTTTCGGCTGTTTTCAGTATAAACCAGGGTTCAGTGTCTAGACTGAGACTCATCTTTGGAAATCACATTTGAATCGTTAACCCACCTAGGATACAGTAGGAATGTGATTCAAATCTGATATGCATAAATCTGTTTCCATGTTTGTTTTTTGCTGTTCAGTCTTGATTAAAACAATATGATTCCAGTCTGGATTGGTAATAGCCTATAATCCTCTGCCTCAGCACGGTGTTCTGTCACACTTGTGTCTCCTTGCTGGTGATTTATCTAACATAGAAATCTTTATGGGTGGTTGACATTTTATCTAGTGTAGACGTGACACGCCGTAAGCCTAATTTATGCTTCAGCAACAAAGTGTCATAGGATGTGTAGCTCAACATATTTTCAACTGAAAAAGTGTCAACGCAAATGTCGCGCCGACACTTTTCTCAGCTGACTAACTTCTTTTTTGTCAAGTGGCACATCGCATGACACTTTGCCAAAGCATAAATCAAGCTTTAGTAGAGCTGAGGCCTTGCTTTTCTAAAAACTACATTAACAAATGTACTGGCACAAATTCTGACTTGGTTGCCCACAAAATACAAATCATGCACAACACAAATGAAAAGTATTCAATTTAATATTTTGATGAGATTTTATTTTATTTCATGGAATATATTATATCGGGTAAAATACAGGCCTACCAGGGGCACGGTGGCGCAGTCAGTAGTGCTGTCGCCTCACAGCTAGAAGGTCCTGGGTTCGATTCCCGCCGGGGGACACTGTGGGTGCTGGGGGCGTGTTCCCTCCTCCGCGTCATCAGTGCCCACACCCTAGGTGGGGTTGGCAAAAGGGCCTTTCTGTGTGGAGTTTGCATGTTCTCCCCGTGTCTCCTAGGGTAGATACCCTCACAAAAACATGCAGTAATCCTGGTCTCTATAAAGCCTCCCCCTGGCCAGCCGGGGCGCCTGATGGAGGGGAATGGAACTGGTTGGAATAACGTGTTCCTTCCACGCGCTACGTCCAACCGGGGAAGCTCCACCTGTCAGGTGATAAGAAGCGGCCGGCTCACTCCTCATGCATTGAAGGAAGCATGAGCTCAGTTCGGGGCCCTCCCCAGGTTGGCAGAGGGAGAGTAGAGCCCAGGATCACAGCTTAGGCAATTGGCACCGGGTGAAAAAATGGGTTAGAAAAATCGTGGGATAAAAATTAAAAAAAAAAAAAAATACAGGCCTACGCGGCGTTCGTGATGGTGTGACAAAAACAAGCCTTAGTGTTCTAGGGTTAAATAGGTGACTGATTAAGCATTTAACCTAATTTGGTATTTAATTCCTGGATGTTTAATGCCTGCAATTATGTCACCAATTTAAAAAAACTACCTTTTCATGTTTTGTTAGATATGAGATGGTGGATAAGAGGCTGCTGCATATGTTCAGATGCCTGTCAGATTAGCAGACGATGCTGGACAGCAAGTCTACAATGAAAGCTATTGTTGTACGTAAACTGAGACCTGACATGAGATTTGAACGTTGGCTAAACTCACATCAAATGGCAGACAGATAGAATTGCACTGCCATAACCGTACAACCATTTTTGTGTGACTTCTTATTTTGCGAGATAACATTAGAGATAACGTTAGAGATAACATAACAGTGTGGCTTACCAGTTTGGTGCTATTCTGTGAGTGTAAGGGTGCCATGGCATTGGTCCAAAGGTTCATTAGTCCAAAGGTTCATTAGTCTGTTAAGAATACTATGCCTAACCCTAACCCTAACCTCAGTAACCCTAACTAAATTCAGACTGATGAACCTTCGGACTAATGAACCTTACTGGACTTATGGGCAGTCCCCAATGTAAGTACAGTAGATTCCCCCCAATGGTGTCAGTAAAAAACAAACAAAACAAACAGAAAGTGTACCCTTTGTCAGCCCTTTTGCCTCCCTACTGTACATAGTAGTATTATACAGTATTATTTAACTAGTGCTTCAGATGCACTCTGTGCTTTATGTGTGTAAATGTAGTAATATCATTTTCACCAACAAAGAGGCTGAGCAAGAAGGTCCTTTGTTAGTTAGTTGGCAAGGTAAACACATTCCCATCCAAATGTAACATTTCATACATTTTAGAAATAATGACAATTTCCAGTTCACCAGTACTGTCACCAGAACAAGGATTAGATCACAGATAAGAGGGGAGTCATAAGACAGTTTTACCCACTGGTGATACTCAGGGTCTATAGTTCAGTAATGGCAAACTCATTTTGGGGTGAGGGCCGCATTGGACGAAAGGTGACTCGATGAGGGCCGCAATGGTGCAACCAGTCGCGGATCGGATGGCAAGCACACTCGCGCACATGTTCACTCTGTTTTTCTTCCTGTTGTCTCAGTCACTGCTATAGCTAGCAATATAGCAGTATATCATTTTATGAATTGTGTTCATTATTAAGTAAAATAGCTACTTTCATTATTGGTATTACAGTTGCAGCCTACAAGAAATTTGGTACGAGAGATGCCATTTGTTTAAGTGCCAATAAGAATAAACCATTTGATAATAGAATAATTCAATTCCTGATACAGTCCCTGCTATAATTTGTAAATGCCTACAAAACATTTTATTTGATGCAGGACAACAATAAAATGTATTTTATTTTATTTTGAGTAATGAACAATAATGGAATATTCAGAAAATATAATAAAACTTTTATTATTATTTTTCAAAGTTTTGATAAATAAGTTATTTTCTTAACATTAATTTTCATGCCTAATATGTGTAATCTTTGAGTACAGTTCGGATTTTGCAGGTATGTTCAGGTATATTCATAGCCAGACCCCCCCCCCCCCCCCCGCTCCTAGCAATGCTCTCATCTTCAGAGAGCTGATCACTTAACATTCCAATCAATCAACTCAATTGCCGCCAGCTGGTGGCTGAGTGAAGGGGAGAAACCTAGACTGCAGTGAGCATTAGTTGGTTAATTCTTTAGAAAATTATAACTCTTGACAGGAATGGGATAGACTTACTTTTTTTTTCTAAATGCTCAGAAATGTATGCTCTACAAACCTGGGCTTGAATCATCTCCGGCCCGCGGGCCGTATGTTTGACGCCACTGGTCTAGTTGAACTGGGCTTGCCTGGTCTTGTTTTGTCTATTTTGTCAATTTGTCTGTTTGTCGTCCACATTGCGCCCCCCCCCCCCCCCCCCCAATGCGCCACCCGATAGTTGCTTTGACACTCCCCTGGGGGACTAGTTAATGGTTAAGTGGTTCTTGGTTGCATGCCGATTGGCAATTTTTGGCCTGCTACACAAGCTTGCGACCGACCATGTATACAGTAAATCAGGCTTCAAACGCCTACCAATCAATTTCCAGCTGGTCTCACATCATTGCATGGAATGTTTGTCACCACCACCTGGGTGGTGACAAAACGTCGCATTACAGTGGTGTGTACGAATCAACGATGCATCCCCATTTGAGATACACTGCTAAATATGCATGCATAACAAAATACCATGCTCAGTCACTGTGATATCAATCGCTAGTGTGCTAGTGACTTCCAACAGCCATCTGCACAAATCCTTTTGTGACGCTCCATGGAACAGAGCTCCTGTCTCCTGCTGTGTTTTGTTTTCACATTTTCTCAATCTCTCATCCTTCTCTTTGTCTTTTTTTAAACGCTTCAGCGCCGTATTTGGACTCAATCATCATTACTCTTATAATCTCTGTTGCTTAACCTTTCTCTCTGTCTCTCTCCCTCTCTCTCTACGACGTGGTTCTCATCTACATCCAACCAGCACGATTCCTCCATCGGCTCATAATCAGCATTCCATGCAAGTAGTCTTTATTGATTTGAACACTTTAACTGGTTTTGAATGGGCTCTCAGACAGCGACCAACTAAAATGATGCAATTCATGCGGCTCCTCTCCTCTGTGATGAACGGGGCCCAACATTGGCCCCTCTCTGAGAGCTACCTGTACAGCTGGGGCAGCAATCATGCCCCCTTTTCTCTCTCTCTCCCACCAGCTCTGATAGCCCTGGCTGGGAAGGAATTACAAAATGTGTCTGTGTATTCCAGTTCATGCATGGCCCATAGGCTACAGTATACATTATGTGCAATCTCCATACTGAACAGCCTATATGCGGTTGCTTTTGTTATAAGACAAAGTGGGACGCAATAACAATGTTTATGAGCCTTGTGTGTGGTGGTGGAAAAAGTACTCACATTCTTTACTTAAGTGAAAGTATCAATACTGCTATATAGAAATACTCCGTTACAAGTAAAACTCCGGAATTCAAAATGTACTTGAGTAAAAGTATGAAAGTATTGGCATCGAAATCTACTTAATGTACCAAAAGTGAAAGTACAAAATAGAAGAAAATAGAAGATCTACAAGCTCACAGTGAGCTATTTTCAAACAGCCTAGGTATAAAATAGGCCTAACGTTGTTTATGTATGTTTTACAATATTATAATTTTTATCTGCGAAGTAACTAGTAACTAAAGTGAAATACTCAAGTAAAGTACAAATACCTCAAAATTGTACAGTACTTAGGTAAATGTTACTTTCCACCACTGAGGATGGGTGGTGGCATTCAGCGATAGAGATTTGACCACAGTAATCGACACTGAGAAGGTGAGCCACAGAGCGAGCTGACTTTGAAGAGTTTAACCTGCCAATCAGAGGAGTGTCTCTCCTCTGTGACAGGCAGCGAGGCAGAAAGCCAAAGACCCAGATATGTCAACTCCTGTAATGACCTAACTATGGCCTCATGTCATCACCATCCCTACAGCCAGCCAGTGTCAATTACTGTACTACAGTCCAGGCAGTTGGAGCTGGCCTGTTAAAAGTCTTACACCATTCAGTATACAGTAGATTTTGAATAATGCTTTTAAAATTATTAATATGATTATTAATGATTAAATCTAAGATCTCAGAAAATTCCAGTTGTCATTGTGCATCAGATAACTAAATTACTTTGATGAATATTGTGCAACTTTGTCTCATTGCTGGCATTTCAGAATATGGTGAAAATAAATAGTTAACAAAATAAGAGCCGAGGAACACCCAAATCAGAACAAAGGTACAAGCTCTCCTCTGAAAAAAATGCTACTATATGTGCGGATAAGAATAATGCAAAGAATGTGCTTTTTTCCCTAGAGAAGAAAAAAATGGCTAGTCTCAAGTGTGTGTGAGACTAATAACATTTACTCAAAGAAGAGCAACAACCTCATCCCATGCAATTATGAAAGCGGGTGTTCTGAATGAGATGGGTGACACAAGACTTATAAGAGTAGATACGGTATGCCGCGCTGCGTGGCTACGGACATTGAAAGGACTGCCAGTGAAATGCTTAGCAACTGTTTCCCTGCAGGCAGCTACCCTTCCCGGTTGTCCAATACATCTCCATATAGTAGGGCAGGAGAGAGGGGTCTACCAGCACCCCAATGACATGTTTTCGAAACCTGTTTTCTTTGGACCGTTATGATGTCTAGTTATGATTTCTGCTTGTTGCCGTCGCCAACTAATACCCCATGGGGTTCATTTTTAACCTTTTCTCACAACTATTCCCAATCTGAACCATACAATGGTCATAACAGAAAATGCCATAACGCTTGATGTAAACAACCTACAGGGACAAATGAACACACTTTTCTATATGATTTTGACCCAGGGAATTCATTAAAGTGGTTATTTTTTACATTTAAGCACATCTTGACCCTATTTCAGGACAGAAACGGCGAAGAATAACCCAAAAATGTTCAAAACACGTCTATACTTCTCTTTGTACAGATGAATTAAGGTGTATTCTTTTGATACCACAGGTTTTTTAGGACCCTTATGATGTCTAGTTATGATTTCTGCTTGTTGCCATGGTCAACTAATGTCCCATGGGGTTAATTTTTAACCTTTTCTCACATATCCCCAATTAGTGTGGGGATTTAGGGGAGCAAATGCTAAATTCGTGCAATTTTGACTTAAAGCGCGAAATTTTGCACAGATGTAGCCCAGGGCTTGCTCTAATGATTTAGCTAGGGCGCCCGAGTCTGCAACCTTCGGGGTCTCCACAGCGGTCAAATCAAGTTGGGCTTCCATTGACTTTCTATACAGGAGGAAAATACCCAGAAAAAGATTTTTTTTCTGGGTATTTAAGGAGGATCTGAGGGGTCTAACTAGGGGTTTGTCATGATGCTGAATCCATTGCAGGCATTTGTTTTGCACAAAAAACATTCAGTGGGCTAGAAATGGCCTTAGAAAACAATACACGTATGGGTGAGTATTCATGTTAGTCGGAGGCCTTAGGGTTTTTTTTCTCGTGCTAATCAGTCTAAAAGTTCAAGATTTTGCACAGATGTAGCTCAGGGCATGCTCTAATGATTTAACTAGGGCGCCCGAGTCTGCGACATTCGGGGTTGCCACAGCGGCCAAATCAAGTTGGGCTCCCATCGACTTTAGTGATGAAAAGTGATGAGTCATCACTTTTCAGAGTTGTGTGGGTGCTGTGGCGACCCCGAAGGTCGCAGACTCGGGCGCCCTAGTTAAATCATTAGAACATGCCCTGAGCTACATCTGTGCAAAATTTTGAACTTTTAGACTGATTAGCACAAGAAAAAAAAACCCTAAGGCCTCCGACTAACATGAATACTCACCCATACGTGTATTGTTTTCTGAGGCCATTTCTAGCCCACAGAATGTTTTTTGTGCAAAACAAATGCCTGCAATGGATTCAGCATCATGACAAACCCCTAGTTAGACCCCTCAGATCCTCCTTAAATACCCAGAAAAAAAATCTTTTTCTGGGTATTTTCCTCCTGTATAGAAAGTCAATGGAAGCCCAACTTGATTTGACCGCTGTGGCGACCCCGAAGGTCGCAGACTCGGGCGCCCTAGCTAAATCATTAGAGCAAGCCCTGGGCTACATCTGTGCAAAATTTCGCGCTTTAAGTCAAAATTGCACGAAATTAGCATTTGCTCCCCTAAATCCCCACACTAATTGGGGATATGTGAGAAAAGGTTAAAAATGAACCCCATGGGACATTAGTTGACCACGGCAACAAGCAGAAATCATAACTAGACATCATAAGGGTCCTAAAAAACCTGTGGTATCAAAAGAATACACCTTAATTTATCTGTACAAAGAGAAGTATAGACGTGTTTTGAACATTTTTGGGTTATTTTTCACCGTTTCTGTCCTGAAATAGGGTCAAGATGTGCATACATGTTAAAAATAACCACTTTAATGAATTCCCTGGGTCAAAATCATATAGAAAAGTGTGTTCATTTGTCCCTGTAGGTTGTTTACATCAAGCGTTATGGCATTTTCTGTTATGACCATTGTATGGTTCAGATCGGGAATAGTTGTGAGAAAAGGTTAAAAATGAACCCCATGGGGTATTAGTTGGCGACGGCAACAAGCAGAAATCATAACTAGACATCATAACGGTCCAAAAAAAACAGGTTTCGAAAACATGTCATTGGGGTGCTGGTAGACCCCTCTCTCCTGCCCTACTAATAAGGCAATGGAGCTGCACCAGACAGGCCATCTGTTCCAAGGAAGACATACACTATGCTGGACAGTACGCTGTTCAGAAAGAACATCACTGGGAGTGTCTAAGCACAAGTACTAGTACCACCCAAGGACGTTACGTTGTGCAGATCTGTTGACATTCCCAGGCTTCTGGGTGCACACAACAGAAGTCTTGCCCCTTTGACAGACACGGACACAGTGCCATAGTTCTTTACCAGGCTTTTCTACTCGTGAGATGAGAAATGGTTGGGAATAAGGTTAGCTGTACAGTGACGGGTGATATTCAAGTGCATCATCTGAACAACACTCTTTGTCTTGCTGAATTTAGTTGAGCTTTTTTAAATTGAATACACCAGCTCTTCTTTGGTGCTGTCTTTCACTGATTCAAACTAATTTCTAAAGATGTACTTGGAAAGGGTAGCCATCTACGTACGATACTTGCCGTAAGTAAGTGCTCTCAGATATAGCTGTCGGGTCCTTTCCCATAATAAGCTTTTATTTGATTCTGCTTTGGTACAGTACATGTATAACAGTGATGTTCTGAAGTCCAAAGATTGATGTCCAAAAAGAATCATCTTTATTGTCACATCACACTTAGGCATAAAGTAGTGGGCAAAAATAATAATAATAATAATGAGGCGGAGGTTTTGATACCAACTGCTTGCTCTCCACGGTCGCAATAATTTCCATAATTTTTGTTGTTTTCAGAAAGGGAGAAGAATAAAAAGTAGGGGCAACAAGAAGGAGAGAGCAGGAACAAAACAATAAACATTAAAGAAACATGTCAAAGAGGACAACAACAAAAAGCCCTTTACTCCTTCAAAATGTCCTTTTTATGACATGGGATTTAGAGTGACATCCAATCTTTGCGGTTTTGTTTTTGTTTATTTTGTTTTTTTGCTTTGTTTTATTAAAACGTTAAACCCAATAAAGAAAAGGAAATCTTTGTGACACGCTGTGGCATTCATGTTTTAGTTATCCTGCTGTGAGACAGTGCAGGGTTCCTGCACCATTTTGAAAGTAAAATTTAAGACTTTTTAAGACCTTTTTAAGACCTCAACAAATGTAATTTAAGACCCAAATCGCCCTCCCGGGCCCTTCGCCCTACCTCACGCTCACCACGCTGACGGTGAAGATGACGGAGGTGCGCCGTCTCAGGCGACCTTGATCCACGTGAGACACTGGCGAGCGAGCTAAAGCAAGCGAGTAGCCATGTCGAGCGTTGAGAAGGTCGCATGAGCCGGCTCAGCGCTGTCTGAGTTGTCACAATAGGGACAGAATAGTAAATAATTTCACCCCCGATTACGCTGGATAGACACCCAGGGCGAACGGCTGGGAGGGCGAACAGACCTGTATTTTAGAGCCCAATCTATTATATGGGTTGATAACTTGGGGATCGGGTGCGTATTCGGACAGCAGGTGGGTCAGCAGACCACCGTGGCCTGTCACCATTATTCAGAATTGGAGATGCACAATATTGTCTTTTGAAACCATAAACCCAGCTTCTGCAGTGAATTACAACTACAAGATGCTGTATTTACTGACTCATACATACAAGCAGTAAAATGTTGGGACTCCTACCACAGAAATGAAAAAATAAAATATTAATACACAATAAAAAATATAATAAAGCCTATGATATACAGATCCAAATAGCCAAATTCAGTGTTGCCAACCTAGAGGATTTGTCGCTAGATTTAGCTACTTTCCAGACCCCACTAGAGACTTAATTTGTGAAAAGCTTCTAGAGACAAATCTGGCTACTTTTTCTGCTGATTTGGAGACAGATATTGTTTACAGGAGCCATAGATAAAACCCTATTTTTCCTTCCTTTTCCCTCTCTCAGCCTCCATTTGCTGCTTGCCTTCTCCTCAGTGACACACAAACGTGCACGCCGCATCTCTTTCTCTCTCTACTGGTACTGCCGGCGTGCAAAAAAATACAAAAACTCGAATTATTACCCTAGAAACGTGCACGCGCATCTGTTCACTTGCACGCGCTTTTGTGTGCACGTGCGCGCAGCGCGCGTGCACCCCACCCCTAGCGACTTCTAGCTACTTCTGGGAGAGCCACTAGCTACTTCCGTTACTGGGGAGTTGGCAACACTGGCCAAATTAGGGACTTGTTTTAGAAGACAGGCATGTATCACAGCTGAGAATGCCACCCCTCAATGTTAATCTCAGACAGTCTGAGATCACCAGAACACCAGAAATCTGCTATGTTCAAAAGTTCTGGGGGAGGACCCCCAGATACCCTGCTTAAGGGTGTGGGCACTGGGCAGTGCATGTAATCATAGTGAGATATCCACTTAAGTAGTGAATATTAGTACATATGGGTCTTACATTGCTTCAGTTATAAAATCAAATTCTTCCATATGTCCCCCCCAAACTACCCCCCTAAAATCTCCTGAATTCTGACTGTCCAATGTTGGCAACCCTGGTCACTGAGTCAAATTATTATATTACTGAGTGAACGGGACTCAAGTCGGGAGAGGAGGAGATACGCGGTGTATTGATGAGCGTGTAGAACGTAAAATCGCTCGGTACAACAGCTGTTGTAAATCACAGATGATTGGTGGATTCTCCTCTTTGAAAACGGGCTGACTAATAACTTTATGACTGTCAGCTTCATTCTGTCGCACAGGCAGAAGGAACGGGACAATAGCCTTAGCATGTAGCTAGCTAATTCCTCATGGTTGAGGAAAATCAACAAACGTCGATTATGTCACATCCCCGCATCAATGCAGAATCGCGCACGGCCGCATCGCGAATTGTCTTAATCTAAAACTTTTTAAGAAGTCCACTCCACTCCACTCCACAGCCCACAAGCACAACTCCACTACACGCCAAGTGTGTTTACTTGTATGCTCTCATCTGCGCTCACTCACAGTGTGATGTGAGAGCGCTACATAACAGGGAGAGCACAGGGCAGTTGATGTGACGGGAGGCTAGAGAAAAGGAGCGCTTGTTTTGTTCAAAAACTAAACTACCCTCTTCCGCCTCCACATACATCACCACAGTACTGACAAAGCGGGCGGAGCCGAGAACAACAAGCAAGCTCCTCTTCCCACTGACTGCTGCTCGCTTCAGCCTGTTTGCAGTCGTCTCTCATCGTCTAATATTAATAAATCAAATAAACGAATCAAATGAATACGTAGGCCTACAAATGTTTATGGCTTAATTTCCCCATGAGCCTTAAAAACACCATATTCAAATTTAATACCTACGGTCAGATTTGGTCAAATTTAAGACTTCTTAAGACCTTAAATTCACGATTTTTTATTTAAGACAATTTAAGACTTTTTAAGGACCCGCGGGAACCCTGCAGTGGTCTCCTTCTGCTTAAAGCTACTTACTGGGAGAGTAATTACCAACCCAGGAGATTACTTTTAAACTACCCCATACAACAGCAGTCACTTTCCCACAGTCACATTGGACATGAAAAAGGCTAATCGCCGGCCACATATTTTCATTAGCCAGTGAGCTTCACTGGGAGGATGTAGTGCATGTGGAGGAACACACTATTCCTCACAGTTCAAAACCCCCGCTGACAAGTTCTCTTGACCAACCTGGAGGAGTCGTCATCCTCTTCCCTCCCATGAACACGGCCAAATGGGCTCGTGCCAATGCCTGGCCACGCAATAGGTACCATAGAGTATTCAAACCCCTTGTCTCTGCAGTGGTGGGTGGGAACTTGACCCCATGCCACCCGAATGCCCTGCCATTGCATATCTGTGTGCACACAAGCTCAGTTCCAAGGCCAATCCATCTTGTCTCCTTTAAAGTCATGAAGGCAGGTATCACAGTGCCTCCAGGGTAGACCTTCGTCCCCGTGGCAGTATGCTGTCCTCCATAGACACTGCCTTCAGAGCAAACAAGATTACATTGATGAACACAGGCAGGCTTGTTTACTCTCTGTCTCAAGGAACTTTGAGGGTGACTCGCTGCCAGCAGTGAGGACAAGAAACTTTGGAGATGAAAGATTTGTGATGAAGCCATCAGATATCTACTATCTACTGTAATTTAAAGTACTATACTGTGCTTGGGAGGGTACCTGTAAGTGCGGCTTTCAAATAAACAAACAAAGTTTGTTGTAGGTTTAAATGAGGTCTGTTTTTTTCCAGAAGGCTTCTGACATGTGCTATAATAGAATAAAAATTCAAGGACATTCAGGTAGTTTTTTAAACATCTCTCCCTCTTCTCTGTCATTAATGTGGTTGCTATAGGCAACACACTACTGCTCTAGGTCCGAGAATCATTTGCCAGCAAAGTCAACCTGCTTTTTGTTAACCTTTGCACAACAGAAAAGTGAAGCTTTTGGTCATGCATCACTTATCATCACAATATATAATATATATATACACCTGTTTCCGTGAGAATTTACTGTAGCATTATCTGCGGGACACTTCCGGTTAACAGCAGACATACAAGCTCACGTCGCGTCGCAGATGCAACCGTTGTGAGCTTGTAGATCACACTCGGCTGCGGCGCCGGAAGCTGCCGCACACCTTCTTCTGCGCAATGCACGATGAGATGTTGGAAAGTTGTGGATAAAAGATGGAATTCATTTCCCAGTGGATTCCTCGTGACTCACGTCAGTGCAACCACACTTGCAATTTCCCAGAATTGCTCCTTTCTAGTTTTAGTACTGTAAAGCCCTTTGCACACAGGCGCGTTTATCCGCACGGATAAAACGGACAATTTCATTTTTTTAAAAGAAAACAATGATTCTCTACGACCTCATGCACACCGGATCCGAATTAGCCGTGCGACGAGTGGCTGCGGCCGTGCGTTTTTTTCTCGATCGAACCCAGTTCGATTTGTGCGTCTTGTTGCATGCGGTAAAAAACTCATCACTCCTTTTATGACTCCTTTTGGGATCCGCAGCGCCGATTCCGCACAGCATTGCACACGAAAATCCAATGCGTTTTATTCATGCAGCAAACGAAAAAACTCAACTGTCCTGTGTGCAAAGGGCTTTACTGTATCACTTTGCGTCAGTGATATACTTGAGTGACTACAATGTACAGTACATAAACTTTCATCCTGATCAGCTACATTCCCACACTTACTGTACACAGCTCCTCCTGCAGTAGCTCAGTGTTAAATTAACTGGGTTAAATGATCAGGCAACAAAGAGGAATGTCAAATAGGACATTATTCCCATAAAGCTTGGGTTAAAGATTGGGTGCGGTCAGACGTCTGCTGCCCAATTGTGCAAAGATCTCATTCTGAGCAAGGCCGAGCGCATCCTTAATGACCCTTCTCAGCCCTTACACAGCAAATTTCAACTCAGTCACCGGGGCAACGGAAGGATGCAGCAAAGGAGAATCAGGACCTCCCGGTTCAGCAAATCCTTTGTCCCATGTGCAATCAGACTGTTGAAGAGCAGATCAATACACGTTGCCTTGCAGGAACATGTTTTATTCACTGTTATGCACTGTTGATTGTATAGTTTGTATTTATTGTTTTAATGTTGTTTGTGATGTTCTGTGTTTTTGTGTTTGCAATCGCACCTTGGACCATCTGAATTCCACTGTATGGGATAATAAAGTTGACCTTGACCTTGACATCATGGTTATTCAAGACAACAGCAAAAATCATTAATTATAGTAATTTGTATCAAGGTTATGGAATATAAGGGTGCATGTAAAACCTGGTCAAGAGCCTAACATTAGGATCTTCTTTCCACCAAACTTTTAGAGGAACTAAAATTTATAGGAATGTTGTGAGAGTCAGGGTTACAGTGTTGCACTGCATTCCTAAATGTCCTGGGTATCTCTATGCAGCAGGTATACGCAATAGTTTCCCCTCTTGGAGAACAACTAAATAATCTTAATTAATTCATGAGCCAGGTGTCAACATCTTGTTTCAACTTTAACAACATTGGTGAGGTGATCATTTTGTGAACCAAAGAAACAAATAGAAAAAAATGTAAAAGCCAAATACACTCAGCAGAGCCTGTTTAAACACAGGCTCAACGTAGATTGATATGATATGATATGATATAGTACTTTATTGTCAGTTCACACTGAAATTTGTCTTACGACACAGCAGTCATGTATTCAAAACATATATACAAACATTTGTAACACATCAAGGCATACGTGACACGCTGAGTCGCGGTGCAGCCCCTGTACCAGCGCACCAACAGATTTGTGAAGATAATCTTAGACCTAAGGCCGGCCACAGACATTAAAAACAAATGTTCTTTCAGAGTTCTGGGTGGAGGCGGGGGGCAGAGCAGAGCACAATTCATTCCCAATGGAAGTCACATGGTTTGGAGAAGCAAGCTTGCTTCTTGGTTGCACTAAGCATGCATCCAGCACCAAAGGACTTGCTTAGTGCAAGCACAGAGCAAGTTGTAGGCGAGCAGCTGGGGGCAGACAAGGTGCACTGGAGGAACCTTGATGAGACAGAAGGGCAGGGTTCAACTGCCAACCAATAGGACAGAAGGGCCATGATGTGATCCCACACAGCTGGTAGTCTGTACTCCACAGCAGCAGAGCCTGTCTGCACTGCAGTGACATGAAGCCTCCATTTCAGAACGAAAAATATTTTAAATAAATTAAAGTAAAGTGCGTGATTAGAACATGCTTAAACATTTGACAATAACAATTATTACAAATATTTATTTACATGTCATATAGTGACATAGTGATGCCTACAGAGATGCAATTGATTAAATGTGCTATTCATAATACAATTGAAGCTTTTTGTCATGTATTGTACAGTGGTGGAAAAAATACTCAAAATCATTACTTAAGTAAAGGTATCAATACTGCAACATAGAAATACTTTGTTAGGGTGCCCTCACACCAAATACCTATGTGAGTGGAATCCGCGTTCCGCCAATGCATTTCAATGAGGAGGGAGCGTTTTTTTGCAGAAATCCTCTATTGGCATGAAACCGCTTCACTCTCATTGAAATGCATTGGCGGAACGCAGATTCCACTAGGTATTTTGGTGTGAGGGCACCCTTACAAGTAAAAGCCTGGAATTCAAAATGTATTGAGTAAAAGTATTAGTGTTGGCATCAGAATGTACTTCAAGTACCAAAAGTAATTTTTTTAAATAGCAGATCTACAAGCTCACAACTTGGCGGCACGCTGTGAGCTTGTCACCAAAAAGCAGCAGGTACTCTGCCTTCACCCGATGACAACTCCAAAAGAACTACATGGCCAAAATCCATACCCGCTTGCTCCTCAAAGTATTGTGGGGAATGCATTCTTATTTCGAAGAGACTTTGATCCAACTTTGAAAGAGCACGCATCATGCAAAGAGCAAATGTTCTTAATAATATGTGATCGTGGCCTAAAAACTCAACCCCCTAAAACTATGCCTAAAATCCTAATACTTTATTCCACATTTTAAGATTTTACCCCCAAAACAAGGGTTTACCAAAACCTTCCCTGTAAATAGGTACATAAACTCTAACTACACCAGGAAACCAGGCTCCATACTCTAACTAAACCTCACAAAAAGCTATGCCTAACTAGGGATGGGACGGTGTTGTAGGAGTCCTAATCAGAGGAAAATGTAATGTTTAAAAATTAATAATAATAATATTTTTCACAATAATAACATATGCACATATTCTAGACATTCTAATTATCGCCAAAAGAAATATTACAGGCATTTTACTTATGTTTTTGTGAGGAATAGCTTCAGTTAAAAAGTGAGATGTTGTTCGTCCAGACGCTGGAATTTCGACTTCTCTCTCTGGGAGGTGTGAATGTCAGCCTCTGTGGGGGGTAATTATATGCAAATATCGTGGCCAATGGCATTGTAATACTAAACAATAGGATTTAATGGTGATGTTAATGTGAAAAAAGAACAGGAAAACTAATTATAACATTTTTTTAAAAATGATTTAATTTTTTTTGCCAAAAAGCATCGTTGGGCCTTGCAGGGTTAAAATGGTTAAAGCTAAAATCTGAACACATTGGGCCACTTTTTATGCGTACAGCTCTGTACATCACACACCATGCTTAGTCACATTGCATTTTGTCATTGCATCTGTGCTGGTCATCGTATGTAACCGTTTATAATTGGGTCCAATTTTGGTAAAATGTACGATCAAGATGGACGTTGACAAGTATGTTGTCCACTGGGTAATTGCCAGGGCAGAGATCGCTGCTTGCTTGGCTGGCCGACAGCCATTTGAGAGATGTTTCCATCCAGTCTAGGGTGGCTGATTCCTATCTCACCCGCCCTCGATTCCAACAATTGCTGGCATTACACTGGAGGCAAAGCTACTAAGAGAGCTACCTGAGGCCAGGTGATTGTTATGCTTACACATGCCTGGAGAATCACACGCAGTTCCCAGGGACGTTGTGGCCAGAGAGCAGCACTAAAGACGATGGATATCACACAAAGAAAACTGAGAGAAGCCATTGCCACTGCTGCCATTGTTTTACTCCAACTATTCAGTGGCTTCACAAGTTTAGAGTGGCGTCACAACCTGAAAAATACCTAAAAATGTCTTCTAAATCCTAATGGTTTTCTGAAAAAATGTATTTCTTTATCTGCGGTGCTCAGAGTTTTTAACGTCAAGGACCCCTAGAAGTAGGCCTCTATGTATTTGACTGCCGACCGCGTTAAAAATGTTCGATTTAGAAAAATGTGTATTCAATGATTTGCACACATTTTCACGTTTTCACAAAAATAGCATATCTACAAGCTCATAGCGCGGCACGTGCCGCGCTATGAGCTTGTATGTCTGCTACATACTGTGCAAGTGTCTGGGGATAGACTGAAAACTGTCTTGTCACTATTTCAGGTGAAAATGTATATTTATAAGGGTAATAATAATAATATTATAATAATAACCAGTAAGACGCCTAAGGGATATTAAGATTCCCAGATATTAAGGGCATATCTGGGAATGCCCATATTTGGTAATGCCCATATATGGGCATGTTCTGCCAATCTGTTGAGATTGGGTAACTGGTCCAATATACATCACTGGCCAGATAGCCAAGAATTGGCGCGACCTCGCCCTTGGTCGCCCTGAGGCGTCTTACTAGTAGTAAACTGCGACCTTCGGTCTCAAATAATGGTGAGGCGTCTTACTAGTAGTAAACTGCAACCTTCGGTCTCAAATAATGGTGAGGCGTCTTACTAGTAGTAAACTGCAACCTTCGGTCTCAAATAATGGATTGCATTTTTATAGCACTTTTCTAAGCAAGTTGTGAACTCAAATTTAGCTTTACAATGGTCCATTCATTTATACATTGGGAAGTGAAGCGGCGAACAGTCAACGCCAGCGTTCTCACCTCCCACATTCACACAATGGTGGCAACTGGCGAGCTAACACCATTGGAGGCAATTCGGGGTTCAGTGTCTTGCCCAAGAACACTTCGACGTGTTCACAGGAGGAGCCAGGATTTGAACCGCTGACCATGGGATCATTGGTCATTGGTCAACCAGCTCCACCTCCTGAGCCACCGTCACCCCTGTGCTTTGCTGAGTACCGATCTGCATTTCACACAAAACCATTTGTCTGGTGAGAACCTGTGTTATTTTCCGTGATGGCCTGTAATCAACCATGTGATAACATGTATAATTGAGTGTCTACAGGTGACAGCAACTGCAGTCTTCTGTGACAGGTTCAGTGGTAGGACAGACAGATGACAGCAGGATTTGAACCAAAGTTGTCATTATTTTCCAGTGATTACAGAACTGCGTTCCATGCCTCTCAGATAAAAAAAAAATGCTTGTCACACAGAAGTCAAATGGCAGAGGGAAAATCACACACAAACTGTAGCTCACGGTCCAATTCATAATGTGGGAATCAGTCAATACTGAATTTCCCTCGTGGGAGGAAACAAGTATCTATTATTATTATATCAGTGGTGGAAAGTATCCAAGTCAGTTTACTTAAGTACTGTACTTTTTGAGGTATTTGTACTTTACTTGAGTGTTTCAAATTTCCAATACTTTTAATTCTACTCCACTACATCTCGGATCCAAAAAATGTACTTTTACGCCACTATATTTATTTGAAAAGTATAATTAAATTAGCTACTTTGTAGATATAAATTATAATATTATAAAACATACATAAACCACTTTAGCCCTATGTTATACAGTGGCTATTTGAAAACAGCCGATCTACAAGCTTACAACGCTTCGCGACATGTTGTGAGCAGTGGAATTCTATCTGCATTCTGTTACTGAATGAAATGAATGCATTGTGATGTCCAAAGCACTCAGGACATAAAATCATTGCATCAACTTTCAGTGTCCTACAGTATATACAACATGACACGCACATTCACAATGAAGGCAATTAGAGAACATCAAGAAAACACTATTTTCACGTAATATTGTGAGGCAATAACATGGAGAGTGGCTATTAAGCATTCAGTGATTTCAGTAACAACAAAGACATGTAGGCTAATGTACTACATTTCTGTGACATTGCAATAAATGTAAAGACCCCTAAACGTTCCAGGATGCAAGCTATGTGCACACACACATTGCTTTTGTTTTACACTTATTTCTATTTACTAGTCACTTTACAGTTATGTTTTTTTATTTTGTCGTTGTTGTTGAACCAAAACCCAATAATTTCATTCAACAACACTGTGGGTGTGGCTAACTTCAGCTGGGTCACAACCCACCTGACAACCAGGCATACTTAATGAACAGGTGGGCGTGGCCACATCAAAGTATAATTTTAACCCTTCCAGTGCCAGCCCCTAGATGGCGCCAAAGAATGCCAGGGTATCTCTCATAGGCGAGCGCATTAGCATCCGGGGACTCACGTTGCAGTGACGCGCGTGCTCACGTTCGTGCACGTCATGAAAAGGTCCCGGATGAAAATGGCTACAAAATAGCTATTAGCTTGTTCTCATTTAAAAGATCATTTTTCGGCGATTTCGCCGTAAATAAACCTTGCGCCGCCTCCCTAAAAACACAATCCAGAGAAAATTACCTTCAAAGATGTGGGTTTGCATTGGATTCGGTGGCGATTTGCGGCGGCGTTACTCGTTTACGGCCGGCCGGGGGGCGGCCGGATCTCGGTCACTGGATGGAAAATTTAGGCTGGGGCTTCAGTAGTCCTCGGATCATTTTATTCATTTCATTAAAAAAGCTGCATTAATTCGGGATCGGCACACTGGACGTCGTGCCGCCGGCGGCGCAGAACATTCGGTGAACATTGGGGGGCTCAAAAATATATTTTAAACCATTTTTAAAGGAATATATCGTCGGACCATGTAAAATGGCTCGCTGGAAAGCGTAGGACGAGCCAGGACCACCCACGGCTCTACAAGCAGCTCGGGGTAAGTAAAAAAAAAAAAAAAAAATTGTATTGGATTGAAATAAAGCCGAACTTGTTCCCGCGCACTACACACTGGGTGTGATTTTCTTTTTCTCTAATACATCTGTACCCTTGAGGTGAATGCATGATCAAAGCATGGGGGAAACGGGGTGCAATGACTCAGGCCCCTCTTCCTGGTCTTTGAGGACCAGACTAAGCTTTCATGTGCTCCATCTATCTCCGCTGCTATTACCTATAGAGTAGACGTCACAAAGCCTGCTTCTTTTCAACTTTAAATGAAGGGGACAAGGCGGGCTTGGGAAATAATGTTCATTTGAAAAGGAGGTACAATGGTTTCCCCTTCATGTTGTCAGTGAATTCACTGTCTATACTCTGTTTTGGGGGTTTGCATCACAAAGCATTGTGAAGTGATGTGAAGGATAGACACTAGGAGCTAGGGATGGGACGATATGAAAATTTCATATCACGATTATTTAGTCCCCCCAGGAATCCGCGATTCTGCGATCACAGAATTTATCGTGGAACTCGCGACCACCCGCGGATTTCTCGGCCATTCGCGGACTTTTCTGACGGCCGCGGAATAACAGTCGCGAGTGGCAGCAGAGCGGCGGGAGTAGTTATTACTACTATTATAAAACAATTTGGCCAGTGGCCACCTCATACAGAGCCTGAGGGAATAGCTTAGTTTCCCTCCTGCTAGCACTGACGCTGGATGGTCCGGTCCCACATTCGTTCCTGACAGAAACTGTGTCCTGAACTATAGTTCCTCTCTATGCCTCTATGGTCCTGGCAATAACAATGCTAATGCAGACGAGAATAAATATTACACCCATACTAGGTAGTAGGTAGGCTATCCTCTAATGTTGTTACTATGGGCATGGTTTGGATGACAATATAGTCTTTGCAACAGAAAGTTATTATTAAAAACAATAGCAATTAAAAAATTATAGATTTAATATTAGATTTGTATTCTCAAAAATGATTATTCGATTATTCTAACCACTAATTACAATTAATTGTAGCTATTTCATGAAAGGTTTACTTGAATGTTAGAACTATATAATTTTTTGCTTGATAACTGGTCATTTTAGGTTGTCTTTTAATGTCCACGGAATCAAGAAATGTTCCCCGCAGAATTCCGCAGAATCAGGATTGGTCTCCGCGGAATCAAGACTTTTTCTCCGCGGATTCCTGGGGGGACTAATTATTGTGACAAAAGAAAACGTGATTTACGATATTATCACGATAATCAAAATCCATTTACCTAGGGCGGAACATTTGCCAAAAAAAGCAGATCGTTGCAACGCGTTGTGAGCTTGTAGATCGGCTATTTTTTTGGAAAAGACATTTGATAGAGTGAAAAAGACTGTATCAAGTACATATATTACCAGTAAGACTCCCTAATCGGGAGATAAGCGACCGTAGGTCACATGTATACACAAAGAGCAATGTGTAGACATACTGTGTACCGATGTGCGTGATTTTAGGGCAAAATCTGTAGGAGCAGTGTCCAAAAATGTGTTTTGCAAGAATCGGCCTCATGGTGGCGCTAGAAGAGGGCCATGTGAGAAATGAGGGGTGGGGTCTCCGCGTTGCCTTGGCGGACGAATAGGTACCGGCCCCGGCTCTCCCGGACGCTCCTAGCCCGAGTTATATTATAAGTACCTTTTACCAATTATAGAGGGTTTAAGTGGTACCGGATATGCAGCTCGGCAAATAAAAGGTAAATTGATCCCAGTGCGTGATAGAGGACGATATCACTATAATTTAAATCTCCATGATACGATTATCGTGAGTGTTTTTTATCACGATAAACGATAATATTGCTTATCGTCCCATCCCTACTAGGAGCAGCAGAATGCTTTGCATAATGGATGTTTGACAACTAGTGTAACTACAAGAACGATGGTGGCTATCTCTGTTTCACCTACTGTAAAGTAAAAGTATCAAAAGTAGAAATACTCTGTTACAAGTAAAAGTCTGGAATTCAAAATGTAATAAAAAAGAGTAAAAGTATGAAAATGTTGGCATCAAAATGTACCAAAAGTAAAAGTACAAAATGTCTGAAAATGCCAGATCTACAACCTCACAACTGTGAGCCTCACAACTGTGAGCTTGTAGATCGGCTATTTTCAAATAGCCAAGGTACTGTAAAACAGGGCTAAGGGTGCCCACACACCAAAATACCCATGAGAGTGGAATCCGCATTCTGCCAATGCATTTCAATGATAGTGAAGCGGTTTCATGCCAGTAGAGGATTTCTGCAAAAAACGCTCCCTTCTCATTGAAATGCATTGGAGGAATGCGGATTCCACTCTCATAGGTATTTTGGTCTGAGGGCACCCTAAAGTGGTTTACGTACATTTTATAATATTATAATTTATATCTGCAAAGTAACTAGTAACTAAAGTTTTCAAATAAATGTAGTGGAGTAAAAGTACAATATCTGGATCCGATATGTAGAGTAGAAGTAAAAGTGGAAATTGTAACTCAAGTAAAATAAAAATACCTAAAAATTAAAAAGTACAGTACTTAAGTAAATGTACTCAATGTCAAAGGCATGGAAGGGTAAACAGAGGATAGTTCAGTAAGCCACTAGGCCACGTGACAGCTAGGAGGAACAGCATGGCGTCAACTCCTGTGGGAGACATGGGGACTTTTTTGTCTGGGGGTCTCTGCTCCGAGCACCCATTAAGAGCAAATATGAGCAAAATATGTTTAGATCAGAATCATTTTGGGGTGAAAAAAGAAAAGAAAATATGAAAAAAGAATTCCGGACTATTTCTATATTGCAGTATTGATACTTTTACTTAACCCAGAACACATTTTAGTGTATGGGAGGGGCTTACAGTACATGTACAGTATGTAGCAACATATTTGTTTTTGTAGGCTAATTTCTGATTTCTGATAAATGGGTTTTAAAGGAGTGATAGATAGATAGATAGATACCTTTATTATCCCAAGGGGGAAATTCAGTTGTCCAGTAGAAGCACAGCAGTATGCAGTTATTTACAAAGTTACAGAGACGTAAGAAAAGATAGATAAGAGGGAAAAAAACAAAACAAAACAACGACAAGAGCAGTACAGTACCAATAAAGAGAAGGTGCATCAATAGAGGGGGCGAATAATATACAAGTATATATACATAAAGTGCAAAAGAGACCATAGCAGTCAATGCTAGTTAGTGCAAACAAGTATCTCACTGTCATTGTTAAATAAAGCAAAAATACTCAGAAACTACCAACACAACCTAATAGTGCAATGTCAAAAATCAGTGCGAAAAAAGAAGAAACTAGGAAGCATGTCACCGCAAGACGCACATGAGCACTCTTCCTGGACGGTCCTTAGAGGTCAAAGTCAATACAGCAATAGTTCCTTAGAGGTCAAAGTCAATACAGCAATGGTTCCGTCAGTCTAAATTAGGAAGGGAGACCTTTTCAAGCGTCCGTTATGTGTCTCGTTGTACAGCTTAAGGGCAGCCGGTACAAAAGATTTTCCTAATCTCTCACATCTCCGTCCTGGGTAGGTAAAGCGGTCGTTACCTCTCTTACTCCAGTAACTGGTGATCTCTAGATGGAGGGGTGGGAGGAGTTCTCCAAGATGGAATCTAGCTTCCTCGCTGTGCGCACCCTGGTTACTTCCTCCACCCCCTGCAGAGAGGACCCAACGACAGAGCCTGCTTTCTTCACCAGTCTGTTTAGGTTAAACGTGTCACCTGCTCTGTTGTTGCCACCCCAGCATGTTATACCAAAAAAGAGGACACTTGCCATGACAGACTGATAGAACATCTGTAGCATCCTATTGCACACCCCAAACGATCTCAGTCTTCTCAGGAGGAACAGCCTGCTTTTCCCCTTGCTGTGAATCGCCTGCGCGTTGTCCGACCAGTCCAGTGAACTATTCAGGTGTACTCCGAGGAATTTGTAGTTATCCACGAGCTCAACCACCTCACCGTTAATGGTGCTTGGCACCGGGGGGACTCTCTTGGAGGTGCGGAAGTCCACCACCATCTCCTTGGTCTTGCTTGCGTTGAGCCTGAGATGGTTAGCCTCGCTCCACTGCACAAAGTCCCTAACCACACCATCGTGCTCAGCCGTGTTGTCACCCGAGATCTTGCTGACCACCACGGTATCATCTGAGAACTTCTGCAGATGACGGGTCTTGGAATTGAAGCGGAAGTCCGATGTATAGAGAGTGAACAGGAAGGGTGAGAGCACAGTTCCTTGAGGGGCCCTGTGTTGCTCACCAGCACATCAGACCGACAGCTCTGCAGTCTCACAGACTGTGGTCTTTCTGAAAGGTAGTCTGTGATCCATGCCACAAAGCCCTTGTCCACCCCCATCAGCGTAAGCTTCTCCGCAAGCAGAGACGGTTGGATTGTGTTGAAAGCACTGGAGAAGTCAAAAAACATAATTCTGACTGTGTTGCCCAGATCTTCCAGATGGGTGAGAGCCTTATGGAGCATGTAGGTGATGGCGTCATCAACCCCAATATCAGCCTGGTAGGCAAACTGAAGGGGGTCCAGGTGATCACTGACCGCCGGTCTCAGTAGGTTCAGAACCAGCCGTTCGAAGACCTTCATGACCTGTGATGTCAGGGCGACTGGTCTGTAATCATTGAGGACCGAGGGACGGGTCTTCTTAGGCACCGGGACAATGCAGGAGGACTTCCACAGCTGTGGTACCTTCCCCGTCCTCAGGGAGAGGTTGAAGAGGTTGATACAGACCAAAATAGGACCCCGCCTGAATGAGAATGTTTCCACAGACCTTCTTACCTGGTTAGGTTGATATGCCTCATTTCTGCCAAAATATGTGAGCACTTTTTCCACCACTGACTAAAAGACAAAATGAAGTAATGTATTGCCTCTCTATAGTCAGCAACAATCACTTACGTTCAAACAGAATATTTATTTGTGTGCAGACTAGTCTTTGAATAGCACTGAGGAATTCAAGGATGGCTTAAGTGCTGAGGTTTTATGCCAATGCAGTAATCAAAAGGTAATTTGAATACAGCCGGCAGCAAGTTGAGGCTCTTTTGTCCGAAGATTACCATTTTACAAGGGCGCACATCGTTCCTGCAGCACTTTCAAGGATACTTGGAGCCACCCTGATGCACAATTATGGAATTCATTCGGATCAAATTGACAGCCGAATTCCAAATGTAGAACCTATTATTATCACCATGCTTACACTCACTCTTGTCAGAACACAATGGTGTGTCTGACACAATAGGGGTGCTGATAACATTCTCAATAGGTTAATAGAAGACATTTAAGGCTCCAAGACATTTCCAGTAGTCTATTTTTGTAATAGAGGTATGGTCATTGTCACATATCACACCAACATTTCTACTGCACATACTTGTATGAACAGTGACAAATAGGCTACGCCACTTGAATCTCGGCCAACCTCCATAGATTTGCAGAGGATAGAGGTGAGGGGGGGGATTATCAGCTTAAGAGTGGGGGGATCACTGATGAAGCGGCACGGGCAGAAGGTTCAGCGGTGTTTGAACACGACAAACAGACACCCAGAATTATGCTCCCATGTTCAATTTATAGCCAGCGCGGCACTAAACAAGCATCTGGGACATTTGGCTCACATTGCTGTCGGATAGATGGGAGGGGGGGGGGGAATCACTCTTCCTTTGGGAAAGCTACACTGGTCTGAGGAGATTTCCTGTGTGGGCAGTGGTGGAAAAAGTATTTCCAACTTAAAGGGGTACTGTCAACTAAAGGGGTACTGTCACTTTAAAGTAAAAATATCAATACTGCAATGTAGAAGTACTCTCCATTACAAGTGCAGAATTCTAAATTTACTTGAGTATAAGTACAAAAGTACTGGTATCAAAATGTACTTAAGTACAAAAGTAGAAAGTACTCATTATGCAGAATGTCCCATTTCACATATTTTCTAATGTATGAAAATCTTTGAAAATAGCAGATCTCACAATGCGTTGCGATGCGTGTAAGTAATGCGGCGCAAGTAATAATGATATTATGTGGAATGATTTGAACTATAAGAAGTTCTCTTCTGAGCACAGGTCTCTGCCAGGGCAGGCGTCCTGGTGGCGCTATAATAGGCCAATGTGAAAAGGGTGGCATGTGTTCTTTGCCAATCTTAGGCCTTTCACAGCAATCGGACGCTGCATGCATGATTTGAGGCATCATGTGTTTAGCGAAAGTCTACCTGATGGTGGTGCTATAACAGGCCAATGTGAAAAGGGTGGCATTGGTTCCTTGACCTAGTGGGAATATGTGTGGCAAATGTCACGGTAATCGCAAGCTGCGTTGATGATTTGAGGCATTTGGTTCAAAAACGGAGCAATCCTGCAAACTTTGGAAGCCAATATTAGCCAATTACATGTAGGATGGAATATGAAATATCTGACAGATCGTTCTTGATCACATGGCTATAGACATTCTGATATGCGTGATTGTTGGCGAAATTCTGATGGAGATCGTTCTTGATCACATGGCTATAGACATTCTGATATGAGTGATTGTTGGCGAAAATCTGATGGACTCTAAACACAAAGCCACCGAGCTGGTAGTGGACTTAAATGAAGAACATTCAGTAGAAAGGGTGACTGTGTTCAGCAGACCTGAACCAGTCAAAATGGCCATCTTTCATTCTCTTCATTCTCATTCTCTTTACAAACACATCATCCTATCAGGTGAAGCAAAAACATCCCTCTAAATGTTTGACTGTAAACAGTAATGAATGGGCATGCAAATGCAAAAAAACGTTTGTATAGCTTATTGGACAGCTGAAACTCAATGGCTATCCGTTTATCTCTCTATTTAAAGAGTGCCAAATGGTATTTTGAAAGCTTAAATAAATCTCAGACTTTCCATACAGTACGGTGGCATTTAGGCTCAAAGGTCTGTTTTGTGCGGTTTATTTCATCCCGTTAACGTCTCCATTGATTTCTTCCAGACGCAATGAGCGATAAGGTCCAGTAGGCCTAGCTATAATTCCACAAACGGAGAAAAGGGAACGTGTCGACAGAGTGTAGTGTAGACAGGGAGTTTCAAAGTGATGTTTGGGCCCCTCTGTAGTGAATTATACAGTATTTGAGCCCCAGGCAGTGAAAGTGTCTTCCTTGTAGTCAGTAAATATTTACTAAGGCAACACCTAATCCCTCAGAGAGGGCGAGAAAAATCACCCACACTTCCTAGAGTGTGGAAAGACGGATTAAACCCCCAGTTCATGCTTCAAAGATATTCAGTATCACACACACACACACTGCACGCACGCACGCGCACGTGCTTCAGTTTGCCCAAATTCATTTGTTTTATGTTCCCTAATGTGATTTTTATTTGGCACAAAACAAACATGTCTTATACTTATAGTATTAATTGAGCTGCTTGGAAGTGCCACTGCAATGAGTCACTGGTACTGTACAGTACTGTAAGAACGTTTTGGGAATCCTGCCTCCCCCAGATACATTTCTTCAGTAGTAAGATTAAAATACTGCAGCTTTGATCCTGCGAATACGGTACGGTACGCTAAATAAAACATCTGCTGATGCACAACGTACAAGAAATGCTCTTTAGCAAAGATTTTCAGGTCGGGATACCAATTTCATCCGATCAGGAGAGACAAGTCATACAGGATTACAGGATAAACAAGTGAAAATGGAAGTGGAGAAACAAATGATCTTTATGTTCTCTCTCACTCTGTATGAAATGTTGTAATCAGGCCTAGAATTTCATCGTTTTAGGGGCACGGCCATTTGGCCTTTGGTGGTGTCAATTATTTTAGGGCACAAAGGCCAAATGCTAGGGCAGGAAGGCCATCAAATAAAACAAAGTTTAGTCCATTGAAATAATTAATTGAATTTAAGGGTGAAGGAGGATTTTGAAATGTAGACTATCTGAAGTGAAAATAATCTTAGCCCTGCACAAATCAAATAGTTAGTAAGTACGAAAGCTGAGAGGGAAGGCGTAGATGGAGCAAATTATAACCTGTTTTCCAAAATTGCTTTAAAAGTCAAGTGTAATTATTGTTATTATTTCTATGGCCATCTCTGAACATTTGTCTACTTCCTTACCTTCTTCACTTTCTACTTTTTCCAAATGATGGCTTTGAACTTTACAAAGCACAAAAGATAATTAGAGACAGAAGAATTGTCACATTGACATCATCCACCGGTCAGTATAACCTGGACTCTTTATTAGACTGTTAATGTCAGTGTTAATAGAGCTGCTTGATGTCATTTACACAATACACATCCTACTTTTGGTTCCAGTTTTTTTTCCACCATTCTGAATTCCCATAGACTTTTTTTCATATTGCATCATATAAGAACTGTGTTCCAAACACAAACAAATGATCTCAGCGGTTTGACTCATATGGATATGAAGAAACAACTGATGGTGAGAATTAGTAACATTTTTGCCAGAGATAGACTGTATCAAATATTAGTGACTGACTACAGAGCCACCTCCCCGACAATATCGTGGAGACAGTTTGTATATTTTTGGACCAACAATGCTCACAACGATTCGATGTACATCGGCTTTTTGAAGTATTTTAAAATGTTTTTAAAAATAGTAAAAAGAAAAAAGGCAAAGAAATTTATAGCGATAAGGGGTAAGACATGGATAAAGATATAGCTGAGAATCTCAACACAAGACACCGTTGTCTACATGACAAGAAAGAGACTGGTGTCTACACAATGACAAGAAAGAGACAGATGAGAAAGTGGTACAGTCAGCTGGGGCATTAAGGCCACTGTGGCCTCAGGTCATGCCATTGGTTTGAGGGGCACAAGGCCAAACTGAGGGGCAACAACGGCCATGGTCTTCATGGCCTCCATGAAATTCCTGCCCTGGTTGTAATCCAACTAAATGGTATTTTCGGTTTACTAAAGAAGTAAAAGTATCAATACTGCAATGTAGAATTACTCTGTTACAAGTAAAAGTCAGGAATTCAAAATTCCTGCGACGCGTTGTGAGCTTTTAGAATAGATTAATGTATGTTTTATAATATAATAAATAATATATCTGCAAAGTACAGTATAGTAATTAAAGTGTTCAAATAATTGTTGTGGAGTAAAAGTACAATATTTGGATCCGAAATGTAGAGTAGAAGTGAACGTATGGAAGCATGAGGTCAGTCCGTTGTCTCCCCAGGCGTGGCAGAGGGAGAGCAGAGCCCAGGATTACATGGCCAATTGGCACTGGGTGAAAAAAATAGGTTACAAAATTGTGGGATAAAAAATTATAAAAAAAAAGAAGTGAACGTATTGGAAATACTCAAGTAAAGTACAAATACCTAAAAATTGTACTTAAAGGAGTCTTTCACCCACAAAATGACTTTTTCTCTATTGATTACTCACGCCATGGATTGGAGACTAAATGCACCCCCATTGATTCCAGATGGGGACCCATCCGGAATCAATGGGGCTAAAAGTACTATAACCGAATTTTTGTCTTGGAATACAAAAAAAATATGATTGAACTCAAGTCTCCATGGCGTGAGTAATCAATAGAGAAAAAGTCATTTTGGGGGTGAACTACTCCTTTAAATACAATACTTAAGTAAATGGGTTCGTGCCATATTCTGACACCATGTAAAACTAGTCCCAGTATCGTGTGTGAGTCAATGATCAGGCAGGTACTGTATAGCAAACACACAGAGAACATAGATCCAGCATGACAACCGGTGTACTGAATAACCAGTACGACGTCTAAGGGCGACACAGCGACCTCAAGGTCATGCCAAGTCTTGACAACAAGGAAGCAAGCACGACTCCAAAAATCTTCACTTCTTAACATTTTTACCGGGTGCACGGTCGGGAACATAACTTAGAACAAGAGGATACCAGCACTCACGGAACTGTCATTTTAAGGCACTTTTATTAAAGTGTGTCAGTTGGCATGGCACGCCACAGAGCAAACAAACAGCGAACGTTTCGGCGTCAAGCCTTCATCAGCGTTGTATAAAGAAGTGTACATGCCAAGTCTTGACCATCTGGCCAGTGATGTACAGTATATCGGACCAGTTACCCATACAGTATATGGAGACCCCTGGTACCCATATATGGAGATCCATGTACTGTATATGGAGATATGCTGTGAGACCCCAAACATGCTTACTCAGTTATTCGTTATGTGAAAGTCCTATGACGTCCGCATCTGACATCATACATACAATTACAATCCCTTGTATGCCCATATATGGAGATCCCTGTCTGTAGAACCAGCCACATAGATATGGGCTCTATATATGGGCATTCCCATATGAAGTCCTGTTAGATATGGGCTTAATATTGATGACATCAGGGATCTCATCACAGTGATGTCATGGCTCTGGGACCCCAATGTACACTGTGAAAACCTCTGCAAGAGTCTACAAATGGAACCAAATGGACCAGTAAGCGTCCATTTGTACACTTACAGACGTAACGTGTGGGTTCATTTGTTTCCTATAACTATAATTCATGAGGGGAAATTAGAGCCAATGCTGTAGAATACAAGCCATCATCACAAGATAGAAACTCGGTTTCTACCAGTTTGTACCACCAGAAGGTTAGTTTTTTGCTCCTTGCAACTCTGCATATTCAACAAACGTTGTCAGCTTGCTGGTTGTCGTTGATGGAACACAGGTTGTAATTTTGCAGATGGCCGATCTCAACAACAACAGAATTGCATCATTTGGTTAAAATGTTAAAGTGAACGATCCACACCGCAGCTCCCCTCACCGGCTGTGCAACTGTCGACGCAGGGGACAACAACAGTGCCACGTGAGAGGTCATGCACAGGACGCTAGATGAAACTGGTGCCAAGTTTATGACTTTAACAATTTTGCTGCCAAAAAAATACCCCTTTGTACCCCTTCTCTGCCATGCCCGTAGAACCCGGAGATTTAATAAGCTTTAAATATATTTTTATCGAAGCGGAACTAAAATAGGCCGGAACTAATGCTCTGTGATCGGTTTCAACACGGACACATTATTGAGCGGACCACTTATCATTGAGCCCGTGAACCGGAAGCTGATGGTCCGTCGTCTATTTTGGCCCGTTAGCTTTCTGTATAAACTCCGCGGCTTACAGATGGAGAACGGATTGATCAATTGAAAAAATTTCAACGGATTTGAGAAGCTGATGGAATACGCGAACACACGATGCATAGCAGTGTCCGATCACGCACGATGGGAACTGGATGAGCGCCCACGTTAACAGGTAGGAGAAGCCGGCAGTGAAAGACATAGAGAAATCTCCGGGCTCTACGGCCGTAAACTACGAATGAGTTAATACACCTGTGTGATTGTCACTGAAAGAAAACCAAAACATGATAAATCAACCTGTTTTTGTCCAAACTTCTAAACAAACATCAAAATACCAAAGTACAGCTAAATCACTCTTAACATATTACTGTATCCTAAACCATGAATATGTAGGACAGGCACTCTTTGATTTGTTATTATGCTGATGTATTTTGGGCTTGTAATTACAGTTTATTTTTATTTACATTCTCTTTATATGGTAAATTTGAACACTTTTATAACATATTACTTAAATGGCGTGTAGGATTTGAACCCGGGCGAGCGCCAAAAATCTTCACTTCTGAGATGGCGTTTAGGAAGACAAATTCTTTCCATTTGAGTTTCATGCAATACATAGTAGTCGTACCTGAACCATCTAAATGTTTCAATAGAAGAGCTTGGACACCAAAAACCACTGCAGTTGTGTTAGTTAATATTGTATTAATGCTCTAGTAGTCTACCATGTTTTTCCCCCTGTGTTTGTTCATTTCACCAGAGGCTCTCTCTGCTATCCCACAACAACTCATGCCTTACAGATGTAGGTCAACATCACAATATCTTGGAATCGTAGAGAGACAAGCTGTCTCTTGTGCTACCATCACTGCTACGGTGGAAAGGGCTGGTTTAGACAGTCAGTCCAGGTGCTGAAATGACCCACATTCCAATCTACAAAACTAAATCAAACTAGTCCTGTGCCCAGGGGGGTGTGCACAGTATCTGAGGGATTGAATGTAGGAGTCTCAGAAGTAATGTCGGGGTGCCGTTGGGCAGATCTTTATGCCCATACTGTATATGGGGCTCCATGTTGGAGTGCCCGTTGGGCAGTGATTTATGCCCATACATGATGTTCCGTGTCCGCGTCCAGGCCAGTCTGTGATGTCTGTACTATGACGTGATGTCAGCATGCAGACAGACGGTTACCATGGCGGCAAAACTGTGTAGTATCAGTGATGTCAGCATGAAGACGGTCAGACGGACGGACGGGCGGACGTTTCGCTAAATTAATAGTTATTAGATGCTTTCGTTATAATTATGGCATCATTTTTAATGAAAGAGGTCAAGCAAGGCTTCCAGCAGCATGACAGCAGTGTAGGTCATTGCTTCATTGCCAGAAGATGTCAGCAAGGACCAAAATACAGTGCAAAAACCACAGATACTGTAGGGCTACACCTTGCAATAATAACCATAGCATACAAAAGCATTGCATATACATGGCTTGGGTATCCATAGAACTATACATATATTTTACAGGTGAGTTTCAATAACAGAAGTTCCTATGATAGATCTTTGCGACCGTAGGTCGCAAGTTTACTATGAGAAACGTCACAGCTTGTCCGCGTGTAGACGTGCGGACACATTTTTATGGTCTATGGGTTTGCCACTCTGACATCATGCTCTGATGTCACTGTGATGTCCGGCACATCTTGTCCACGTATCCGCGTATCTCTGAAGGTCACGCCTGACACTGTGGTTCCCTTGACGTGACATCACAGATGATATCACAGGTGACATCACTATATGTAAAAGTCCATATATGGGTATTCCCCAGAATCCCTTTTATGCCCATATATGAAGATCCCTGATGTCATCGATATATATCACTGGCCAGATGGCCAAGACATGGCCCATATCTATGTGGCTGATTCAGATAGGGATCTCCATGTATGTGCATAAAAGATATTATATGTTGTGATGTCATGGGAACCACTCTAACAGAATGCCCATATCCAACAGGACTTCATATGGGAATGCCCATATATGGAGGAAGACAGCCCATATCTGTGTGGCTGGTTCAGACAAGTACATGGATCTCCATATATGGGTAAATGTTCCGATATACATCACTGGCCAGATGGCCAAGAATTGGCACGACCTCGCCCTTTATGGCGAGGTCGCGTGTCGCCCTGAGGTGTCTTACTAGTATATATACACAGTATACTGCGCGCGCACACACACACACACACACACACACACACACACACACACACACACACACACACACACACACACACACACACACACACACACACACACACACACACACACACACACACATTACACACATAGCTGTAATCTGTCAAAAGCATACAACCATGCGCATAATAAGTGTCAGTTCCCATCCTGTATTCAAGCAGTGATCCATACAGACACTTTATTTGTATAGAGTGTTTGTCACAGGCTTTAGCTCTCCGAGCCATAGGCATTGCAAGTCAAATATTCTACATTTTTAAGAGTGCAGCTCTGCCTTTATCTCGCGTATGGTAATTTTTGAAACCGTAACTGACATATGACAGTCCTCTGCAAACGGAAGAAATGCCGTCGACAGCTCATGCAATATCAATGAGCCACACGCTTGTCTCTCAAGGGAGAGGAGCGAACACGGTCTGCCTTTTGTGTTTTGCCATATCTCCTCCAGCCCATGGTGACCGCAATGTGTCTCAGGCACTCTGGCTCACAAAGGACAGATCAACACCCGTGAAGCCCAGGGAATATACAATACGCATCCTGGGAAATGGCGACCCTGTGGCCATTTTGAACACACCAGGTTTGTTTTTTCCCTTCGCGTGATGCTTCTTTCTTAACACTCTGCTAGAGGGTGGCTTTTCTTCTAACTGTATGGATCACGGAGCCTCGCTGGCAGAAACATGCCACCCAGACGCAGGGGTGTCGCACCAAATTCTGGGCCCTGGGTACAAGGATTCACTGCGGGCCCCCCATGAACGTTCTTCATAGGGGGTGGGGGTTTAACCCATTTAGACTGGGAACGCATTATTACACGTTATTTTGTGCTTTAACTATTGACAAATAGCAGATATACAAGCTCACAGCGCGGCTCTGCGAGCTTGTAGATCTGCAATTTTTTTTTATCATGAAAATGTGTGCAAGTCTTTGAATATTTCAAATCCTTCTTCAAGGTTTTTAGAAAAACCTATGTTTCCCATCTCAAAATATTTATTTCCAGGGACCCCACCAGAAGCTAAATTTGAGATTTGCACACATTTTCACGACTTTTCAAAAATACCAGATCTGCAAGCTTGCAGCGCGGCACTCGGTGCCACGCTGTGAGCTTGTATATCTGCTATTTTTCAGTAGCCAAAGTATAAAATAATGAAGGACCCCGGCTTCACCTTGGGCCCTATAGTAACTCAGCCCCACTTTCCCCCCCTTGTGACGCCCTGGCCCAGACTGATGGTTACTAAACACTGCGTGTCAGCCTAAGGCACAGGACCACGAGGCTTATAGAGGACTTACCTTTTGGTCCTTTTATGCAGTGGTGTAAAATACTCACATTGTGTACTTAAAGGAGTAGTTCACCACTTTTCAACCTGTCTTCATATAATAGGTCCTCACTAATGTTCATAATAAAATAGCACAATTTTTTTCTATTCAGTCTGGGTCTCATAGGAGAGCTGTCAAATCCTTCTACCGGTGACATCATCGTTTGACAAAAGAAAATTAAATAATATTTTTGAAAAAAAATATTTAGATTTTTATTATCACGAGAACAATGGCTTCCACTTTAACATTGCAACTTTTTCAGGAATAGAAAGCCTGCAGTTTCTATTAGCTTGCATTTCCCATTGATGATGTCACTGGTAGAAGGATTTGACCCACCCACAGCTCTCCTATGAGACCCAAACTGAGTAGAAAGAAATTGTGATATTTTATCATGAACATTAGTGAGGACCTGATAGGTTGAAAAGTGGTGGAGTGCCCCTTTAAGTAAAAGTATCAATACTGCTATATAGAAATACTCTGTTACAAGTTTCAAGTCCAGAATTCAAAATGTACTTGTCTACTTAAAGTACCAAAAGTAAAAGTATGCAGAATGTCCCATTTCAAGTTTTCAAATGTATACAAATCTTTTGAAAATAGCAGATCTACTAGCTCACAATGCGTCCCATTGCGACGCTTGTAGATCGGTAGGGATGAAATGATTAATGTATATGTTAATAATAATCAACGTAGGCCTACAAAGTAACTAGTAGCAGTAGAGTAAAAGTACAATAGGATCCGAGATGTAGGAGCAAAAGTAAAAGTATTGGAAACTGGAAATACTCAAGTAAAGTACAAATACCCTCAGAATTGTACTTAAAGGAGTAGTTCACCCCCAAAATGTCTTTTTTTCTGTTGATTAGATACACCATGGAGATTTGAGTCAAACAAAAACATTATTTATGAGAGTGTGATGGCTTGTGTGGGTTAACCAAGGCATGGATGTGTTTGTAATGACAACTAGTAAAACATTCATGAAAAAGAAAATCACTTTTGAACACAACACATAGCGTAAAAGTGATAGGCTTATAGGCTCCACTCTATGCTATGAGAGCTGCTGGGTTCTGCTGGGGAAACTGGACAACAGGGGCATTTCTGCCTAATAGACCCCATGGACAGTCTTTTTGGATCAATATAAGTAGGAAAATGAGCCTAGAAGTGATTTAGGGCGGAGTTGTCCTTTAAGAATGCGACAAATACAAAAAAATATTATTGAACTCAAGTCTCTATGGCGTGAGTAATCAATAGAAAATGTTTCATTTTGGGGGTGAACTACTCCTTTAAGAACAGTACTTAAGTAAATGTACAGTTACTTTCCACCACTGCTTTTATAGTTATTAGTATGTTACAGCTTACAGCAGGGTCTTCAACAGGGGGTCCCGGGACCCTTAGGGGGTCCTCAGAGTTACTACAGGGGGGCCACCAAATCCTTGTGTGATATGAGGTATGTTAAATGAACAATTGAACCCTCACATCCCTATACTCCGAGGAGAACTTCAGCCAAAAATTGCAGATCTACAAGCTCTCAACGCCTCGCGCTGTGAGGCATTGAGAGCTTGTAGATTGGCTATTTTTGGCAAATAGGTTTGGTGTAGAGGTAAAACAAGAGCAGAACAAGTACAGAGTGAAAGGTCAAGTATAGACGATGTATGATTTTAAGTGGTTAAGTGTCAAACAAGTCTATGAATCTATCTATGAAATCGATGAGAATCTCCATCACACATTGACATTTATACAATATATAGAGGGGGTCCCTGCTTCATCTCTCTCTCTCAGCTAAGGGGTCCCTGGCCTGAAAACATTGAAGACCCCTGGCTTACAGTTACAGTAATCTGCAAACCTATGTT
Source organism: Nannobrachium achirus (assembly GCF_963921795.1). NCBI lineage: Eukaryota > Metazoa > Chordata > Actinopteri > Myctophiformes > Myctophidae > Nannobrachium > Nannobrachium achirus. The sequence goes on from NC_137830.1 coordinate 39,350,687, forward strand.
GTATCTTCCTGCAATGTACTGAAAATGACAGCTTTAATGTACGGGACAATAAAGCTTGAGGAAATACTATTAACATTCACTAAGATACTGTAGCAGCTGTTGCTTTTTGCAACAGATAAAAACCATGACATTACTAACAATGAGATTGACTTCTTTCTTCCATGCCTAGAACACAAAGAGTAAAAACTGCACAAAACAACACTTCCCTATACTGCCTAGGTTTCACATTATGGATGAGTCACATTGTCCATTTTCTATTACTCTATTGTACTGTATTCAATTGTAACCCAGATTTCTGTGTCAATGCTGTGTAAATGTATAGATGAATATACACAGAGCACTTCTCTGTAGGTGTCACAATCATAACTGCAGCGTCAAGACTCCTGTTGAGGTGTGGAAACGGCTTGCTTTGCCTGCTATTTTACTAACTAAATGTGTGTCACTGATGTGTATAAAGTTATATCACTTGATCACATTGGAAGTGTCAAATAGTTCATTATATTCGGACGACTTTTATGAAAAGGATTATAGTAGCCTATCAAACACCACCCGATCTAGGATGAACACGCGCATGTACATGCGCAAGCACACATATGCAGGGGGGAATGTTGTACAATCTTTTGCAATCAGTCTGCTGTCTTTATTGATAAGACAGCAGACTGACAGGAAATGGGGAGGGAGATGGGGATTGACACGCAGCAAAGGTAGTCGGGATCGGGAATTGAACCAGCGACACGCTGTCAGGCCACACCGAGCCTATGTGGTATGCGCCTGGACCGGTAGGCCAGCGGGCACCCCGGCCTGTTGCACAATCTTTAATGTGCTCTTACAGTGAAGACATGTAATTAATGTTAGTGTCTTCTCCGATCTCCAAAGAATGAACTCATTCTGTGTAAACAGGGTGATTTGCATTAAATGATCATTTTAATGCACTTATCTTGAACCCACTCACTCTCTCCCTGGGAGGCCTGCCTGAGTAAGAAGCTTACTCCGTGAGATGAAAGTGAGATGACATCGATAGCCAGTTTTATCTAGGGAACTGTAAAAGTTAATACTGTGAACAAAACCGTATGAAGTGTTCTGGTGAGAGGACCTCAATAATCCCAGTAATACATGAGTATGCATTATAATAACCTGAAAAGGGTTATGCAGAATTTCATGGACAACTAGAAAAAGTGCTCCTCGGAACACAGGTCTCCGCCAGGTCAGGTACGTATGTTATTGTGGCCTCCTGGTAGAGCTATAATAGGCCAATGTGAAAAGGGTGGCATTTCTTCCTCTGTCTGAAATGTGTGCGAAAATGTAATGGAAATCGCACTCTGCCTTAATGATTTGAGGCATTTTGTTCAAAACGGACCAATCCTGCAAACTTTGGAAGGCAATCTTAGCCAATCAGTATGGAATATGAAAAATCGGACAGATCTGTCTTGAATACATGACTATAGAGATACTGTGTAATGATTTATTTATTTGTATTTTTGGCAAGAATCTGCCTCCTGGTGGTGCTATAACAGGCCGATCAGAAAATATTTAGACAGATGTTCTGCTCTGGCATCCAGGAGTGTGTGCGCACAGTTTCGCTGCGATCGGGCCAATGGTGCTGGAGATTAGCTGCTCGCAGACGGACACACACAGAGACACATGGACGGATGGATAGGGTGCAACACATAGACTTGCGGCCATGCCTTCGGCCTGGCGGAGACAGCAAACATAGCAGTCATTCCTGCCCTACTACCCTCAGTCAAAAGGCTATTTGGGAAACAGTCTCTGAAGTCTGACTTAGTAATTTATTTGTTTTGAGCATAACATACATTAGAGTGTCTTCTCTTCCAATAGTTAAATGAACACATGTGGTGCTAAGGGTAGAAATTATAGTGCTTTTGGAGGTGTGCTCTATATTGACCCCCTCAACATCTGAATCCAATTTGGCATTAATTGGATGTTGCATTCATGACATCCTGTTTTTGAAAGAAATAGGTCCCTCCCACTAATTTGTGTAGCCAATTACGGGCACATAGGATGCAATTTCAAAACCCTGTTGATGGTCTTGACACATGACTGACAAGATAATTTGATATAAATCATGTTGTACAGTGACATTTGTATCATTTTTGGTGAAAGCGAAATTGTGTTTGGCTCCATGTTGTTTAGAGGCCCCACAATGTCTGAGTGAAATTTTGGTGCGCTGGTACAGGGGCTGCACCGCGACTCAGCGTGTCACGTATGCCTTGATGTGTTACAAATGTTTGTATATATGTTTTGAATACATGACTGCTGTGTCGTAAGACAAATTTCAGTGTGAACTGACAATAAAGTACTATATCATATCTATATCATTCATATTTGGGGTAGATCGGACAGTATACAGTACCATTTTGATTAAATGGGCCTCTCCTGCAAATTCAATTGGAGATTATGAAAAATCTGAATGACACATGTATGGTACACAAGTCGAGAGATAATGTTTAATGTTTACCAATTTGTGTTTTTGACGATCTGTATGAGAAATTGCAAGATGGCGGAGATTTGTGCAAAATCAATTAAGTGGAAATTGTACAACTTACGTTTCAAGAGTTAATAGCCAAAACATAAAACAGCCTGTCTTAGTGCTACCGTGAGGGCGATTTGAAAAAGGTGTTGTATCTGGCCTAGTGGGAGTGTGCAAAGTTTGATGCCGATCAGTCCAGCAGTGTCCGATATTACCTGTACACAGACACACTGACACACACACGGACCTGTCGGCCTGGCAGTCACAGAGATAATAGGACATACCTGTGCTGTCATGGCACTGGATTTAAGAACAGCCGGTAGGTGCAATACGTTTTCTCACTGTTCCTAAGATAGCAATGAGCCGGCAATGCAGCAGACCACACCTCAATGGCAACAACGCCCATCAGCGCACAGATGAGCTAATTATATTTGGTAATTATACAACGTGGGCACTGGACTGACAACCATGACAACCTGCGTCGGTTGTAAACTAGCAATGGTAATTGCTAGTCACAGCTCAGGTTATGACATGAAAATGGGAAATGAAAAGTTGTGTCCTACAGATTTCAGTATTTTTTTCCCCCTAATTTCTATATCATGATAAATATGTTATTGTGGACTTGTTATTGTGAAGTTATTGTATAGTGAGTTTAATACAACATTATCCAAAATCAATTTTATATCTGTTTTCTAGCAACCAGCGCCACTTCTTTCATTTCACGCACAACTGATGCTCAGTGTCATTACGAATGCCTGTTCCTGTAATGTTGCCCATAAATAATTTTGCTGTTGAAATAGTTCAGTAATGTCTCAAATGCTCTTTTGTTTCATGTAACAGCAATACATTAATGCCATAACAAATCACATTGTGTATCATGCTTAACACATTCCTGGGTAAAATGGTACATTACAAATCTGCTTCAAATGTGGATAACAGGGGAATATATTATGTCTTATTCTTCTCTCTGACGAAACACTGGAGGGAGATGAACATACAGTAAAGCACTCAAATCAAGGTGATAGGCCATGCCTTTCACCCAGCAGACATGGTGACACGATAAGCCAGGATTTTAACCCAATCATATGGTGTAGATGATGATTAATATGGCAGATAATCAGAGGAGGCCGACGCGTCTATGGGTGTGAGGATGGGATATGGGGCGTAAACAGAAGGGAAGCACAGGGAGGCGAAGCTGGGCCGGGCACAGTGCATCAATCACAGGTGACAGCTGGGAGGCACGCAAGGAGCTCCATTCATCAAGAGTAGGACCAGGTGCTCCACCACGTCAAACCAGGCAGTGCCAATAGCTGAACTCTGAGGACTAATTTCTTTAACCAATCATCAGCCAAACCTCCACGACTACTCCAGTGAAACCCAAGGATGCAGGAGAATACTGTGGACATTGAAGTTTTTTTTTTTTTTTACAGCAGACATTTGGATAGCTTTTTTTTTTACAGCAGACATTTGGATTGGTTAACACAGCTGACGGTAATAACATTAATTATGTGGGTGTGTTTCCTTTAGGACCTAAAGGAAACACACCCACATAATTAATATTATTACTTGGTACACCTAAAGTTTAGGTGTACCGAGTGCCAGGTCCTGTACAGTTAATTTCATGGGTAGTCACACATGTGCGATGGAAGGTCTGAACCCCCTCACTATGGCATATGACACACCAACACGCCACAAACGGTCGGAAGCTCCATTCCTTTCAGCCACGCATGTCATGCGTGACTGCACCCTGACCCCTTCCTGTACATATTGTGTTTTTATATCTGCGATATTATTGAATGTTTTCTTTGCTTGCTATTTATTATGTCCATGAATTAAATACTGAGGGCTTTCAACGTAAATAAAATACCATAAAAGGTCTTATTTGAGATGTTCCTTTTAGGCAGGGTGTTTAACTGTACTTGTACTGTACTACATTTCAATTGTATTGACTATACTTGTACTGTTCTCCATTTTTGTCGAATACAATAATCAATCAATAAATTCTTTTTACAGTATTTTGAACACAGGCACATTTAAAGTTATTTCTTTAGCTGCAATCCTACAGTATTTAACTGCAATCGGTTGGTATTGGTGATAACCATCCCCATTCATAAGGAGGTAAATAGCATTTCCTTCTGGTGTACATCATTTTATGATCAAATTAAAATGATTTGAATGTAAACACATCATACAGACTTAAGTGTCTTGCTACCCACTCAGCCACGGACGCTGCTCTAAATGGCATGTGTCATTTGGTGGAAATATCTGATACTTGAGTATTAGTCTGGGATCACTTCACTTTTCGGACTTGTAACCGGTCTGGAGCGGAAACCTCAAAACGTCATGTTGTAGTACTCAAAGGACTACAATTTGGCTGGAACTATCCACCGGAAACAGTTTTAACCCAAAATAATTCCCCTGCACACAAGGACATACTTTTAAGGCCTACCTAATAACTCCTTGATGCGGAGTAGTTTTGCTTTTGAAAAATTTGTTTGGTATATGCATCTTTTTTTAGTCCAACTCGTAGCGACTGGAAAGACTACACTAGGCTACTCGAGCATTTTAAAAGGGATTGGGGAAACAAACGGAGGGAAACAAATCAGAGCGACGCCGCTTCTTCTAGTGGTTTCCGCGTTGGGCGGAAACCAAACAGGCTGTTGTGAACAAACACCAGGCTTTCTCTCTGAAAGCCTGGTGGGCGAGGTTACTTGAGTATTGGTTAGTGACGTGGTACGACACAGTATAAACAAGCTTTATCAACGTCATATATGACAGTGAAGCACGTCTGGCAAGGACTCGTTGGGCCCCTTTTCCTCTTAACTGAATGACCTCTCCAGTCCCTCTGATCACAGCTGACTCCACTCCATTGAATTAGCAACGCGGCCCTCTGGGCTACAGGCTTCAGGGGCCATGTTGGAGCCTCAGTGGTGAATATTAGATTGCACGCCTCCAGATCTCATTAAAGGAAGCAACAGGACAACGTCTGCATCTCCAATGAGACCAGAGGCCATCAGGCATCCTGACTCCCTGTTGAATTTACTGATTTGATTGATACTGTGTACGTGCATGTGTGTGCATGTGTGTGTCTGCGTGCGCACACACAACAGCTGTCTCACAATAACAGCGGGGTAGATGCCGTTTTGTGTAAAATAGAATTACTTGTAAGAATTGCACAATGGGTAGAAAACTGCACAGTAAAATTGACAATCTTCACTTGACTCTGAGAGCACGAATGCAACCAAATGGAGCCATAAGGGCCTCAGAGGTATTTCGCTTTACAGTGTAGAGCTTTGGATTAGGCACAATGTGAAGGTTTTACTGACAGTGATGGACACTGTTCATTCAGTACATTCAATAAGAAGGCTGTTAGGAAGGACACTTACCACTTTCTTCAGCTGCAGTTTCCCCTTGTCTTCTTTTCCAAATGGTTGTTCACTGAAAAAAGGAAATGGCACAGTGTTACACTTAGCGCTTCATAAGCAGAGCACATAATGCAGTATATTTATATTAGAAACAGAACATGTAGGCCTTTGGGACATCTCTGAAGCATTAGTATTATGAAAAGCACTGAATGGTCTGTCAAATGTCTGCATCAAATAGCCTATGTTAAAAATAAGTGTTTACATAAATATGACACCAATAACATACAACTGAATTCACGCAGGCTCGCATAATCAAACAGTCACACAAACTCCAAATCTATTCCATATAGTCCTCTCAGTGAGGAAATAACATGAGATTATGTAGTACACGTATTTCATATATATATATATATATATATATATATATATATATATAAGTGTAGGACCACAACAGCTTCACATGGTTTTGCAACTCAGAGTTTCATGCCGGCAACAGTCCGCCATTCCAAAACACTGCTATTCCGAAGCAGGGTTAGGGTTAGGTTTAGGGTTAGGGTTAGGGTTAGGGGTAGGGGTAGGGTTAGGGGTAGGGTTAGGGTTAGTTAGGGTTAGGGTTAGGGTAAGGGTTAGGGTTAGGGTTAGGGTTAGGGTTAGGGGTAGGGTTAGGGTTAGGGGTAGGGTTAGGGTTAGAAGTCAACGTTCGGAATAGCGGTGTTTCGGAATGGCGGGGTGTAACCTTTCATGCCATAGGACAATCATCAGGCAAAAAGCCTGCAACAACAAGAAAGGACATACATGAGATAATATGACATTTGTAAAAATACAGGCATATCTGCAAATCACAAAAAATCAATACATGAGTGTACATCAGGTTGATAGCAGGTATGGACTAGAGTAACTCAGACTACTATCCAGTAAACAGACCAGGGCTGAGGAAAGTCATAGTACATGCAAGTTCTATACTGTATGTGCAAACAAAAGTGCATAACTCACCAAATAATGTGCAAGAAACAACCAGAATTACATTGCTGCCATGTATAGCTAATATCTGTGGTGCCTTGGGCATACAGGTGACAGAACTGAAGCAGCCTCACTAGCAGACTGACAGGTGGTCAAACAGCAATCAGGTCACACTGACACAGCCACACCCAGCCACACTCAGCTGCTTCATGAATGGTAATTAGCTCAGGCAGGCTAGAGACTAGAGTGTGGGTGAATGCTGCCAATACATACTTGCCCTTCTTGTCCTTTCCTACATTTACATTTATACATTGCTATATGCTGTATTTTTATTATTGAATGGTGATATTTTGTAGACCTTGAGTCACTCAACACAATGTTTTGCTTTTCTGTGCAGTTTATTTATTTTTATCACTCTGCATTTTTGGAGATTTTGTCCCTTTTATAACCCCCTGAGTCCCTGATAAAATTTGTTATATTTTACCTTACAGAGGCTTGCCATTGGTCACTGCAGCCTGTTACTGTGGTAATGTGAGGGGGCGGGGTTACTGAGTTTGCAACATTGTGATTACATTGTGATCAGCTGTGTACATTCTACTCGCCACTTGGTGTGCCTGTACTTAACATGCCATTTCCCTGTTTGTCGCCATGCCTGACGAAGACCTTTAGTGGTCGAAACGTTGCAATAAATTTATGCCTGGGAGCTATTGACGGTGTGCGAGCCTCCTTCTTTCTACTTAATACATACAACCATACATACTATACTGTACATGTAGCTGTGTAAAGTATAGGTCACAGACACATATGGTGGTTACATACAGTCCTTGCTTGTGTCGAAGCGAAACTTAGCCCTGTGCCTGCAAGTGGTGACAATTTCTGCTTTCTTGGGTGGCTGGGTCAGCCAGGGCTATAACAGCTTTCTCAGAGAGGCATATGTCACACTTGCGGGTTCCACATTTGTAGGGGGCTGCTTTGCGGACAATACTCCATTCGACATTGTGCTCACGCTTCCCGTCTTTCAGCTTCCAGATATACTCTGATAGTGTTGTTTTAGACCTCTGGATGCTGTTTTTAAACGAGGATTTGTGGTTGTTGAAGCGGGTTTTGAAGTCCCCCTCACAGAGGCCATATATGGATACCAACTAGTACATTAAGTATTTCATTTCAACATAGAGTAACAGTATAAGCCAATTAGCAAATAGTTTGAATATCAGCTACCGTGGCCTGAAGGCAGCAGTTTTACATTTCTGAACCAAAGTGATCCCCATTAATAAACACAACTCAGTACCAATGCAATTTCTTAATGTCAACTATTACTGCAAATTAACTAGAAGCAGGGTTATACTCTTGAGAGGTTGTGTGATAGTCTTGAATTTGTATTTAAATTCAAGTTGGCTTCAAGGAGGATTAAGATAGCTTTCGCAAGTGTTTTCAAGGTTACACCCCGCCATTCCGAAACACCGCTATTCCGAACGTTGACTTCTAACCCTAACCCTACCCCTAACCCTAACCCTAACCCTTACCCTAACTAACCCTAACCCTACCCCTAAACCTAACCCTAACCCTGCTTCGGAATAGCGGTGTTTCGGAATGGCGGACTGTTGCCGTTTTCCCCATATAGCAACAATTGTCAGTCTAACCCACATTATTTCCCTGCAGTAACCAAATTACTGCTCAGCATAATGCACATAAAATGCATAATAAATACTGTGTGCATGTGGATAAGGCATGAAGATGGAAACATTATTTGTTATAACAGAATGAAAGCATCACATAATAAATGTAGCATAACCATATTACAGGTTTGAAACCCACACTCTGTTCTGTCCACCATACAGCTGACATGGTAATAAATCCATCTCTAAATTGACCATGAACAACACGCACACTCCTATAGGTGACATACACTATACAGTAGCACCATCTTGAATCTCGGCACAGAATGTTTAACTGTGTACTCTTATGTTACAACCTGTACAATAAATCACTAGGTACTGTACAAGACCCAGTGTATTCCTGGCCTAATTAAAACAATTCCCATCAATAAATATTGATTTTCTTTCATCTGTCACAAGGATTCTCAGCATCAGGGTCTGTGGACATTGGGAATGGGGTACCTTGTGGCTCAGCCAGCTAGTGCACACTGCACAGACCATCATGTTCCTGAGTACGAGGACCCTGGTCCGAGACCCTTCTTGTCTCACATGTCTCTCCTCTGCCCTTGATTACCTGTCTCTCTACACTGAGGTAAAACACCTAGAAATCTTAATAAAATCACATCTGTGAACATTGGACAGTGGAACACGGCACGCCATCTGATCTCACTTGATACAGTTTAAATATATTTGCCCAACAAGAAATGCAGTGATTCTTATCTTACCACTATTTCACCGTCAACACAATGTGATGTGAGATGACTTTCTATGATAACTTACAGGAACTTAGCCTGGCCGGCCAGCCAGCCAGCCATATACTGTGCATTCACTCACTCGTTCCTTCCCACAATATAAGTCTGGACTTTGGGCTATAGGCAGCTTGAAAAGTGGGCGGGAGTACTTGCCTTGACAGACAGACTCCTCTAACCAACAACAAACATCTCTCGGAAGAACGGCAAACAAACACGTCTTTTTGGCCGATGAACTCCGCTAGCGCATACTCCTGTTCCTTTTTAATTGTTGTAATTGATTCCAACTCTGAAATAACTTCGCTTATTGCTTGTTTTATTGTTTCAGCGTTAACTGTTACACTTATTGCATCGAGGGCAGCCATGTTGTTTTGAAAATGCTGCAGCAAGCATCTACGTCACCATCAACACATGGACCAATCAGGGGAAGCTTTTCACTTGGTGTGCAGACAGCAGTTGAAATGCAGTCACTGATTGGCCCCGATCAGAAAATGATCGGGGCCAACTTCTCATACTCGATGCCTATCTGCTGAAGTCCGGCCTCATACTATGGGAAGGAGGAATGAGTGAACGCAGTATGAGGGATGGCCCGCCAGGCTAACAGGAACTATCATCCCCAACAAACTTTGAAGAAGTTCCCTTACCATCTTGTTGGCCATTACTAGACCCTTCTTGTTTAAGTTTTGGCCAGGATTACATCCATGAACTTGTTGAATGAAACATATTGGAGACATCTACTTTGTAGGCTACATGAGATGAATTTAGTACAACTCCATTGGCACAGGGTCATAAACCAGATCACATCTTTGAACCCGTTTCAACTCTGCCGCCACAACCCGTGCCATGGTTTTACAATGGGTTAATGGTGCTTCTTAATTGGCCCTTATGGAGTCATTAATAGTTATGTGTCAGAGGATAAGAACAAGCACCCAAGAAGATTCAGACCTATGATATGGTCAAGTCCATCCCAAAGGCCAAAAGTCCTCTCCCTACTTTTTCACCATTCACCTTTCTACTTGAGATGTCCAGCTCAAAACTACATTATATGCAGCAAATGGTTCTGAAAGGAAGCATTTCGCTTTGTCCCCAAAGACACATGAGCGAGAGAGAGAGAGACAGAGAGAAAGAGTGTTCATCTATAGATTACTATAAAGGTAGGGAATCAGTGTCTAAAATTGGCCCACAGTATTCCAGATGACGATGCTGTGAAACCAGTAAACCGCCATTAATTAGAGGTTGATATTTTCCAGTAGTCCGCAGGAAGCCTTTGAAAGCTAACACAGTTCCTTCACTGAAAAGGTGTTCCCTAAATAAACCCCTTGTAGGACCACTGGGATTATTTATCCCAGAATAGATTTCAAAGGCCTGCGGACATCTCTTGCCAGCTGTGGCAATAATTAACACTCTACAATATATACTGTACTTGGTAAAGCAAGATTAAACATGTCTTTTTTGAAGCGGTGAAAACCGCTTCCGAGTGGCTTTGTGTGTCCCACGCCCATATATGGTCATTTCAGTCCAGAATGAACAGGCTTTTTGAAAAACAAAATGTATGTCACCTCATGTCCATATATGGTCACTCCAGTCCAGAATGAACAGGTTTTTTCTGTCTCGTACGTCCAGAATATCAGTCCAGAATGAATAGGCTTTTTCAAAAAGCAAAATGTGTGTCCCATGTCCATATATGGCCATTTCAGTTCAGAATGAATAGGTTATATCTGTCCCGTCCGTCCGTCCGTCCGTCCGTCCGTCCGTACGTACGTACGTACGTACGTACGTACGTACGTACGTACGTCCGTACGTACGTATGTGTGTAGTGTCCGTCCCGGTCTGATGATTGGATACTTTGAGGATTGGTCAAGCTTCACAGATAAAATCCAGATAAAATCATTAATTCATTCAGAATATAAAGAATGTATAGATCACAGAGTTCATAACTCTAGAACACATAGAATAAAAGGTCACCGCTTCACTTCGAACCGAGGTTTGATTTTCTTTTTACTGTGCCAGTGTCAAGTATAACAGAACCTGATAGAATGTCTGTTATAAGGAGTTCAAATCATGCCCTCCCACTAAAACTAAATACAACTACAATTGCACTCTGTCGAGGTGCCAACTTGCGCCTCACGTACAAGCAGGCCACACATGGCCTACTTGTGCGCAAGCAGAGCGAGGTGTGCTGCTGGCCTCATTGGAGGTTAATGAAGATATTACCAAGAACACTCTTCTATACCAAACTCTGCTGACATCACCAGTGGCATCACCAGGAATGCTGGTCCCTCATTGGCTGTTAATGATGAGACATCAACATACACACCGACATACATACATACTGTACATACATTCCCAAAATCCCAGCCGTTTCAGGGCTACGGTCTTCAAAAAAGGGGGACACCTACATACTACTGTACATACCCAGCCAATTACAGTACTTACGCACTCTGCTTGCGCAAGTAACTAGAGATGCACTCTGTCGAGGTGCCAACTTGCGCCTTGCACACAAGTAGGCCATGTATGGCTTACTTGTGCGCAAGCAGAGCGCGCCATGAGGTGCGCTCACCACTGGCATCACCGCTTCCAAAAGAACACTTATATACAGTATTATGCTAATGACATCACCACTGGCATTACCAAGAATACTGGTCCCTCGTTGCCTGTTATGACGACGTTGCCAGAGATGCTGGTCCCTGATTGGGCTATACGTACGTACGTACGTACTCTTGTCATGTGTGTGACAAGTTGGCAGATGGTTCAAGGCTCCCAAGAAGTAGACAGGTCCACAAGTACATTTTCCGGTATTGTATTTACCTCTCAAGGATTTGACAAACTAGCAAAAATACGAAAATAAATAATACTGGCCAAAAACAACGTTCCACAAATAGGAAACAAAATGAACACTTGAAACTAAAAACAACTTATCAGGAACTACAGGTTATCTGCCTTGCATAAAGGCCCTGGCTTGCAGTTTAACCCTGATTTTGTCCCTTCTCAGTCTCAAACTATACTGAACTCTCCTCACATGAAGCATGGCTGCATGCCTTTTAAACAGGTGGGACAAGCCATACCAGAAATCAGTAACTCCTCAACTCAACTATGGCCAACTAAGGCCCATGATTTATCTTGTCTAATTACTCTTAATCATGAACATTTTCCAAAATGTTTAAATTATATTTTACAGGCCCAAATAATTCAAAATTATACAAATAATGCAAAACATGATACAAACATGAACAAACACCCCTCCTCCTCTACAGTGCTTGGCCCCTTCCAATCAACAGGGTTGCCAGCACTGCAGAGGAGAGAGGTGACCCACAAATACTTCAACTTCCCCACAGTGTCAATAAATAAACCAATAAACATTTAAAACATTTTTCAGTCCTTGTGTTAAACGTCAGGCGTACATTGTAGAAAAACATGTAACACAACACTACTACAACTTCCCAACTGGCTTGATCTTTATGTCCTGCCCTATCATGGATTCATATGCCTACTATCATGTCGATGTAATAACCGTTTGTCTCTAGACTCTGGGGGCTCAGAGGTCCATGTGGTGCTTGCACCACATGGACAAAATCATGATTTAGAGAGACAGAATCATGATTTATTTTTAACATAAATGTGGAAAAAGTTTTACAAATATTTAAAGACAAATGGACATTTATTTATATATCAAGAAACAATTTCGACCCCCTGTTGAAGACCTCGGATATAGACAGATGAGGCATTATTGTGCATTAATATCTTAAGACAGGGGTCTTCAACGTTTTCAGGCCAAGGACCCCTTAGCTGAGAGAGATATGAAGCAGGGACCACCGAATACGTATTGTATAAAGTTGTGTTGCTGATTAAAAATGTTAATAGATTTTTTAGCTTAGACTTAGACTTGTTTGACAACACTATCATCAGTATAGGTTGTTGGATTAATGTTGTATTTTTAGACATTGAACTACTTGAATCATCAATACTTAGTCTGCTCTCTTTTCTCTCTGCAGCAAACCCCTTTGCCAATAATAGCAGATCTACAAGCTCACAACGCCTCGCAGCGTGAGGCGTTGTGAGCTGTAGATCGGTGAGCTGTAGATCGGCTATTTTTGGCTAATGTTCCACACAGAATAGGGATACTAGGGTTCACACACAGATTTGGAGGACCCCCTGTAGTAACTCTGAGGACCCCCTAGGGGTCCCGGACCCCCTGTTGAAGACCTCTGTCTTAAGAAAGCATTTCATCTGGGGTTCTGTTGTTGATCATAACTACCTGTAACCATATCACAATGAAGCCCAAGCTCTATTGTACTTCAACTGTGACCTGAAGCAATTACAGTAGAATAACCTCTCTGTTGGCTCCAGACATGGTGACACTTGATGTCATTGAAGAACTTATGCTGTAACTATGCCAATCACCATGGTCTGAGGTAGCTAGTGTATAATTGTATGTATGTGTATAAAAGCAATATTACACAAGAGGGTGTGTGTTATCGTGAATATCGGCACGCCTGCGTTGCTGCAGGAACGAGCCGAAGGAGAATTCTGTAGGCAGCGTAGAAGTGCCGATAATGGCACACACTCTCAAGTGTAATATTGCGATTATACAAGAGTTACCCTTAAAAACACGTCAACTTCATTTCATTGTAATTAAGATATTGTATCGAAAGAAATATTTTGTAATGCCACATTTAGTCCCTGAACTTCACATGAAACTGCTAGCGTAGCTTACAAGGCATCACCTATGAAAACAATGATAGCGAGTCGGCAGCTTTTTGTTGTATAATGAGAATGATTAGTGACTTGTGTCTTCCAGCGTTTTCCATATGTTAGATGACGGCCAATGAAATGAACAGCTAAAAGTACAACAATGCACCAAAACCAGTGTTCATCCATTTTGTCTCTTAATATATCCAACACTTAAAATATTCGACAGCTCACACAACCAAATGCCAAATGACTCTGTAGTCCACACACACAAATTCACAAACGCACGCACGCACGCACGCACGCACGCACGCACGCACGGCAATATTGAGCTTTGACCAATGATTCTTATATCTCTATAGCTATGTAATAAGAACCTCACAGGTCCAGTGTTTAAGGAATAATGGTGTGTCCTCTGTTGAGCAATATCAACACAAAGCCAATATCCGGCATGGAAATATTACTCGAGGGGTACTGCTCTCATCACTCTGAACCCCCATTCTCTCTCTCTCTATCTCATTTGATGGTATATGCAGGACAGATACGTTTCCATTATTCCACCCAAAGCCAAGGTTGCAGTAGCCAAAACAAAATGAGAATGTTTTCTGGAAGTGCATGGGCGGTTTACGAGGCTAAGGTTGCAGCTCACCTGAATGAAATGCCTGGATCCCAAGGCCACAGCTCACCTAGCCGGCAGGCCGGACAGCAAGCACATTTCTGCACAATTGGAATTTGCTGTGATTTCGTCAGAACAATATTCTAACCAGGCAATCAAGTACCAAACAAAAAAGATGGCCATCCTCCCTCTATTATGCAAAGTTTTCCCACGGGGGCAGCAAAGCATTTTTTTCATGAAGAGATAAAGGGAGCCTACTGCACCACGGCAAACTGCTGGTACATTTTCAAAACATATAAAAGGAGTAAATGCAGCTGCAATCAAGTCGATCTTTTTTCAAACTGACAATTTACCAGCTGCTTGTATAAAGTGCACCACTTTTTTCTCAGCTGACAAAATCATTTTATTTTGACTGAGGTGAAATAAGAGTTTTGATCAGGGTCCAATCTGTCTGTCTGTGTGTCCAAAGTGCTGTACCGATCAGCACCAAATTTCTTGTGCACACCGTCAGTGGGTTAACTTACTTCTATTATTGCTTGTGCCAGCAGAGCGTGCAAGTACTGCGTTCGGTGCCGTCTGTTTCCGACCGTTTCCGGCCAACAGTACAAAGTACTGATATTATCCTAGATAAAGTATGTTCTATCCGTCTGTCTTTCAATGTTATATGAGATACTTAAAGTGTGGTTCCTGTGGAAATAAGCCTCGGCTTTCTAGGATCTCCTTTTAGTTGACCTTGTACCAGTGATTTGTACTGTCATGAAACTGTACTTTTTTCTATTGCAAACTTCTAATAAATTCTTCAATCAATCAATCAATCAAGTCAGGGCCTTTATCCAATGTATATTTGGTATAGTTATTCTTTTCACATTTTATACTAAAATTAACTACTCAATATGTAATATGTAAAAGCCTCTAGATTTATGGCTGTATGCATAGCCTCTAGACTTTATTTAATTTAACTTCATAGTACATTTCAGATGCAGTCATGTCCAGTCAGTTCTCTTATAGCAGAAGTCAGGGGGGGGGGGGGGGTCCTCAAAGAAATTACTTTGTTCACAAATAATGAATGGATGCCTGAACAGAATAAAATTACTTTTGCAAGAAATAAAAAAATAAAAACTCTTTATTTTTTGACAGGCAGGCAGTTTGGAGATAACCAAAGAAGCAACGTTTTATGATACAGGGGTTGGCCATGAATGTTTTGGCCAAATTCAATTAAGCACAACAATCCATCTCCAGAGGTGGAAGGATAATTAAATGCTCGGAATGTTCATGTTTTTCTGTGAAGATATGCCGAGAATGGATGAGCCCGGTCCCAGAGAAGCTTTCCTGACAGTTAGGATGTGAAGCGTGGCGCTTGGCCAGGCTTGTCGGTCGCCTGTCAGTCAACATTTCTCTCCCCTAACATGGAAACATTTAATAATCATACAACTACAGATTCTGCAGAGCGGCTAAATAAAAGACTAACAGCCTTGTTTGCCTTGCCTGTAAAATGTGACTCGTGTTTTTACCTTCATTATCATTACCTGTCTGTACATCTGTCTGTCTGTTAGTATGATATTATGAATGGATTTGCACAAACCTTAGTGGGAAGATTGGTGCTCTGCCAAAACGGATAACTTTTTACAGTGATTTGACAGATTGGTGATTGGCACTGGGTGTGGTCTGGCACAAACATGCACTTAAAGGAGTAGTTCACGCCCAAAATGATTTTTTTCTATTGATTACTCACGCCATAGAGACTTGAGTTCAATAATATTTTTTGTATTTGTTGCATTCCTAGGACAAAAAAATGTGTTTATAGTAGTCTAAATTTATCCCCAATGATTCCGGACGGGAATGCATTTGGATCCCGGAATCAATGGGAGTAGATTTATTGTAATCAAATTGTTGTCTTAGGAATGCAACAAATACAAAAAAATATGAGTGAACTCTACTCTCCATGGCATGAGTAATCAAGACAACAAATTTAATTTTTGGGGTGAGAACTACTCCTTTAACTTCTGATCAGACATAGCACAAAATCATGGGCCTAGTTAAAAGCACATTGTGTAACGTTTTCAGTTAGCCTAAACAAGTACTTTTTGATATAATCTTTCACTGGTATGTTTTTTAACATAGTTCACGGGGAAGATTATGTGCACATCTCATGCCTGCATTTAGGCTATAGGTGCTGGACATAAAGGTGGCATCAATGAAGAGATAAAAACATCTGCACACTGATCCAAAAACATACCTTTTTATTGAATGGCTCAAAAGTTAACACAATTAAACATTGCTGTTTCACGGCAGAATGGATTGGGAAACCTGTCATTCACAAATTGAAACAAAACCCAGAATGGATGGCGGTGGCGAATGACTGTAAGTCAAATGTTTTGTCTTGTAGCAGTGAAAGGACATATGGGTCTTGCTGAGTGCTTAAGAAAAACAAAACACACAAAAAACAACCGCGGCCTGCGTAGAGGAGGGTGACCTGTCCTTGAAGCTGCCTGGTATACTTAAATTAGACAGTATAATATCATTCAGATGGTCTCCCTGCATGATGATGATGACACAGCATTGGCAAAGGCCTGCCTCTGTCTCCTCTGCCTCTGACCTTCACTGATAAAGCTTTTTGCCCCTAACTTTACCATAGACTACTGCCTTCAGTATCATCATAATAAACAGTATATTAACCACTTAAACCCTATATATGCCAATATACCCTATACTTCGTTGCCCGGGGGGACTATACCAGACCACCAAGTTTTCTCCACCTAGACCAAAATCTATAGCAGATCTATACAAGCTCATAATACATTACAAATGGTACCCCATACCTTCATAAAACTCTAACCCCCACCCCCACCCCCCCACCCCACACCCCAAATAAAAAATACAGCAAATGCTGTTTCAAAATAATTAACTGTATACTACAGATACAATAAATCACTTAATCACCAATCACTGAAAGAATAAAAACATGTTTTTAGTCTTTTGGTGGTGGGGTTTCTATTCAGCTGTGTGTTCTGTCCTGTCTGTAATTCTGTATATTCCATTAATTTCTGGAACCTCTATGATCTCCGATGTGTGCAAAACCCTGTTTTTTTCCCCCAGAACCGAATTTGTCTCAATTACATATAAATAATGGAAAATATTTCTGTGACCCTGACCCAATGTTTAAGTGAGGGAGGTTTCTCTGACTGATACAGTACATTAAACTTGGTATCACACACTCGGTGAAAAAGAAACAAGGCATTATGTTTATCGCGACCGTTAGGTCTCAAGTTACTATGAAAACCTCCACCGCGGTTGTCTGTCACTGATCATGCCTTTAAGCTTTCATCTCTTACAGTCAGTCTCAGCACCTTACAGTAAATATATTATTTTTTTTTCTCTATAATGGAAGAGGGACTTGGAAGAGTTGAAACTTACACTCAACGGACTGACCTCATGCTTCCTTTTATGCATGAGGAGTCCAAGTCGCTTGGGGGAGTTTCACCGGTTGGACATAGCATGTGGAAGGAACACGTTATTCCAACCAGTTCCTTTCCCCTCCATCAGGCGCCCGGTTGGCCAGGATTACTGCATGTTTTTTTGTGAGGGTACCTTCCCTACGAGACATGTGGAGAACATGCAAACTCCACACAGAAAGGCCCTTTTGCCAACCCCAGCCAGGGTATGGGCACTGAACACTGAACCCACCCTCAGCGCCCACTGCGTCCAGGTGGGAATCGAACCCAGGACCTTCTAACTGTGAGGTGACAGCGCAACCAACTGTGCCACCGTACCCCCTCATCACTTTGCATATCTTGATGACTAAGAATATTTATTGGAGAAGACAGCTGTGACTGAGAGGTAAGTCGACAGTCATGCTTGATCACCATCACTGGTCGAAATTACCCTCTTTACAAAAGCATCAATTGAGCATGGTTAATTTGAGAAAGAGCACCTGGGAGCTGAAGTGCTCTGGGGTAAGCTGTTTAAGGCAATGTTCTTTGGATGATCTGCAACAGAAATCCATGGTAGATATAAGCTTGACATTGTACAAGTAAGGATACCCATGGGACCGTGACGTACCTCAGCAAAGCCGAACACTATTATTCCTCCAACAGTTCACGATTTTTCATGTTTGATGGAAAATTACTTTATCTAGAGACTGAGATGGGATACATTTTCAGCTCTTCACCTTTATTACTTAGGGTTAGTCCTCTCATCCAGCCTATTCAAGCCGAATGACAGCACTCAGA
Organism: Nannobrachium achirus; assembly: GCF_963921795.1. Classification (NCBI taxonomy): domain Eukaryota; kingdom Metazoa; phylum Chordata; class Actinopteri; order Myctophiformes; family Myctophidae; genus Nannobrachium; species Nannobrachium achirus. The sequence continues at coordinate 39,369,438 of NC_137830.1, forward strand.
ATCCACACTCTGGATAATCATGCAATCAAAATGCATTATTTGGCTTCCACAGGTGCAAGACCCATGAGGAGCATTTTAGATTGATGCTAATTTGAGTCATATTTGGTTCATTTGCCTTGGCAGCTACATATCTGCAGAAATCATATTTCGCAATGAGATTAAGAAGCAATGATTTCATACGGTAGCTTAAATATGTGAATATTTGGTAATGAGATGTTACAACCTATAATTTCACTGTAAAAAGCTCCAGGAACTGTTTTATTGTGGACACTTCAGTATATCTATCATGCTTTGAACCAACTCTTTGGCTTCATTTACCAGGTTTTATTCTGCAGGATATAGCCTTGTACCGGCGTACCGCAGATGGAAAAAATAAACACCAGTGATGTTTTGTTTGGTGGAAACCATAATAACATCCCCACAAAACCATTGACTTGGCATCTCGTCTTATTGCACACATGTCATCTGAGCAATTACACTAAAAAATATCTCAAATGTCCGGCATTTAGGAAAGCACTGTAATGATGTTTAGGTAACAAAGAACCTTTCTGGTGCTAATGTGGAAACGTCCATTGTTTATATATATATATATATATATATATATATATATATATATATAGCTAGCCTATAGCAATTTGAGATGAAAGAAAAAAAGGAGCGCTTTGAAAAAGCTGACTCCACACAAGCTGTTTTACTGGTTGCTAAGCAACAGTCATTAGTGGGCTCCAGTGATAGGGAATGGAGTGGGAAGTATGAACCTTGATCCTCTTCCAATGTTAGACTTCTGCTACAAGGCAATAATTAGTCCTCTTTAGGGCAGTATGGGAATAAACACAACATCCAACATACAGTAGTAGCCGATGAGTTGAAAATAATGTTGTATGCATACGTACTGTATACAGTATAGCAGGGGTCTTCAACAGGGGGTCCGGGACCCCTAGGGGGTCCTCAGAGTTACTACAGGGGGTCCACCATATTCTGAGAACTTTAGCCAAAAATAGCAGATCTATTTTCGGCAAAGAGCTTTGGTGTAGAGGGGTAAAAAGAACATGAATCCAAAATATACTGACAATTGTGCTGTCAAACAATGAAACTATATGGAATCTCAATCTGTGAACAGGTTGTGGGTGTCCCTGCTTCATCCCTCTCTCTCAACTAAGGGCTCCTTGGCTTGAAAACGTTTAAGACCCCTGAGCTACTGTACAAATGTGAGAGAACCTCGAGTCCGGAATTCTCCTTTAATGGTGTGAAAGAAATGAATTGCAATTCACCCGTATATAATTCAACAGTATTCAAGGGTTCAGGGTGAAAATCCTGAAATTGCCATGTTTGACCTTATGATAAGACTAAAGTTATACTTTTCATTTTGAGAGTGATGGCAAATTGTAATGTGGTTGCATATCAACTCTTTAACACTGTGAATCATGAGGCCATATCAGTGAGCGGCTCATTACTTCCAGATTGAGCACTGAGAATTTTGTAGTGAAGAGGGTGGAGAAAATCCAATTTTGCACTCGTCCTATACAGCACTCATTTTATTTAGGAATCTATCAGGTGGCCTCTCTAATGAGCTGCCATGAAATCTGGTTATCACACCAGACAATATACCTCATTGTTTGGGCCATGCAGCATTCATTTCTGAATGAGGTTGGATTTGGATAGCGTTGCACTTAACGCTGTCCAAATCCATGAGCTTGTAGATCGGCGACGCTGAATGTTCGCCTATTATGATGAGTCTGACATGCTCAAAATAGGGACAACTATCCTGCAGGATTCTCCTTGATTTCGAACCCTCCTCCTTGAGGACTCCTTCATTATTTGCGTGGTTGCCCATACTATACTGTAGTACTTGCCTGACTTTATTCCATCTTCCGTCTTCCAAGTACATTTCTTTTTTTTTGCAGCGGAATTCTTCCCACAGTTTTGGTGGCACGCCCTGTCTCTACCAGGGTTTGATAGAGACAGCGACTGGGGGAGATTTGGGGGGAGCATGTAGGTGTAGATCAAGCTCCATTTTGATGTACTTATGAAACCAGCAGGGTATTTGCTGTGGCCAGATTTTCAATATTCTGAGTCAGTGGTTCTCAAAACGTTTTCATGTCAAGGACCCCCAAATTGACGCTTATTAGCCCACGGACTCTCATTTGAAAAGATATGCCAGGGATATGCCAGAAAAGATTTTTACCGCTCTAGCAGTGATTCCCAACCTTTTTAATTTCAAGCACCCTCAGTTTGACATGCATTAGGCTACGGACCCCCATTTAATGGCATTTCTTTCTCTGAGAGAGCCCATTAGGTCCATTTGTTTCCATTTGTACACTCTGAGTTACATAACCATAAGGGTCCATTTGGTTCCTAACTATCATTTAGCTGGGGACCCCCTGGAACTCCCTCAAGGACCCTTGGGGGTCCCCAGACCCCACTTTGAGAACCAATGTTCTGAGTCACCGTAGCACTGAGCAGGGTATAATCTGACATTTCCTGTTTCATTATTCGGAAATGAGCACACATGCAGTGTTCATCACAGCCGTCCATTTCTTTATAAAGTATAAACAATTTAGCAGCGAAACTTGTCCATAATGAATGCAGCTCGATCAAATACATGATTCATATTTCATGAACGTACGCACATGGCCACTCTGAGATACCCAACACAGACAGAGCCTGATCGATTTCATTAAAAAGCAGACAGGAATATTGACCTCACAAATTACAAACATATTTACTTACTAAGTAAACAAAGAAAGATTCCAGAAGTTCATTCGTGATAAAGAGGACTAGACTTATTAAATGCATAATTCACTCTGTTGCACGATACAATGTGTGGCGTTGTTAGTTTAAGTACACATTTTCTGAGGCTAGAAGGACAGACTTGGGAAGTTCATGTGTGATATCTGATCCACCGGCAGTGCTGATTTAGGGGAAATGTCTGTCCAGTCTTATTAATGACCAAAGCGTCACGTTGTCTTCATGACGCAGCTCCCCTGCGCTTAATCAGCTTGTTTTTGTTCTGGCAGAAGCCCCTGCTCACGTCCATTATCCATAATTAACAGAGCAGAGGGCCGCAGAAGAGCCAGGGAGACTCAACATGACGCGTAGGTCGGATAAAGTCTGATTTATGCTTTGGCAACAAAGTGGCATTTCTTTTCAACTGAAAAACAAAAACAAAAACAAAACTAGTGTGTGTGTGTGTGTGTGTGTGTGTGTGTGTGTGTGTGTGTGTGTGTGTGTGTGTGTGTGTGTGTGTGTGTGTGTGTGTGTGTGTGTGTGTGTGTGTGTGTGTGTGTGTGTGTGTACCCTAGGTGTGCTCCGTGTCTCATTATTGTTGTAATCGATGGAACCTGGCTCACAACTAAAAAAAAAATCTGCCTCAAATTCATAGACGCGTAGCGGCTTCCCTGTGGCTACAAGGGAGACGTGACTAAAAAGCTTTTCAAGGATTACAGGTGCCCCCATTGTGATGATGAGTCACACCCCCAGTATAGTATAATGTTCAGGTGAATACGTCGCTGGAACAAACTACAAAAGGGTGATGTCCATATGTTATTTCCTCTCCTTGTTACAATGCCTCATTGAATACAAGTGATTTGGTACTTCATTAGACTCTGATATTAAAGCCAATCAAACCTGCTAAAGTGGAGAAATGAGTATTCAGCAAGGTAAGTGGTTCCTCCTATCCACGTTAATTATTTTTGACATTTTAATCAGCTAACTACTCAAAAGTGAATATAATTTGGTATTGTCAGGAGTGCGCTATAGTGAGGTTTGATAATGGAACAAAAACTCACGGCTCCCAATCTGTCGCCTTGTTCCTGCAGCAAGGCTGACGTGCCAATACAACCACGGTAATCTTGTGTAATATTGCTTAATTCACCCATTCACACACCATAATTGCGACCGTAGGTCGCATTTACTACCAAAACCTCCACCGGCTGTCTGTCCGTCAGTCAGTGAGTCACACGTCACACGTCACACTTTTGCCCTGCTCATATCTCCACAACCGTTGCCCCCATCCATGCCAAATTTTGCACACACACTCCTTACCTGCCAAACTACAACCTCCAAGGACCCCCGGAGCTCCGGGGACCCCCAGGTGTAAAGAAATGTCTCTCCGTGAGTCACACGTCACACTTTTGCCCTGCTCATATCTCCACAACCGTTGCCCCCATCCATGCCACATTTTGCACACACACTCCTTACCTGCCAAACTACAACCTCCAAGGACCCCCGGAGCTCCAGGGACCCCCAGGTCCCTGGGGGCCCCCCAGGTGTAAAAAATGACCAAATGTGCAAAAATGACCAAATGACCACCCCAACGGGGCTGCTCACGGGGAATTCCTGGGGACCACCCACTCCTGGTGCTCCAGAACGGATGCAAAAGTGGTGGCGCCCCCAGTGGAGGACCCCCTCCACTGCAGCTCACATAAAATGCCGTAACTCGGGCTAGGAGCGTCCGGGAGAGCCGGGGCCGGTACCTATTCGTCCGCCAAGGCAACGCGAAGACCCCACCCCTCATTTCTCACATTGCCCTCTTCTAGCGCCACCTTCAGGCCGATTTTTAAAACACATTTTTGGACACTGCTCCTACAGTTTTGGCCCTAAAATCACGCAAATCGCTACACAGTATGTCTACACTCATCCCATCAACATGCATCTGTCCCATATAGCGCCACCTTCAGGCCGATTTTTAAAAACACATTTTTGGACACTGCTCCTACAGATTTTGCCCTAAAATCACGAAAATCACTACACAGTATGTCTACACTCATCAACATGGATCAGGAAGACTTTGGAAAAACAAATTTTTGCCCTATTTGTGGAGATAAGCGACCGTACCTACGGTCGCTTATCTCCCGATTAGGGAGTCTTACTGGTAGTGGACTTAGTAACACATTGCGTAAATGCTGTACACACTCACACTCCAAGGGTGGAGGTGACCATGAAAGGCACCAGAGCGATTAGAGGTTCAATGTGTTGCTCAAGACAAGGACACTTTGACAAACCGTGGACCTTCCTGACCCAAGACTGCTACTCTACTTGTTTTTTGGGGGCTTTTTAAGGCTTTATTTGACAGGAAATGGGGAGAGAGATGGGGAGTGACATGTGGCAAAGGTCGTCCGGACTGGGAATCGAACCGGCGATGCCGCCAGGCTACACAAAGCCCATGTGGTATGCGCCTGGACCAGTAGGCCAGCGGGCACCCCTACCTCCTGAGTGTCTGCCGCCTTTCTCAAACGTCTGTTGCCGCACTCTAAGCGCCATGCCATAGACGACGCTTAATGCTGGTTCATCTGTTTCTCCCAAGTAACGCTTTTCATCTAGTTAAAACCAGTAAGACTCCCTAATCGGGAGATAAGCGACCGTTGGTCGCTTATCTCCATAAATAGGCCAAAAAGTAGTTTGTGCAAAATCGTCCTGATGGTGGCGCTAGATGGGACAGATGCGTTGTGATTTCATGACTGTAGAGATACTGTGTACTGGTGTGCATGATTTTAGGGCAAAATCTGTAGGAGCAGGGTGACTGTAGAGATACTGTGTAGTGGTTTGTGTGATTTTAGGGCAAATTCTGTAGGAGCAGTGTCCAAAAATGTGTTTTTTAAAAATCAGCCAGATGGTGGCGCTAGATGGGACAGATGCATTTTGATGACATGACTGTGTAGTTATGAACAATAGCTAATGTATACAATTGAAAGTGAAAGAGATGACCTTTTTAACATTCCAGCATTTACAAAAGCAGTTTCTGTTAGCTAAAGGGTGGGCATCTGTATTTATGGTTGCTAATATGTGGCTATTGTTCTGAGGTTTCAGCAATGATCACCTGACACTCCAGAGTTCGGAGGGACAGCCGGTGGAGGTTTGGATAGTGTGCAAGTGAGAAATGCCAATACTAGCATGCAAGATGCAAGCTCTCCTGCTAAAAGTAGACACACCCACAGGCAGATCTTGATAGTGGACCCAGGTCTGTTTATTTAAGCATGGAGGCTCATCCTTCCTGGACTCCCTGGTGTGAAGGGGTGTGTGTGTGTGTGTGTGTGTGTGTGTGTGTGTGTGTGTGTGTGTGTGTGTGTGTGTGTGTGTGTGTGTGTGTGTGTGTGTGAGAGAGAGAGAGGACAGTGGCAACATTCCTTGCCACTTGGCAGGTCACACATTATGGTTGAGAGAGAGAGAGAGTGTGTGTGTGTGTGTGTGTGTGTGTGTGTGTGTGTGTGTGTGTGTGTGTGTGTGTGTGTGTGTGTGACACAGAGAGAGCAGCCCCGTTGGGGTGGTCATTTGGTCATTTTTGCACATTTGGTAATTTTTTACACCTGGGGGTCCCCCAGGGACCTGGGGGTCCCCGAAACTCCGGGGGTCCTTGGAGGTTGTAGTTTGGCAGGCAAGGAGTGTGTGTGCAAAATCTGGCATGGATCGGGGCAACGGTTGCAGAGATATGAGCAGGGCAAAAGTGTGACGTGTGACGTGTGACAGAGGGAGTGACGGAGGGAGTGACGGAGGGAGTGACGGAGGGACAGCCGGTGGAGGTTTGGATAGTGTGCAAGTAACTGCGACCTACGGTCGCAATAACAACTAGACTGTACTCTGTCGAGGTGCCAACTTCCACCTTGTGCACTCGTGGCCATGTGGCCTACTTGTGAAGAGCGCGCCTTGTTATTTATATATCAGGTCACACTTGTTGTTGGTGACGTCACCAAGAATGCTGGTCCCTCATTGGCTGTTGATGGCGATGTCACCAGGAAGGCTGGTCCCTGATTGGCTACAGGCATAAGCACAAACAGATACGCGACAAATACGCCACCGAACGCAGTACTTGTAACAACCCGTTTACTTACACGTTACATTGAAGTGTAAACCTCAGATGTTTTTATGGAGGCTAGCTGGGGCCATTCATATTACTTATTACTACAACAGGATCACCCTGAGTAAAAATCATTTTGTTATACACTTATCATAGTGAGGGGATTAACTCATTCTTAGCCAAATGGCCTTCCATCGCCATTTTGAGGACGCCAAACCGTGCCAGATCGCCAAACGTCGCCTTGGGGATCATTTTCTGATTATTTTGGTATTTTTTTGACATTTTTTGAGCTATAAATGACCATTCTAGCTTCATATAAGCTTCAGCAATGATTTTGCGATGGAAGTGACGTCATCGCCGGAAACCGGAAATCGAGCGTGTCCCACATGTACACAAGCATATATTTTTACATTGGAAGCCATTACAGCAGCTCGGCTCTACCTCACGTTCAAAACGTCGGATCTTGATCCGGTTTGAAGGCTCTGTGCGTCAATTGGGCATCTAAGGCACATAGTCGATAATTTTTTAAGAGAATACGGCGCGCGTATGGCGTGCACGGGTCCCGGGCCGTTCCATGCTAACGGTAATGCTAAGTGAATGGACTGGTTGCTAATTTGAGGCCTTCTAGCAATCGCCAGAGACCTTAATCGCTGGCGACATCTAGTGTACACTATATAGACTACAGCCTACCAAAATGTCATGCATATAAGGGAGATCTACTGTGACTCTGAAAAATTAATAATATTCCTGGCAGTATAGGCGCAAAAGCATATTGTAAATGGCTGTTTATGTGTAGTTAAGGGGAGCAAATGCTAATTTCGTGCAATTTTGACTTAAAGCGCGAAATTTTGCAAAGATGTAGCCCAGGGCTTGCTCTAATGATTTAGCTAGGGCACCCGAGTCTGCGACCTTCGGGGTCGCCACAGCGGCCAAATCAAGTTGGGCTCACATTGACTTTCTATACAGGAGGAAAATACCCAGAATTACTTTTTTTCTGGGTATTTAAGGAGGATCTGAGGGGTCTAACTAGGGGTTTGTCATCATGCTGAATCCATTGCAGGCATTTGTTTTGCACAAAAAACATTCTGTGGGCTAGAAATGGCCTCAGAAAACAATACAAGTATGGGTGCGTTTTCATGTTAGTCGGAGGCCTTAGGGTCGGGGGCGCCACAGCGGCCAAATCAAGTTGGGCTCCCATCGACTTTAGTGATGAAAAGTGATGAGTCATCACTTTTCAGAGTTTTGTTGGTGCTGTGGCGACCCCGAAGGTCGCAGACTCGGGCGCCCTAGCTAAATCATTAGAGCATGCCCTGAGCTACATCTGTGCAAAATTTTGAACTTTTAGACTGATTAGCACGAGAAAAAAAAAAAGCTCCATTCCTAGGACTTCGCGCCCTCCGGGCGCTCAGGCAGGACTGCTCTATATTTGATCAACATAAGGGTTAGTCTGCACTATACTGTCCCTGCCACCAGGGGACACAGTAGGCCTACTACACTCATAAGTACACTACACCGTGGAACTATTTGTAAGTCTGTGTTTCGGCCGGAAGGTTTATAATGGACGTACTATGATGTAATTCGCGTCATAGCATTAAATTATTGTTTTGTTTAATTGTACATCGTGCAAGTACAATACGTTCAGGGAAAGCAGCTAGGAATGTAGGGGGGAAATGCGGCGATGTATGTGTGAAAGGAGGAATCTGTAGAAGCAGTGGTGTGAGAGTCTATCAATGACATGCTTAAACAACACCAGGAGCTGGCCTGTCAATTAGTAGTGAAGATTACTCAGATTTTAAATCCCATCGCCTGAAGGGCTGGTCCCCTCGGATAGGTTCAGAAACACACAGGCTTCCTTTTCAAACTGAAACTTCAAAATAAAAACCCAAAATAGTCATTTCATTGGGTCTTTAAAAGACTGAATATTAGCGCGTAGTGCCGCAAAGAGCTCAAGACAGGGGGCCGCCATCGTGTTGTCAAGGCAGTTCACATGGCAACGGACTCTGCCCAATCAGAGGAAGGTATGGGCGTGATCAAAGGCAGGCAGGGGTGTGTCTTGCGCCATTGTTGTTACGTTTCAATATCACGCGCCCAGGACAGTCTATGATGCCAGTCCTATAACGTCATGTTGATAACATCAGGGTAAGGATACTGCATACAGTATATAGATATTTTTTTGCGCCCCGTTTTATAGTAATAACATATTTTACTGTCACGTGAACCTTGACCAATCATGGAGACCTGGAGATCGCCTATTTATAATGTGGTTGGCCGAAATGTCATGTGAAGCTCACCAATCCACCAGTCCTCAAGCTATAGTATGCCCGTCTGACGTCTGACGGCCCTTCTCTGATTGGCTAGGGTCATAAACACAGACTCACAGATAGCGTTTCACAAATGTATAGATAGATAGATTTTGTGGACAACCGCCAATCCAACAGACTTCCTACATGCATGGCACATAACTACCTCCAGTCCTTGCCGAAGTCAATCGGTTGGCCGGTTTTCAAAATACGACCACACACACACACACACACACACACACACACACACACACACACACACACTCTTTTGTGAATTTATAGAAGGATATTGTGCATTATAATCAGTGTCAGTCAGCTCATTTATTCCAGGATGCTCAATTTCCACTGTTAATTTGAATTTAATGTCCATAGGAAATGCCAAAATGAATACTAATTTCCTAGCCGCAATACATTCATTATCAATGCTTAACTAAACAATGGTTTCTGTTCTTGCCATGCTCAGGCTCGGCCCACCAGATCAGCACTGATCTTGTGCCAATTGCATTTCTGCATATTATGAGCTGCCATTACCAATTCTACGGCAGAATCCCCTTCAGTAAGATCCGATATTGATTCATTGGTGCTTGATAACAATAGGACTAGGATTGTCAAATAAATAATCAAGCCTCAAATAATCATTGATTTCGGGGGAGAAATTTGCAATTGATATCGAATAAAAACATAATTGTTGCTGCCACTGAATGTTTTATCATTTCAATTAAACCAAGGCAGTGCATGATGGAGGCCTTTAAATCGTCTGAAACGCATCCGCATGACAGTGACATCACTGACGAATCCCAGAATAGCAAGATCAATGTACTGTAATCAGAAGTGTAACTCAGGTAAAATAATGGGTCAATCTGCAATAGTTTAGCTATAACTTTTCCACCGGTCCAAAGTCAGTTAAACTGACAAAATAAATATTAGTTCACATTGTGTTTTGTAAGCATGTTCTTGACAATGATCTTCTTGTGGATATACAATGGTATGGTATTGACCAATTTTACTATGCATACTGACCAAACATTTACTATGCATAATGATGATAATAACATCAACAACAACTAAAACAACAACAAACAACAATAATAAAACATAGAAATACTTTTCCTACGAAACAGTAGCCTCGCGTAGCCAGGCTTACTCATCTGCGAGGAGAAAAGCCTGGTTATGACGTGAGGCTGATAGGGCATAGAACGGTGCCACTTCCGCCGGGAGAATTTCACTGGATGTTGTTATCTTTTCACAGTGTGGTGTATTCCCCGCTGGGGAATAAAACTGTTCTACTTCTCCCACTCCCTTGGTTGCGCTCGTAATAAACAATATCCAAACAAAAACATGGATTCTGACACACCTATTAAGAGTGAGTTAAGAGCTACAATCTATTTAGGTTTGTTTCGCTGGCGGATGTAAACAGACCTGCGCTGCGTGACATAACTTCCCTTAACCGCAGCACTTCCGCCGCTTCAGTTATGCAGCCCACTGCGGATAGTGGCCAGGGTGACGAAACAGTGTGGGTTCGCTGCTCCCTCATTGGCTAAAGGCCCTGCATTTGTACTATTGGCCAGTTTTTTTGAGGAGAATAACCTGAGTATTTTTGAGGAGAATGACCTGAGCATATAAAGATTTGTGAGAACATAGTACAAAAGATTTCATGTGGGTGTTGTTATTTATATCAGGTCGTACTTGTTGGTGGTGATGTCATCAAGAACACTGCTCCTCATTGGCTAAAGGCCCTGCCTTTGTATTGTCGGTAGTTTTTTTTTAGGAGAATAATCTTGATCTAAAAAGTTTTGGTATAACGTACTGATAATCGTACTGGTCTCAAGACAACGTGTCGTTGTTATTAATATCAGGTCGCACTTGTTGGTGATGATGTCACCTAGAACGCTGCTCCTCATTGGCTAAGGGCCTTGCCTTTGTACTGTCGGTAATTTTTTTGAGGAGAATAAACTTGACCTATAAAGATTTGGTATACTGTACTGGTCGAGCCCACAATAAGTCATTGCAAATCTTCCAACTTTTAAGACTCAAGTTCGGTTGTAATGTCTGAGCTCAGCTGATAGTCCCTAAATGTAACCAATATATTATATTCCTGGGATAAATTACTTATGCATGCAGGGGGGAAAACAAGCATACCTGTTTGCATTTGTCTCACTATACAGTTATCTTGAGCCAGGCAAGGTAGAGGAGTGGGGAGCGAATGGCCAGAATCCAATGGTTGGCTCACGTGGTCTTCTGCCCTAGTTCCAGCAGAGATGTGTGTTACATAAGGTGGTCTGTTGCATCATGTGAACTAGTCTGTGCTGGCTAGAACTGCTGCTCCTCAACACGGCTGGGGCACTCCTTTCGTGAGTGTGTGTGCGTGTGCGTGCGTGCGTGAGTGACTGAGCGAGAGAGAGAGAGAGTGTGAGAGAGAGAGAGAGAGAGAGAGAGACAGACAGACAACACATACAACATGTTTACATTATCATGTCAGGGTTGACTGACAGGCAAACAGTACAGCACCCCCGTCAGTCACAAATATCATCCTCCATTTCAAGTGTTGGTTGATTGCCTTAAGGGACAGATCGTCTGGCCTGAAAGACCACGTGGTTATGAAATGGGGGAGGGGGAACTGCCTACCGGCGGAGACTCAAAGGCCCCATTTACACTGGCAGCCAAATCCAGCCTGAATCAGATCTGCCACATTCAGATTGGAATCTGATTTGTTTAAATAATAAGTCTAAATACAGACAGATCACATGGAAAGTGATTTTTACAAAATGTGACTTGAGCCCAGGGGGCCAGTTATCCAGATTTAACATGAAACAAACCCGGAACAAAAGGTTCCTACGAGTCTTGCTGTTTTCCCCCCGGCTGGTACCAAAAGGAATATGTTCTCCATTGGACCCCATTCATTTTTCCCGAAGTTTACATTAGATTCTCTTACCATAATAAACATAGTCACAAAATACTTTGTTATGGTTCCTAAAAAGTCTCCTTTCAATCACCATGATATGCACCATATACATGACGGTTCCCACCGTCCATATTTTTACGGTCTAAGCTTGAGCCACATACAGAGGTGGTTTCAGATCTGATTCAAATCTGATTTCTAAAGACGTGTCTCAGTCTGATCTAAGGAGCCAAGTCGCATATCAAACTGTCCAAAACGCTCCAAAACGTCACTTGCAGCAGGACCCGAACGCCACTGACTTTTCCTGATGAGGTCATCTCCCAAAGGATCATGGAAAATGTCGTTTTTGCATCACCCACGGGTCCTAATGACCAAAAGTTTACCTGCTGGTGGAGCTATAACAGACCAATGTGAAAAGGCTGGTATTCATAGAAAGAGACATACATACAGTACTAGTACATAGGGACATACTGTACACACTCGGTCAAGCATGGGAGCGCGCTCAAAATTTTTAACAGCTGACAAATGTGAATAAGAGATAAGAGACGGTTGAGAAGTTGATACTCCAGAGAGAAAGCATTATCACTGAAGCGCCTGAAGAGTGCAAGCGAAGCATGCTATCAGACCCTCTTCTGACTATCTCCTTTCCTCTGCAAGGCAGCCCCCACTGGGTCATGGTTCCCCTCAATCACATGCAAATGTATTTCATTTCCCCAAGTTGGCCACAGCAACTGCCCACCTACAGAGATATTTGCATATGAAGATTGCACTGATAGACCTGAGAAAGGCTGATGAAGGTATGTACCTGAAAAAAATAAAGATCTATATTCAAGAATTTGTTCTGCAATTGTAGCGCACAGTGGCATGCCGCCCGCAAGCGTCTTTCAGCGATCTTGCGAACTGAAATGTTATTTTGGGTGAATGTTTGCAGGTTTATTGGTTAGATATCTATTACCTGACTGTGTGCTGAGCATGCAAATACATATATGAATATGCACAACTAAGGCTGTCACGATTACAAATTTAAGTTGACCATTAACTGTCACACAAATAATTGTGATTAACAATTTAATTATGTCTTTGGCGTTGAACATTAGAACATAATAACTTTTTAATTTCTGTTAGTTTTTTTTAAGCTTCATAATCACAAATTGCACTGGGCAGACATGACCATAACTTAATACTTAAATACATTTAATACTTTTATATCTTAAAAAAAAATCTAAATAGCGGAAATAGCTGATCTACAAGCTTACAAGCTTGTACTGCAGATCTGCTATTTCTGCTATATATATATATATATATATATATATATTAGTGCTGTCCGAGTTAACTAAATTAATCGCAATTAACTCACCGTTATGTTAATCGCGATTAATTATTTTAATCGCAATTAATCGCATATTTACAAACATTGGCTACAATATCGGCTATATTGGCTACAAGGTCCATCCCTGTTGATGTATCAAAAAATACAAAGTATAATTAAAGCATAAAGGTGGACACAACAGAAATCATTTAGCAGATCCTTATACCCATCAGCTGCAGTCTGTTTAATGCAATACCATTATGATTTATTCAGGTTTTTAATTGATTTTGAATAAAAGATTAACATACTTTCGCATAAATCCAGCAAATATTTCCACTCCCAAGTTAATAGGGCCACGAAAGACTTGAAAGATATCCCTCTAAGTTACATTGTGACCTGATAAAAGCTGATGACTTATTTGCGATTAATCGCGCGATTAACTACATAAATCATGCGATTAATCGCGATTAAAATATTTAATCGTTGGACACCACTAATATATATATATATATATATATATATATATATATATTATTATTTTTTCTTTTTTTTTACAGTTTTACAGTTTTGGAACATGGAAACCATTATGATGATTATTGCAATTAGGCGATTAACATGTAATAATTGTGACAGGCATATGCACATAAATGTATACATGTCCATAGCAATCAACAACTCCATCATGTTTATTGGATTTTTTAACATAGATCTAACAGAATGAAAAGGGCATCCGTACACTCAAATCTGAGAACAAATCTTTTTAATTTGCCAGCTTCTGGTCAGAGACCTTCAGCAAAAAACCTAAAAAAAAACAAAGGTGAGGAAGGTGAGGTGGCGGTGGAGTATAGGGTGTCTGTGTGTGTGTGTGTGTGTGTGTGTGTGTGTGTGTGTGTGTGTGTGTGTGTGTGTGTGTGTGTGTGTGTGTGTGTGTGTGTGTGTTGGGGGGGGGGGGGTTGAGGGGTACGTTTTAGCATCAAAATATACTTTGAGTACTGACAGATCAATACAACAACAACTTGCCAAAATCCCACAATATGCTTCTGTTGGTAATCGCACTCATTTTGAGCGACCTGCTGCTGCAGTTAATTGAAAGGCCTCTCCATCATAAAGTCCCGGGCAGTATTTTTTGCCCAGTATGTCCTCTTGTCTTCCTAGTCAAATTCCAATACTCTAACATCCATTTGCTGTATCTCGCTCCAAGAGGCTTGGGGAGCTCACTCTCTCTACGGTCTCGGCTCCTCCAAAAGCAAATTACGATTTGGGGCGCGAGCGATTTCAGCGTCAAGCTGGAGGACCGAGTGCGGAGTGAGCAAATGAGCAGAGATTTGGCTATTGGAATTGGCCTCCTGTATCTCTAACCAGCCAGGGAATAATCTGGCTATGGAGACCACAGACACGCATAGATTAAACTAGAAAGATGCAATTGGAAATTGCAAGGGTGGTTTGCCGTGACACGTGTCACACTTGCAAATGAATCCCATCTTACCATTTGAGTTTTTCCCATTCAAGTCAATGGGGAAAATGAATTCACTAATAAATTAATGGCCATATACTGTATGGAGATCTCAGTGTCAGTCTGTGTCCCTTTTTATGGCCATATATGGATATCCCAGATGTCATCAATATTAAGCACATATATATAGACATACTGTGTCAGTCTCATGTGGTCTATGACGTCTGAGAGGTTCAATCCTTACTAACCGAGACAGAAATCAGTGTTAAACCTTGATTGATGGTGTCAATGAAGGAGCTGAAGAAAGAAAGACAAAACTTGAAAGGTTGAAACAATGACCAACGAGACTGTAGTGGTAGAGGCAAAATGATTCATATGGGTGACAAAAGTTTGTAGCTCAAAGCAACCCAGAATACTCAAGTGACCTCAAGCACTGTGGCTCAAACGCTCATCGGATTCTGTCATTCCAGTCATTAAACAGATAGTTTACAGTTTACAGTTTAGGCATTTAGCAGACGCTTTTAATCCAAAGCGACTTACAATAAGCAGATACAAAACATCACAAGATAATGTCAGTACATCAACAGCAATATAACAAGTGCAAATGGATATCTATCTAGAAAAAAACACAATATAATCAAAGTTCTAAAAAACCTAAAAACAAATGCTAACTATCTTCATGTATGGTCAATGATTTTCTGTAGTGCTAAGGGTTTAGGTGGAGTCTGAAAAGGTGAGTCTTCAGTCCACGGCGAAAGCTAGCGAGTGAGTCCGTTGTTCTAAGTGCGACAGGGAGTTTATTCCACAACTTGGGGGCCAGGAGGGCAAACTGTCTCGGACGAGTGGATTTTTG
Organism: Nannobrachium achirus; assembly: GCF_963921795.1. Taxonomy (NCBI): domain Eukaryota; kingdom Metazoa; phylum Chordata; class Actinopteri; order Myctophiformes; family Myctophidae; genus Nannobrachium; species Nannobrachium achirus. Next base: position 39,385,045 of record NC_137830.1, read on the forward strand.
CCCTGGAGTTTTTAGCGAGGGTTCTGTCAGCATCCCTGTGTTGGCTGATCTAAGTGAACGGGTGGGTGTGTAGGCGTTGATCAGGTCAGATACAAATCACTGTGTATTAAACAAACTACAGATTTCCTTCCACTCCAATACTGTCTTTCTGAGAAGAGTACACAGAGCACTGAGAACAGAAACATACACACAGACACTTTTATGTCATGCTGCGCTCACTCTGCCTTCTCAGGCCTTTAACATTGATTATGGAAGAAAACCCATAGGCTATCCTAATAGCCAATGAATGTTAAGCCTGAATATGATGCAATCGCCCCTTTTCTTTTTCAAAGGGCATACACAGTTCAATGAAACCACCAAAAGGTGACAGACACAGTGACATAGCCTACTGCAGTGTGAGTGAGAGAGAGAGAGAAAGAGGGAGAGATGGAGAAAGGGAAAAAGCCAGGCAATGGGGCAGTGCCAACTCCCATTGCTGCTTCAGCAGGCGCCAGACGAGCACCCACCTGATGGCCAACCCTGGGGGGCAGTGAGCAGGCCACAACAGCTGGCAGTGTCAGGTTTATTGCCTGTGCATTATTCTCAGACAATGGCAATTAGCCGTCTCTCATTGGCAGACAGAAATGGAGCTCAGCTGTAGATCTCGACTCGGGTGTTTTGTCCCACTGCACAGATTGATTCATTATTATTATTACTTTTTTTTAGGAATAAAATTAAATAAAGGGAAGAAACGAAAGAGAATAATATCCTACCAATGGCAAAATAAATTACCTCTCACTGAAGGTATGCCGCCATTTTGACTTTGCGTGCGAGTGCCATTGCTTCCCCATGAGCCATGTTTATATTTAGATTGGGGAGGAAGAGAAGCATCCAGGAAAATAATGCACATCACCGTGTGTGTGTGTGTGTGTGTGTGTGTGTGTGTGTGTGTGTGTGTGTGTGTGTGTGTGTGTGTGTGTGTGTGTGCACGTGTGCTCACTTGTGTTCTCCTGTCTGACCCATAAAAACTGTTGAGCCAATCAGGAGATGCATGGCAGTTGGCGACAACGCTCCACAATATAAATAACACGCTGTGTGCCAGTTACATGCATAATTACAGAGCAGGGAAAGCAGAGACATGCAACCTGAAAATAAACGTCTTCCTGGACCCTGACTACACCATATTCCTTTATCACTGCATGCTGTCTTGGTTATCATTCAATATATCATGTCCAAAGCTGTTCGTTTTTTGTATTTATCATTTAAAAAAAATATTTAAAACTAGTGAAAATAGCAGATCTACAAGCACGCAACGCCTCGCACCACGAGGCGTTGTGTGCTTGTAGATCTGCTATTTTCACTACTTTTGTGCAACAGTCTTGTGTGATGAAGCAGGGCTTTACTTACGAAAAAACGTACACATTTGAAACTTGGATATGAGGTTTATTCTGCCCGACAGTGACGATATTCTGGACACCAAATTAGGGTCAAGACCCAAACTAAAATTATTTTATATGCATCTGTGTTCAAATTCAAATCAAATGTATACCAAATTCCCATGAATCAAGGGATTATTCAGATACTATACAGAAAACAGGACATGCAGCTAAAATCCCACATACTGTCGACTTATCTTATTACGGCTGTTAAGAGTTAGGATTTGTGTTTATCACACATTTTGTAAATGAGACGGCATTAACATGTGCCAACTCTTGACCTGAATACTTGAGTGCCCTGATTAATATCACATTATAAATGTGCATAGAAATGCTCTTGCAGTATGAATGTGTAATCACATGAACAAAGAACACACAGCTAAACTGAAATAAAAAGAGGGATTTTTCAGAAAATGGAGCACTGTAGGTAAGATGTAGCATGCCAAAAGCTGGTAAATAGAAGAATATGGCACAAGATTAGACTTAATTAAACCATGTTGAGGCGCTTGTGCGGTGCAGTGGTAAAGTGCCTGCCCACTAACGCGGAGGCTGGCGGTTCAAATCCACCACGGTGCATCTGGCATTCTCGAGCATCTATACGAACACTATTGGCCTGTGTTTGGGGGAGGGAAGCCAGGCGGGTAGGGTGATATTTGTCACTCTCTCCCACAGGCTTGGGTGGCACCTGTCAGCAAGGAGTTTTGGGTGGAAGGAGTAGGACGGAGGTTCTGTGTCCTCCCGGTGGGGGCTCCTCACTGGCAGGTGAGTCAGTAGGATACAGAGCAAGAATTCATTTAACAACTAAACATATTTCGAATAAACCGTGACTCTGAGGCAGATGCAGTAGCATCGAAACGTCAGTTATTGCGACCGTAAGGTCGCAGTTTAGTATGAAAACCTCCACCGTCCGTCCGTCCGTCCGTCCGTCCGTCCGTCGGTCACACACGTCACACCTTTGCCCTGCTCAATGTATACGTGTAACGCCTGATACTGAGGTGATGTGTCACTGTGACATCACAGATACTGAGGTGATGTGTCACTGTGACATCACAGGTGAGATCGCAGTGATGTCAGATACTCAGAGCAGGGATCTCCATATTTAGGCATAAACAGGTGACATCACAGTGATGTCAGATACTCAGAGCAGGTATCTCCATATATGGGCATAAAATGGATTCTGTTAGGGATCTCCATACTGTATATGGGCATAAAAGGGATTAGTGATGTCAGATACTCAGAGCAGGGATCTCCATATATGGGCATAAAAGGGATTAGTGATGTCAGATACTACTCAGAGCAGGGATCTCCATATATGGGCATAAAAGGGATTCAGATGGAGATTCAACTTCAATGAGTAACAATGGCAAACTGTCAACTGCCCGTATGTCTTGATAATTGGTAAAACAAACTTTTGGCCTATTTGTGGCTTATCATCACATCCAACCATCTTAAGATACTCAGCTAGTGGGGAATGCTCTCTTCCCTGGTGAGAATTGCCCCTTTATATAGGGCTTGTTTGTGTATTGTATGACATCACGCCACATCATCAGCTGTGGACTCTGTGATGTCATCGTATCTCCATATATGGCCATCTCCGTATATGGAGATATAAGTCGTCCATGCCCAGGTATGGGCTGGTGAGGTCAGACTTTGTGTGATGGGTAGGTTATCTCCATATATGGAGATTCAACATTCCAGGTGTAACTATGGCTGCCCGTATGACGTGAGAGGTGGAGGCTGTGATATTTGTGGAGATAAGCGACCAACGGTCGCTTATCTCCCGATTAGGGAGTCTTACTGGTTATCCTTTGTACTAGCACCTGAATAAAAGGCTTGAATTGTCTGAGCTGCTCCAGTGTCTCTCTCCTCTGCATTCGTCTGTCCCTGCTCCTGTGATGCACCAGACTAGCCGTGTAGGCTGAGGCGCACCGTAGAACCCCTTTGTTCTTAAAATAAACCATGTTGCACTGTAACACCTTAGCAGCACATACAATATTTAAATTAAACACAAGCCCAATATATACTTTAAAGTTAGTGGCTGATATACAAACACGGTTTTGAAAGACTGCCAATCTCTCCAATGGGGAGGGACTGACCTGACTCAAGGTCAGTAGGGAATCTTAGCAGAAAGGGCAAATAATACAGCAGGCAGTGAAGGATGCTCTAACCTTTAACTGCAAATGCAGCAGCCAAAGAGAGAGCAGCAGCCTACAGTAGGTGGATGGGGATGTGGCCTGGGGCGTTTTGGATGGCCCTCAGACTGCCATCGCCTCCGCCTCCTTGCTGAACCTCTTTCCCAGGAGTAAAACAGATGTCACGTCCCAATCTAAGCGTTATGGATGCTGACAGGCTGTGCAGCTGTCATAAGAATTACCAGGGAGACTGTATCATTGATCTGTCTTTACACGGGGCACTGGACCTCAACCTCATGGATGGGATGAACTTATTTCTGGAACAAACAGCTCTCTGCTGTCTGACACCATTTTCTTGATCTCCAGAGATCTGATCAGAGGGTTTAAAGAAGATGATGATGTCCAATTTCACCATCTTTTTGTGTGGCCTGTCTGTCTGTGGCCATGCTGTCTGGTGATAATAGTCTTACCATAATGGATCCATATGTCGGAATACATCCGGCTCTTTTCTAACGTCTGTGTGAGGCCTGTGCCCTTTTCAATTATTGTCTCTTGTTGTGGCCGAGACAATGTTTTCCACCCTGTCCAAGTGTCCATCCTTCTGTGGACATGTCAAACAAAGTGCGCTTAAAATGAAAAGCAAACTGTGTTTCCGTGTTGGTGTGTCTGTTTGATAAATAGCATGTATGTTTCTACTGTAGGTACTGAGAATCTGTCCGAAATTAGGCACAGGCAAAAAAAAATCTGTCCCATGGTGTTTTTCCTATGCATCGTTTATTTTTGCTTTTTTATGCCTCATTTACAGTAAAGTAGTTTGATTTCCCTTTGTGTATGGAATATGCTATATGCAAATGTGGCCTTGGCCTTACTTTTTCCATAATATATGTTAATAATGTACTTCCCCATGAGCCTTTCTGCTCATTCATTTTCCATAAAGAGAGTAATTTTTCCTTTGTAGACCTATGAAGAATGATTTTTACTGTTTAAGTGTCATAAAGCACAAGCATTCTTATAATTTCCTTTCCATATGTTTGTGCATTTTTACTAAAAAGTCGATGAAGGTTGTAGGCCTAGTTAGGGAGTGTCTATGACAGATGCTGTGAATATCACAGGAATAGACTCACACGGTAGCATTTAAAAACACTGCACATCTTTAAGCCTCCAAGGTTCATTTTAGCATTTAATCTATTGTACTGAGGGATGAGAATTAATATTCCCACTTTCGCTTGTTAAACATGCATCAATCTAAATCCACTTTAGCTACATAAAATCTCTTTGGTTTGCCGTCCCATAAATCCATGGAGAGCTGAGGAGCACACATTGACTTCTATCACGGCTGATTAGTCCAACAGTTTAAGACACTCTGGCTGCCCTGATTCACATTCAGGGGCGTCACAAGGGGGGGCCTTAATTATTTTATACTTTAACCATTGAAAAATAGGGTTAGGGTTAGGGTTAGGGCTATTTTTTTAAAGGCGTGAAAATGTGTGCAAATCTTGGAATATGTGTTTTTTAAGCAAACATTTGTAACTCAAACTTTGCTTCTTGGAGGTCCCTGGAACTAAATATTTTGAGATGGGGGTCTGTGGCCAAATCCATATAATGTTGGGGGTCCTCCACGTGAAAAGGTTTGAGCACCACTGACATAGAAACAGTAAAAAAAAAATGCAATAGTTAAAGCACAAAATAACGCGTAATAATGCGTTCCCAGTTCCCCTATGAAGAACATTCATGGGGGGCCCGCAGTGAATCCTAGTACCAGGGCCCAGAATTTGGTGCGACACCCCTGATCACATTTGGGAGGTACTGGGATATACACTGCTCAAAAAAATAAAGGGAACACCCAGTCCATGTGTTCTCTGGCAAATGTCAATCGGGCTGCACGGTGTTGGGCTGTGAGCACAGGCCCCACTTGTGGACGTCGGGCCCTCATACCACCATCATGGAGTCTGTTTCTCACAGTTTGAGCTGAAACATTCACATTAGTGGCCTGCTGAAGGTCGTTTTGTAGGGCTCTGGCAGTGCTCCTCCTGTTCCTCCTTGCACAAAGGACCAGATAGCGGTCCTGCGGCTGGGTTGTTGTCCTCCTACGGCCCCCTCCACGTCTCCTGGTGTACTGGCCTGTCTCCTGGTATCGCTTCCATGCTCTGGACACTGTGCTGGGAGACACAGCAAACCTTCTTGCCACAGTGCGCATTGATGTGCCATCCTGGATGAGCAGCACTACCTGAGCAACTTCTGTGGGTTGCAGATACCGCCTCATGCTACCTCTAGTGGTCAGGGCAGTGGCAAAATCCAAAACTAACCAAAAATCTGCCAGAAAGGATGAGGACAGGCAAATGGTCTGTGGCCACCACCTGCAAAACCATTCCTTTTTTAGGGGTTGTCTTGCAAATTGCCTCATTTTCACCTGTTGTCTTTTCCATTTGCACAACAGCAGATGAAACTGATTCATAATCAGTGTTGCTTCCTAACTGGCCAGGTTGATATCCCAAAAGTGTGATTGACTTGGAGTTACATTGCAATGATTATGCGTTCCCTTTATTTTTTTGAGCAGTGTATTAGGCTTGGTTATTTGGCTCTGCATGTCGTCTGCTTGGTACGCACCTGGTTGTTGTTGAACACAACATTTTAGCTCTAAGTGAAGGAAATGGATTCTGACATATAGTACTGCACGCAAACACACACACACGCACGCACATACGCACGCGCACACACAGATCACAGTGCAGAACAGCCTTATTACTTTATTTATTTAAAACCTTGTTTCCATCTTGTCCCTTTTACGGTTTTAGGTCTTTCAAGACACTGATGCATAACAACGAATGTGCAAATGATGTGGTGGTTGCCAAAGGCAGACATAATAACCATTAAACACATCAATTCCCTTCCTGATTATATTAACGCTATACTAGCTTTGTTCTCATCAGTCCTATATTAATTCTTTTTTTTTCCTCGGCAAAGGTTAGATAGATCTGTTCATGTGTACAAGTTTTCAATTTAATCTTTAACCCATTTAGGCCTAGGATTATTGACTGCTTTAACTACTGAAAAATAGCAGATATATAAGCTCACAGCGCGGCTGCGAGCTTGTAGATCTGCTATTTTTGAAAAATCATGATTTTTCTTTGCAAGTCTTTGAATATATCTATTTAAAAGCGAACATTTGTAACTCAAATATTTGCTTCTGGGGGGTCCCTGGAACAACATATTTTGAGATGGGGGTCCGTGGCCAAATACATGTAATTTTGGGGGTCCTTGACACGAAAAAGTTTGAGAACAGCATGATTTAGAAGAAGGATTTGGAAGTCGGGTCAAAGATCGCGTCAAAGATATTCAAAGACTTGCACTCATTTTCATGATTTTTCAAAAATAGCAGATCTACAAGCTCGCAGTGCGGCACTCGGTGCCGCGCTGTGAGTTTGTATATCTGCTATTTTTCTAAAGTTAAAGCATAAAATAATGGTTAAAGTGGTTAAAATCTAACGCGACTCAGGCGCGTTCCAGGTATTTGAGAGTTAAAGATTTTGCTTCAGCGACTTTCCTTCAGTGACCGTGATCCGCATCTGCTGCAATATCAGAGGTTGTTTTGTGTCTGAAGTGTCTCAAAAGCCAGCTACAAAATCTGCAGGGTTCCTCTGAGAAACCAAAGGGGTGAACATGTTTGAAATTCAGTCACTTCTTTGACTTACTTTGAAGGTTTCTTCTAAGAGGCTCTGAAAAGATCCAACAGCTTCTTCTAAAAATAAAGTGAAAATGTATATTCCTCTCATTTTATCACATAATGTATGACTTAACGTACCTGTTCTTTTCAGCTACGTATTTTACTCTCTCTCTCTGTGTGTGTGTGTGTGTGTGTGTGTGTGTGTGTGTGTGTGTGTGTGTGTGTGTGTGTGTGTGTGTGTGTGTGTGTGTGTGTGTGTGTGTGTGTGTAAAACTACCTTTTCCTATGCAAACTTCTAATAAAGTCTTCAATCAATCAGTCTGATAATATTTGATTTCATGTTAGTTATGGAATTGAGATAAATACTGTAATATACAGCACCGACGCTGGATAAAATACTAACAATAATAATAGATGCAACAATCTCCACTTGGCTCAGGAGCGGTAGAGCGGCTGTCCTTCAATCAATCAATCAATCAATCAAATGTTATTATATAGCACATTTTCATACAGCAAGTGCAGCCCAATCCCCTCCACAGATCAAAAAAGTAAAACATTTAAAAACAATAAGGAAAAGTACAATCAATTATAACTCAAAAAAGAGAAATAGAGATAAGAATAAAGAGAAAAATATAGCTATAGAGAACATAAGAATAATGAATGAATGACCTTACAGTACATGTATTTTAGATAGCATTTTTTATCTGTTCTTTCTGGTTTTTATAACGTTTTTTTAATGTTTTATTGAATAGGTGCTTGGTCTACCTATGTTCTTCGTAGATTACTAGTGCTGTGCATTTGGTGTATTGATGTTGATGCTTATTGATGTATTACCTTTCTTATTGTAAATCGCTCTGGATTAACAGCGTCTGCCAATTGCCAAATTGTAATACAAAATATACTGTATATACTATATATATGGATTCTGTGAGCTGCGGTTTTACGGGGAGGCTGCTCCACAGTGTAGGCCCATAAAAACTGAAGGCTGCTTCTCCATGCCTCCTAGTTTCTGCCACAGGAAGTCCTTGAGCAAGACACTTAACCCCCAACTGCTCCAAATGAGCAGGTTGGTGCCTTGCATGGTTATCCCCACTGCCGTGCAGTACGTGAACGTGTGTGTGTGTGCACGCACGCACGCGGACACACACACACACACACACGCACACGTACACGCATGCGTGCGTGCGTGCGTGCAGGTAATGGGAAATATTGTAGATTGTAAAGCATTTTGAAGGGTGGAAAGGCTGGAAAGACCGTATAGAAAGGCAGTATATAAATGCACTTGCAGTCCAAATAAATGACTTCTTTCCTTGACAAAGGTTATTTGCTTATTACTAGTGTGTATATTTGGGCATAATACCATATCTGTGTTATAAAAAGAACATTGGATAGCCCTCTCCCAACACATGCTAGCATGGCATGTTACACCAAGAATATTTCTCAAGGTGACCTTGGACTGAAAAAATCCATTGCTTAGTTGGTGCATGTGCTTCCCATAATTGCAGCAAAGATAACGCTTGCACATGGCTAGAGTGTAAAACAGATTTGTCTAAAAGGTAGTAGTTAATGCAGAACAATCAATATACACACACACACACACACACCCCCCCCCCCTGTGTAATGGATCGATTGCGGTATTATCTCATAAGAGTCCTCCTCAGACCAGCATTGTAGCCTTCCAGGGTCAGCGGATTGACATGAACTCGACTCGGATTTAAAAAGCATGATGTGAACCCTCGAGAAAGACTTAAATAAACAACATCGCTGAGCCAGGTGAGTCTAGGGGACAAGAACTGCAGGGTGAGAAGATGGCAGCTTTGCTTCCTCTGTGGCACATGGCGCTCTACCAACCTAGTGTGTACAACCATAATAAACAACACCTTGCCACTTCACCACGGTCCATCCCAGAGTGCCGTGAACAGATAAAAAGCTAGTCACGCCCTCGGCTATGTAATTCATCATTGTCGGCTCATGAGCACTCCATCTTACATTATTTCATCATAACTTTGTCATTGCTTCCATTTCTTGGATAAAATAGGCTCACATTTGATTGTGTATTATAAATGTTAGAGGATGTGTCTACTATCATTGCAGATCAGACCCTAAATAATGGAAAATTATTTAGGGTTTGTTTACCACTTAATTTCACAGATTTTGCACCTAAATCCCATTGTACATAATGTCTTCTGCTGTGTATTTCTTCTGCAAAATGCGAAACGACGCGGGATTAGGCTCAAGATCTAAAATTTAGCAAAAGAACTAGTGATATCTCGGAAGCCAACTCAAACTAATGTTTGGTCTGTGTGTGTGCCTGTGTGATACAGTAGTCCGATAGTCTAGAGCGATCAGTGCAAGTTCCTTGTACACACTGCCAGTAGACACACACACACACACACACACACACACACACACACACACACACACACACACACACACACACACACACACACACACACACACACACACACACACACACACACACAGTATGTTTTCTTCTCTGATTGGTCTGAAAGATCAACATTTGGAGTCATACCGATGTCTCTGGTTCACATTGGCACATTTCACTCAGGTTTCTTCATCTCACTCAAGTCACTTTGTCTGTTGACCTCACTCAGCAACAAAATAAAAATAAAATAAACAAAAACTAAAATAAAACAATTCAAAAGAGGCAAGCAGTGATCACCCCATGATGTGCACTGCAATGTAGTTTCAAATGCACTACATTGCAGATGCTTTTTGAGAGTAAAAAACGAAAAAAGAAAAAGAAGACACTTGTGACATGCATGATCTGGGCAGATTGCCCCAGGAAATGTGCAAATCTCAACCCAAAACAACGGTACATCATAGATATGTCATATAGACGACTGATACCATAGATGTCTGATGTCACAGGCTGGCCAAATCAAGACCAAGAACCACATTGGATGTGGACCACAAGATCCACATGACTTCATTTCTTTCCTGATATATTCTGTTTTATCTCTGGACATAGGAGACATTTCAGAGGGCAGTAAGACGTGCTGCAGCTCTCGGGTGGTTAAGGGCAGTCCTAATGAATCTTGAATTGGGCTTGGACAGCATGGAGATTTCCATGCTTCTGACAAGAGAGGAGTCATTACTATGACTGACTGGAGGTGTGGGCCAGGTGGAGGATGAAAGGAGCACAGTCCATTATGCAGTTATTGAAGGTTACCACTACAACAGTAGTGCAATCCCATTACTGCAACTGAATGAATTACGGATTTGCCATGCATTCAAATTGACGGGGCGAAAGGTGCCCGATGCCATTAAATCACTCGGTTTCTGCATTTATGACTAATGAATATTATTTGCCAAACCGTGGCTGTGAACCTGAGTGGAGACTGCACAAAGGCAAGAAAGAAAATCATTTTATGGTGCATTAAAGGAGGACAGGCCAGATTGTTTTCTGGCAAATGCAGTGTACTTGCCCCGATACATTGGCATTTCATGGTGTTTTGTCGTTTTTAAGATCAGTTCTCTCAAGAACACTGAATTTGAAAAATAAGAGGGGTAACTTTATTGAAAAGTGCATTTGATCCTTTATGATAAGAGCAAGTCATGTTAATCTGCATGTACTAATCAACTTGTAGCTGCCGATGCAAACTTTTTATTACACAGAAAGGACCAAAGTTTCGGACAGACAAGATGCCTTCTTCAGGGTTCAATCTGCAATACTGCCATCCTAATATCCTCAGATAGCTTAACCTTTGTAACCTTTTTCTGACATTGAGGTAAACATAATGTAACGTAACGTTACACATATATTTTACTGCAATGATTTTTCTTTTTTTCTGATCATAAATTATGGGAAGGTATAACGCCACAGTTTATAATCTGAAGGTCCTTACACACTGGCAGCATTTATTTCGTGCAATTAATTCACATGAATTAACATAACTTTTTAGAGTAACCTTTAGCCAAGCAGCATTCTCTGTAACTTTTAGCCAATGATGAAGCAGCATTCTCTGTAACTTTTAGCCAATGAGAAAGCAACATTCTCTGTAACTTTTAGCCAATGAGGAAGCACTATTCTCTGTAACTTTTAGCCAATGAGGAAGCAGCATTCTTCTCGGTGACATCACCTTATCACCTTACCAAAAACTTTATTGAGTAAACCTAAAATCTTTATTGAGTAACTCCGACTTGAATGTCATTTTCCCAGAACTGCATGTTTCTAGTTTGTTCTGATGTGAAATTTTAGGATTGTTTATTCGTCATCGTCACGCTCCTGGTGTGTTGCTCTTTTGTTCATGAATGCACATAGTCAAATCCTCAGTGTTAATTTAGAGTGTACAAATGTGTAATTTTGACACACGTGGAGTTACAATGAGGATTGCATAGTGTGGGTTGATGACATGAGCCTATGATAAGGCAATGCTTTAAAATGGATAGCTTGCTGCCCGGGTTCCCTTCAGAGATTAAGATGGAATAGAAGGGATTGTAGAGGGCTGTCTTTCTCTGCAGGGACAATCTTCAAATACTGGCATTCCGATGAAATTCACCTGACATCTCTCTCTCTCTGACCAAATGGAAATGCTGACATTTCTGAGGCCTTCAGTATTCTAACATCCAGCCAATGAGCTTTGAGATATGAGCACTCTCGAGGACTACTGGAAAACACCAAAGCAAGCATGCAGGCTGCAGTGACATTTAAATTGGTTGCCATATTTTATACTTAATGAAGTGCCGCTCCTGAGTCATCAAGAACCCAAGGAATGCAGTGTAATCACATCTCTTTGCCAGAATGCCCATCACAATTTGGGGGAAATTCGGTCGCCAGAGGCAGCACAGCAGTTAAGTTACAGATACAGAAAGTAAGAAAAGTTCCACCTGAGGTAGATGAATCTATCGTTTCCCACACGCATCCGGCTTCCTCGCAGTACTCACTTCTGTAGTAGCCCTAATGACGGAGCCAGCCTTCCTAACCAGTTTGTTCAGGTTGCTTGTGCCCCTGGCATTAATACTGTATGACCCTCTCAGCAGGCAATCGCAAAGCAGAGGACACTAGCTAGACCAGGGGTGGGCAACTTTGATGATGGAGAGGGCCACTACATTTCCACACTCACTGCAGAGGGTCACATTGCATACACTTCCGGGCATAAACCTATTTTTAATGTATTTCTTTCTCGTAATTAATGCCCTACTTTGTCATTCTATGTCACACAAAATTAGCAAAAATAACCGATCTACAAGCTCAAAGCGCTGCACTGCATTAATTTCAAATGCATTAATAGTTATAGCGGGTCATGTTTGCATGTTTGGAATTGAACAGCTGAAATCAATAATATATCAGTATTCAGATATTAACCTGCGGGCCACATTATGTGAAGGTGTGGCACTTTTTAAAAGCAATTTTGTCTTTTACCCATCTCATCATGACACTTGCGAGATTCACAAATAATTGTGTATCATGTCATAATGTTATGAGCTTAACTCATAAGATGTTAAATGTGTCGCAGCATATTTAGTGAATTGCATTAGTGTTTCATTACATTACTAACATCACAGCACTCACTTCATTAAAAAAGTATTATTACTTCGTTCTTTGCAAATCAACAAGATAGAAGAGATTAAAAACTACAGAAATGAATGAAAATCATTGACTGTGGTGTCAGGTAGGTCATATGTTAATAAAGTTATTTGAATCAGGCGGCTATGCTAGATGTCTGAACTATATCTTTATTGTAGTTCAGACATTGTTGCTTTAAGTAGCATTACAACTATGATTATAAACCCAACTCTACGTTACTATAGACTGCATCACGGCATTGGTTTCTACAGACTGTAAATAAAGCCTATTTTGCAGCAATTTCAAATCCGCTATCTTTCTATATCCGGTCCTAAATGAATGCTATTGGGGTGGGTCTTCACTCGGTAGAACCAGTAGAATGCCTAGAAACATACCCTACTACTAATTAATTTGAAAATGAATGGAACCATAATTTACTAAACACATATCATGAGGATTAAAAAATACTTTAAACTAGCGAATGAAAACAAAGTGTTTATGAAAAGGTTTACTAAAGATAATAAAATCAAGTGTAAAGTTGACTCTCATCGACTCCCATTGAGATTATAATGTATTGACACCACTGAAGGTGAAATAGCGACATCTGCTGGGCCATTAATAAGAACAGCAGGCTCAGCTAGAACGCATAAATAGGCTTTAATTCCAGCAAATAGAAGCCGCTTTCCAATCCGAGGGGTTCGCACTTTGAAGTGCGCATTTGAAGGGCTATGACGTCACTGGGCCGCGCCAAATAGCGTATCTACAAGCTCACAATGCGTTGCGTTGCGACGCATTGTGAGCTTGTAGATCTGTGACCAGTGACGTCATAGCCATTGAAATGCGCACTTCAAAGTGTGAATCCCTCGGATTGGAAAGCGGCTAAAGTCTACACCTTGTTTTAGATACCATTTTAACATGGCCATGCCCCCTTTCTGCCAGGAAGCCAATCAGAGGCAGATAAGGGGGAGGTCTATGGGTGGGTCTGTCTAGAACTGCAATTTGGAGTAATGGAAGAAGGACTACCCTGACTTGAATTGAGGGCTGTTAAATGATATGCATTAAACACAATGAATGCCACCCTTTAATTAAAATCTACCAAACTTGTGCCAGCCATTTTGTTTAATTTCACCTTTTTATGGGGGCCCAAACCATATGTTGTACTTAAATTACATATATAAATCTATGCTTCTATGGAAAGCCACACTACCCCTCTTTCAAAGGGAAAAAAAAATATATATATATATATATATATATATATATATATATATATATATATATTAGAGATGTTACCGATCAATCGGCAATGGATCGGATCGGGCCGATCAAAGCGTGATCGGCGATAATCGGTGGTTTAGATCAAAAGGTAAATTCACCGATCCGATCCGATCGGTGCATCCGATCAACCAGCCGTTCAGTATGCCCACTTGAGGCCATTTTGGGGTATTGATTTCCACAGTGCTGAAGGAATAATTAGTTACTGCTATGATAATAAATACATAGTAATGCTATAAGGCAAATATATAAATGAATTCATGAGTGAATTAATTAATTAGAGTTAAAACATTAACATTTAGAAAATATAAATAATATATAAATAATAACTTGATCGGATCGGTGATTGATCGGTATCGGGTGATCAAACTTTTGTGATCGGTGCTCGGTGATCGGTTCCAAAAAACCTGATCGGACCATCCCTAATATATATATATATGTCATAGTATATTAGAGAAACAGCACATTCGAGACGCGGAGCACTCGTGGTGCGGCACGGGGCGGAGCAAGCGGTCGCCACAACAACGTACTCCAGGCGGTGCGCCGCTCTATTGTCCACGACACTGCGAGCGGCTACCGAAGCCCCCCTGTATCCACGAAGCCCAAACGAGTTACGAGGCCCCCCTGGGTCCACGAAGCCCCAAGCGGCGCGAAGGCCAGCGGACCTTGGTCCTGCTCTTCGCCCCCGAGCGCCGCAGGCGCGAGTGGCCGCGAAGAGCGGGCCAGGGCCGCGCGGCCGGCGGAGCGCCGCGCGAGTTACGAAGCCGTGGTGAATGCAATCGTTATATTTATGCCCAGGCCGTAAGGCCTGGGCAAGCGCACGTTAAACGCCCTGTCCAAGTGACTACAATGGAGCTAATGGCTAGGCTAGGCTAGGCTAGGCTAGGCTAGGCTAGTAAATAAAGAGTAAACACTTCCGGTCTGCGGCGAGTTCAAAGCGTGACGTAACTCTCTTATATACACTCTGGTGAATGGCAGAGCAGTGGCTGACGTCGCCATCTGGTGGTGATTAGTGTGTGGTGAACGTCAAAACGAGTGCTCCTTGACAACTTTTACTGGTTTCTTGAACATACTGTAACATATATATATATATATACATATACATATATATGAATGAATGAGTCTGGGTGACTCGCTGCAGACTGCTGTCCGCTTTGAGTAAACAGTCTTTTGAACGGCTCTTTGAAAGGATCAGATCCCAGAGATCCGGCTCACTTCAAAGAGCCATAAATCCCATCTCTAGTTCTCTGGCGTCTGGGTGACTCGCTGCAGACTGCTGTCCGCTTTGAGTAAATAAGGAAGTGGTGGAAAACGAGTGATAAATCATAGCGATTTTATAATTATAATGGATAAGCCTAAACAAACCAGTTCACATGAACAATACTGATGTAAAATAAGATATCTGAACGGCTACATTTATTTTATATACAATTAAAATGTCATGAACCAGCACAGTTATAGGGGGGCTAGCCCAGGCTTTATTTTTCTTACGATCGCCAAAATAAGCCTGGGTTTCCGAGGCTACTGGCACAAAGAAAAAGGACAAAAAAAGAACAGCCTTGATGTAGTGTTTGTCTAAATTAAACTTGTTCAGTGGTGGTAGCAGTGCAGAATGCTAAGTAAGTCAGCGTAAGTGTCTCAGACAAACAACTTTTTAAAGAGTTTTCTGTCCAAACGCCAAAGTAGTTTCTTTGATTAGAATGAATTTCACTTGCTATAATTACCAATTGAAATGGATGTATCACCATAAGCAGAACCCCTAAACCTGTATCTGTTGGAAATCATACTCCTACATTTAAACAACCCTTTGACTTTGATCACTTGCACATATTTCCCCCGGGTCTGGAAAAGTTTTCAGCTCCTTTCATGGGAGCACAGACGCGGGGTGGAGAAACGAGGCACACGTTCCGGAAACAGGTGCTACGGTCGTTTGATGTACTGTAGGCGCGAGTGGATCCAGCAGGTTTGTAATGTGAAGCTATTGTGACCTAATTCTGGGACACCGTGCCAAACCCCCCAGATGACCCAGCCAAGGTACCAAAAATATACCCAGCTGCCTTGAATAAAACATCTGACACACTGACTCCCTGACTGATGATGGGACAGAAGGAGCCACCCCTGGGGGACTAAAGAGGTCTAGGAGTGAGCTGCGTCTATACGCTCAGCTCATTACACAAGTTAATGAGAAACTTGTGTTAAAGTACCCAGTGCTGGCCTGGCCTTGACTGATGCCCTGAGTGAAGGAGCTGTCCCTGATGTGGGTGCTGAAATGTATGTTTTCCTTTCCTTGCTGCAACCTCAGTTGGAGCGCATATCACCACCAGCTGCTCCAAATCAGGCATTCACGCCTCAGACCAGTGTGTAAAGTAACCAAGTACATTTACTTAAGCCCTGTACTTAAGTACAATTTTTAGGTATTTGTACTTTACTCGAGTATTTCCAATTTCCAATACTTTTACTTCTACTACATCTCGGATCCAAATTTTGTACTTTTACTCTACAACATTTATTTGAAAACTTTAGTTACCAGTTACTTTGCAGATATAAACAATTATAATATTATAAAACATACATTAGCCCTATTTTATACTGTGGCGATTTAAAAATAGCTGATATACAAGGTCTCAACACGTCGCGAGCTTGTGCATGGAAATGGTGATGCTGTCACTTCCTGGCATCATAATTTGAGTCATTAATAACCACAGCTCAATTTCACTGTTTTCATCACACACACAAGTTGTATTTTACAAACTTTCGGGGCGAGCAGCTGGTATGAACAAAGAATGAACCATTTTTATCCCCACCTGGCAAACCACCAGGACTCAGCTTATTTAGCTGCACATCGATTTGACGCTTAAACAACTAGTTCACTGGCTGTATCAGATTACCGCAGCCACTGACCCCCTAAGCCTTTTTGTACGACAGCAAATCCCATTTTAAATAACATTACAAGACAAACCGGGCTTAAGTATTTGGTTAAATAATGTCGGAGGGATTTGCATCGGTGAAAAACACACGAGCAGGAGTGAGGAAGGCATTAGCCTGACTCACTGGCGCTTCCGTAATTGCAAAAGATCCACTGATGATCTCAGTTAACGACTTAAGCTCTATATACTTCATCGTACGACAAACAGCAAAGATCACAACGCTTCGCAACGCATTATGAGCTTGTAGATCTGCTGTAAATCTGGTCAAAATAGGAAAGAACTTTGTTTCAGAATCTGTCTCATGCCCAATAATAATCTACAGTACATACTGTACTGTATCGTATTATGCCAGTTTTATAACAGTTTACTGGTGCACAATGCGGTCCACAATTGCGCATTAGAGGCGGTCAAAAATATATTGAGCTAGGAAACAATCTGCAAAATAAACGTCAAGGGATGTTTGCTAAAGCAGGTCAACATAGAAAATCACACTCTTGCTTCCAGAGGGCAGTTTAAAGGATTCATAAAATGAATAGGATTGTACTCCAGGAAAGATGGTGCACACTCTTTCTTTACAACTCAGTACTCATTGTGAAGCCTAGCCTGCAAATTCAATGAACTGCAGAGCCAGTGTGCCCCATGGCCATGGCCTTGCTTTTCACTGACCTTTTCTACCGTATGTGTAGAGAGAGAGGGTGAGATGGTGAGAGAAACAGGAGACCAGAGAGAGAGAGACACAGAGAGAGAGGGAGAGAGAGAGCAAACAGAGCCACTCAGTGTATTGTGACCCCATGGCATGAGATAGTCACTTGAGAGTGAGTGACTGTTTACCGTACACAGAGAAAAACGCAGAGAGACAAATATGTATTTCCTGTCATACCTCACAGTCGAGGGTCAATCAGCAACTGGAGCTTTGCACAATGAATGACAGAAAAGGGGTCATTTGAGAAGTCAAGTATGTTTTTCACATACAGTACAATCTATACTATAATTTTGCGAATGTCTGTCTGAGTGAGTGTCTGTATGAAACAGCGTTTCTCCTCGGTGGCTGGAGCAATTGATCTGAAATCGCATCACCATCAGCATATGAACACACCTGACATAACTGTGAAGCCCGTTTGTCACTTTCACAAATCGTATGCTGTATAATAGCATTTTTATGGTGTATCTATATCTATTTAGCCTACAGTACCTTTTGTGACCACACATATTAAGGGAGGGGCGCTGTTGTTCAGGCCATGCACAATCACACACAAACCCACACACACACACACACACGGGGGGGGGGGGGGGGGGGGGGGAGTGTGTGTGTGTGTGCAGGCGGGCAGGCGGGCGGGCGGGGGGGGGGGGGGGGTTAGCCATTAAACGAAACGGGTATTTCTTACATTGATGCTCCTACATATTATCATGCAAGCACCAGTTAAAGTTACTTTCCATCCCTCATATACTGTATGCACAGTGCACATCCCATAACCCACACACTGCACATCATTTTGGAGCTCATATCTTTGAACGGGTAAGGGCTAGTACAGCAAATTGTAGTGGATAGTAATACGAGGAGACATTTTTCTGCTTCTAAACAGAAAGCTCTTAATATTTCTATTGATTCTTTTCACCGAACTGCTTCATCCCTGCAATCCTGGATGTTTATGAGTTGTTAATTATTTGATTAACAACTCATAATTTGGGAATTCAATTCGGAAATGTAACCAATTAACAGAGACAAGACCAGGCACGTGCACACAATAGACATCAAAGGGGGTTTGAGCCCCTGCCCTTTTACTCGTTTGTAAAAAGTGCCCTCTCCAGACCATGAATGCAGTTTTTAATATGGTGTAAGAAATGCAAATAATCTCTTTCCATGCCATACCTGAATGCAGCATTCAAGAGAATTGCCTTGTCTAAACTGTCCTGAACTTGAATACAGCATCTTATGCTGAAAGAATTAAAAAAAAAAACAAGCAGGCAATGAACGTCCATGTAAAATAGCTTTTAGTGCAACATTTGGCAGGAAATACAAAACAAATATATAAAAACATTTGATAGTACAAAACTGCATATAGCAGGCAACAATGAACTTCCAAACAGCTTTTTGTGCAACATTTACTGTGCACTTGAGGGATAGTTTGTTCTTACAAAGTATACATTTCACTTTTCCATTCAGTTCGTCTACAAAGTGCATCCATATGCTGCCATGTTTTCTTGTTGGTTGGCTCATTGTTGTAAATGTTAATTGTTTATCTGCCCGCTGCACGCTGCGCTATTCATTAAAGTTGCAGCTACACTTAACTTAAACTTAACTTACAAGCAGCCAACTGGAAATGTGCCCAAACAACAAGCTCGCTCCTCCCCTGACCCCCCCCCCCCCCCCCCCCCCCCTCCTCTCTCTCTCTCTCTCTCTCACACACTCACTCACTCGGCCAGCATTGTAGCAGACATGCAAACAGCCCCAAGGTGAAAAAGGTGACAAATTTTTATGCGCGCGGCGCGAAATTTTTGACCTTTCTTTACTGAATTTGCACGTTTCTAACTTGGTTAAACAGTGACTTACTCATACATATCATACATATGCAGCAAAATTGGACTTGTTGCCTACCACCAATTGTTCTAGATATAATAAAGAAAATTAAATCTACAATAATATAGCCTACAGATATACCGGTAGCTATAGGAATATCCTAATATTTAGGGACTTGTCTTTAATAAACAGGCATAGACAGTGACAATGTGCACTGTGAGCTTATAGATCGGCTATTTTAACTACTTCTTAAATAGGCCTATTTGTTTTCCAAGATCATTTCTTAGATCATTTTGTATTTTATTTATTCATGAAATTAGAAAAGTAATTTACTTATTTTTTTTTAATCATGAAATGTTTCGCTTTTTTGGGGAGGGAATGTTTTTTGAAAATGTTTTGAAATAATTAAAAACGAAATGTAGGAAACCAAAAATGAAGGGACCCATAAAAATGTGTCCACGACCCACACATGGGTTCCGACCCAGTGTTTGGGAAACAGTTGTAAATCACAGATGATTCATTTAGTGGATTCTCCTGGCTGGCTGACTTGCAATCTAGCTAGCCATCATCGTCAAAGAAAAGGTCGATCCTTTTCACTTGTAACTCGAGCTCAGTTAGTCCGTTCTTAAAGCTATACTGTGTAAGATGCCCAACTAGTGGTCATTAGCCCTATAGCAAACCGCGGTCGCGTCCGCGTCTTTCGGCCGTTTTTCGTACCTTCAGACCCCCGCGTCTGCCTCCACCTCGCTGAGATCTATCTTTTGAGGGGTCCCTTGTTCCTGTGCGTTCAGTAATTCCAGAGATACGGACTCCTTCACCCTGCCTGGTAGGCAAATTACCTAGAGAAGGGATGGTACAAACGGGCGACAACAAATATGGCTGCCATAGCGACCCCACTTCAAGATGCGCTGTGATTGGCCGGCAGTTGTATAACCCTCGCTGTGATTGGCCGGTAGTGTGATGACGCAATTTTGGCGCGAGATCCGGTCCACGGCAAGGATCGCAGTTTACATATATAGAGAAGGCTTTACAGGCTGAAATTCACGGAGTGGGTGTTCTAAAACTTTAGCGATTTAACAGTTAGGACAATTTTAAGATTTGTTTTATAAAAAAAGTTACATGGTACAACTTTAAGTTGAGAGACCAGACTTTTTGTGACATGTCTCAGCCTCCTTCTGTAGGAAGAAGTCACGGCGACTCTATAGCGTTAGCATGTGGCTAAGCTAGCGAATTATCGTAAAATCAACAAGGCTATAACCGATAATATCACATCACGCATCGATGCAGAATAGCGCACGACCGCGATGCAAGCGAATCAAACAGCCAACAGTCCACAGTCACACCACACAACTACGGCAACTAGTCTTGACTTTGCGAGCTTTGAGACCGCTCTGCTCTCCTCTGTCTGTGGCTCGCAGCCAGTGTTGTGAGTGCAGTCAGTGTTGACTTTGAGCGCTGCCAGCTGACGACGACGTCACATGCAAGAGAAGGGACTCAGGGAGCGCTTGATTTGTTAAAAAATAAAACGACCCACTTCCCCATCCACCTTCAACACCATTGTACTGACAAAACGGACGGCGCCGAGAATAAGAAATAAACGCTCCTCTTCTCACTGCTGCTCTGACGACACGACACCCCCCCACCCCCCTAAACATTTTTTTAACGAATCTGCACGATTCACACAAATGACCAATTTGGATTCAAAACGGCGATTTTCGCCGAAAAGCTACACGTTTGCATGCCTGTTGTAGGCAGCGAGGAGGAGCTTTTGTGTTGAACACCCCCCCCCCCCCCCCAAATGAACGGCTCCCAACTCCACGAACCGGATCCCAACGTTCACATAAAAGAGCCGTTCAAAAGACTTGATTCGTTCGCGAACGTCACAGCTCTACTCATTTCTACAATGCTCTACGTGAAATTAACTCTTTTAGTGGCCACCAGATGTCGCCAGAGCCCATTTGATGCAGAGAGAACAGCCCAATAGCCAACACTATATTGCGCAACGCTTCTGAGCGTGCATGTGCGCGTCATGACGTTCACGTGTCACATGACTATAGGCAGGAAGCTGTGAGCAATGAGCCTGTATAGCCTAAAGCTAATGTTAGCGGATCATAATTTGGCTATTTAGGCCTGAGAAGAGGTTGCTTTCTGCCATAAAAACATACATCAGAGATAGAGCTTTAAAGTCAGGATGATGCATT
The DNA here is from genome assembly GCF_963921795.1 of Nannobrachium achirus. NCBI lineage: Eukaryota > Metazoa > Chordata > Actinopteri > Myctophiformes > Myctophidae > Nannobrachium > Nannobrachium achirus. Next base: position 39,406,704 of record NC_137830.1, read on the forward strand.
GGATTAAATGGAGAAATCCGGCGGCGTGATGTTGCCAACGTGAAATGTAAACAAACCGCAGTCAACGGCCAACGTTACGGTACTTAATATTGTTACTGTAAATACAGTATAAAGCCGAACTAGTTTGGCTAAGGCACCATACAATGCGCTATTAACTCCCGTAGTAGTTCGGGAAAGGCATCAAAAGAGTTCAGTCTATTAGCTCTCACTGGCATTCACAAGCTAGTTATGGTGTTAAAAATGAATGCAGGATATAATTCTGCAGTGTCAATCCGCACTGACCAAATTCACTTTATTTTCTCTTTTCTCCTCAAATAGTGTCCTCAGGCTCCACTGGTAGGCCCGGGGCTCAGTTTTATTGGAACAGATTAGAATGAATCTGCTGGACCTCATTCTTCTCATCCTGGAGTATTTACAGATGAACAGATGAATGTTGGCATCACAAGAGCGTGTCACGCAAGACTGCCTTGGCTCTCAGCCGCCACCCAGCTTCATGCCTGGATTCTCCAGGGTGGCAGCCAGATTTCATGTTGCAGCAGGATCTAGTGGTAGTGACGGCTCACTGCATCCACCTCTCCCCCAGTCTGCGTGGCCAAAAGTATACTTTTGACTCATCATCACAATAGGGGCACCTGTAATCCTTGAAAAGCTTTTTAGTCACGTCTCCCTTGTAGCCACAGGGAAGCCGCTACGCGTCTATGAATTTGAGGCAGATTTTTTTTTTAGTTGTGAGCCAGGTTCCATCGATTACAACAATAATGAGACACGGAGCACACCTAGGGTATATTCACACACACACACACACACACACACACACGCACACGCACACGCACACACACACACACAGTGCTCGCCTGCTGCCTCCGGGCCCAATGAGGAGCACTCTTTGCAGATATGGCCAGTCAGACTAGGACGGGGGATGGGCTACCAGGTTATATTGATCGAAGGATCTCATAATCTGTGAGCATACCCAGAGCTGCCCGGAGGACTGAGCACGGCAGAGATATGTGTGTGTGTGAGAGCGTGCACGCTCTGACATTGAAGTTGCCCTTCCCCCCCCCCCCCCCCTGCCACTGCACAGGTTCAATTTAAAACATAATCTCCAAAAAAGACTTGAGGTGTCTGGCAAAGCTGCCAGATGTGGCGGTATCACAAAAGTACAATGACGCACTGAAAATGATGTATTAATAGAATTTGATTGAATTCGACCATAGTGTATCATCTGTTTGCCTCTAACCAAAAACATGTTAGGTCACAAATAGTTCATTCAGCTGATATGCCTTGCCTTCATTCAATTTCGACAACTAGTAAGAGTCCATAACTACCCGCCTCCACTATATAGTCTGGAAAAATAGAATTCCCCAGACAGTACAGGAGCCTGGAGCGTCAAAAATACTGACCCTCAGGTGTAGCTACATCATAACACTCTAATACCTTCTTATCACTACACACACCCAGACCCTACTGTTAATCTCTAAATCTACTGTATGGTGAGTGTCACAGATTACAGATGCACTTTCACCTGTGGCGGGGGGATCCTCTTTCACCCACATTATGACCCCAAAACTATTCCCGCTGCCCCCTTGTTCCATGGGGGACCGCCTTGTATACCGAACTGACTGTGTGTTATAAATAAGCTGTCAGATTCAACTGATCCAGGATGCCATGGCACTTCTGGGCCTTTGCGGTCAGGGCCCCCACGCTCTGGAACAGCCTTCCAGTGGCCCTCAGATTTGCTAGCTCCATAACTGTTTTTAAATCTCAACTTAAGACCTATTTTTATAGAAAGGCCTTTTTAACCCCCTAACTGCAAAATGCATCTTTTCTCACTGTTACCATTGCTGTATGTTGTTATATTAATTGTATTGTTACGGAAATTGTTGATTATGATTATGATTCACTGTTGATGTTATTTTGATGTTGTTAAGCACTTTGTAACATTGTTTTAACTCATTGACTGCCAAGGCCCGAGTTTCCCGAGTTATTACAGTAGTCCCAGGCTGCCACAGCCCGAGTTTCCCGAGTTGGAAGCCATTTTTTTTTATTTTTTTTATAAAAAAAATTCTAAAAATGCCTCAAATGTATTAGGCATGATCGCAATTGCGAAATTGCATGTTAGCCCCATAACAAACACATCTTTCAAAATGTCAAAAATGGCTGTTTTGTCTGACTTTGAAGGCTTGTATCTCATGAATGCCTGAACAGATTTCCAAGCGGATTTTTTTGTTTGAAAGCTGTTGAAAAGTACTACACATATGGTGCATGATCTAGGCATGGGCGTGCACGATCCGTGCACTAAAAATTGATCCGTTCCCCAGGAATTTTAGGAAGGTTGGCAGTGATTGTTTTGTATGACTTTGAAGGCTTCTATCTCATGAATGCCTGAATGGATTTCCAAGCGGATTTTTTTGTTTGAAAGCTGTTAAAAAGTACTACACATATGGTGCATATATGGTGCATGGGCGTGCACGATCCGTGCACTAAAAATTGATCCGTGCACTAGAAATCTAGGAACGTGGCATCCTGGTACTTGGCGGCCATCTTGAAAAGGGCATTCAATGAGTTAAAAGGTGCTATATAAATAAAGTGTTATTATTATTATTGTTTCTTATAATTGGTCCTCGCTCACTAATGTCTGTCTCTTAGGAGAGCTGTGGGCAGTTCAAAAACCTGTCTGCCAGTGACATCATCGTTAGGCAGATTCTTTTATTTTTTTATTTTTTTATATATTTTTATTTTTATTATCAAAGAACAATGGTTCCCATTATAACATTGCAGCTTTCCAGGAATATAAAGCCTGCAGTTTCTATTAGCTTGGATTCCCCATCGATGATGTCACTTTCAGACAGGTTTTTGAACTTCCCACAGCTCTCCTACACAGACCAAGTAGAATCTTTTTTTATCATGAACATTAGTGAGGACCAATTATATGAAGATAGGTTGAAAAGTGGTGAAATCGTCCTTTAAGTAATGTACAAACTGTAAGTACAATTTTGAAGTATTTGTACTTTACTTGAGTATGTCCAATTTCCAATACTTTTACTTCTACTCCACTACATCTTGGATCCAAATATTGTACTTCTATTCTCCTGCATTTATTTGAAAACTATACTACTTTGCAGATATAAATTATAATATTATAAAACATACATAAACCACTTTAGCCCTATGGAGACGCGTTGTGAGCTTGTAGATCGGCTATTTTCAAACATTTTGTACATTTTAATGCCAACACTTTCATACTTTTACTCAATTACATTTTGAATTCCAGACTTGTACTTGTAACAGAGTACTTCTATATTGCAGTATTGATACTTTTACTTATGTAAGGAATGAGAGTACCTTTTCTGCCACTGATTGCGGCCCCCAACATGATTGTCAGAAAACTAAAATGATACTTTCTCTAACGTCGCCGCCGTTGCCACCCCCCTCACCACGTCTATGCCGGCGAGAGAACAATAGCCTATAGGCTCTCATGTACAACTATCCACTTAGACTCCTGCAGTATTCTTGCTTTGATGTACCCCACATCTTTAAAGAGGCTGGACAAAGGGTCATTCTGCTACAAAGCTCCATCTGATTGGATCTGAATCCTCTATCTATACTGTACATCCATTTCATCCTTCTGTTGCTTCAGGACTTCCCTATTCACATATTGATTCAACCGGTTTATGCTTCTAAATTGACTGTGCCTGTAGAGACATACCAGTATAGCCTACACTGAACTATTTGCACTGTGCTCTTCTTTCTTTTCTGTTCTATCTGTATACTTGTATTGTATGTACTGTATCTATGTCTTTTGTATGTTTTTTATGGAAACAAAAATGAGATGCTGCATCTCAAGGGGCTATCTTCAGACAGTGGGTAGGTTTTAATGTTTACCCAATATCCTACTGTAGTTATTTTGTAGCACTAAATTGTTTAATTTGCGCTCTACATGTTGTTGACCAACCCTGTCGTTCAGGCCGTTTACTTTATTTACCGTATCTTGCATTCGAAAGCCGCTCTGGATAAAATCATCTGCTAAATGTAAACTGGCTTCAGCCAACATTCAAAGCAAGCCATTTGATTCAACTAGTTAGACTATGAAAAAATATCACTCAAGCTTTAAAGCATTAAATTGCTGTCCATCTCAAAGCAAGTGAAAGATGAAAAGGAGATCACAGTGAGAATATTTAATAACGCCTAGAAAATTCATATTCTTAAACAAAGTTCTTGTTAAATTAAAATGGCTAATGGGAGGGTGGGCGGGTGGACCTCTGACGTCATTCTGAACTCAGCCATAAACAAACCACAGCCACAATCCACGACCGCATCAAACAAAAGTGGAGTCAGCTCCATATGGGCACAAAAGGGGGCATCGTGCTTGCCTACAGTATGGTCATATACTGATAACATCAGGAAGCTCCATACATCACCATAAAAGGGACAAAGACAGACAGATACAGAGATCTCCTTATACGGGCACAGACATACGGGTACAATAGGTACTCTGACAAAGTCATAGTTACACTATGACTCAGACATATTGGTTGGGTCGGCAGTGCAAACTCTAGTATTCTGAATTCAGACATTATCGCCTCCATAACACAACACCTACCCTGCACCTCTCCCACATTCTTTTTTGTATTTTTGAATGAATGTCACTAATGCCGCCAGGCAGCCTCGAGAGTTTGTTTTGCAATGCAAAATGCATGCATAATCCACATTTGTAAGTGGCTGCCTCTTCATTAACGGCATTTCAAAAATGAATGTGAGGAAATCCAATGAACTACATCATTATCACAACTTGCAATCACCAAACCCTGCAGCGGGTGCAAACTCATAATCTTCACGCAATTTGCATATGCAATTAGTGTAAGCTTCAAGGAAAGGCAGTGATTGACAGGAGCTAAACGTTTTGCCTAGTTGGTTTCTTGGTTTGCCATGTGGAGTCACTGTGGCAAAATGATTGAATCCAAATTAGTGTGGATCCATATGATGGACCACGTTATGGGCAGACTCCACACAGCACCAGCTACAGTAAAATGTAAGACCTCAGGCCATGACTACGTAACACCCATGTTCTAAGTAGAGCCCGCCCGAAGCCAGTTTATTTTCTCGGAATGTGACGTGTTGTGAGCTTGTAGATCTGCTGAAATAGAGATTGAAAACTTCATGCCAAAAAATCGAGGTTGAGATTGGTTAAAATCATGACACTTTGGCTGCACAATTGCCAATTCCAATGTCATCAAAAATGACAAATATCTCATCCACCCTGATATATCTCCAAGGTAAATTTGTACACTTATCTTTTTTCCAGGAGGTGTTTGCTACATTGATTCACTTCTGTAAAACAGGTGGGATTGTAGACTAATGTTGTTCCATGTGGATCTCTGACTTTATGTAGCCAGTCTGTGACGCCAAGCATCTACAACAGGGGTCTTCAATGTTTTCAGGCCAAGGACCCCTTAGTTGAGAAAGAGATGAAGCAGGGACCCCCACTACCTTTTCAGAGATTCCATATTGTTTCATCGTCTGACAGCAAAATCATCAGTGTATTTTGGATTCGTGTCAATGTGTGTTTTCAGATATTTAACCACTTGAACCGTCAATACTTAAAAAACTTGACTTTTCACTCGGTATTTAGTCTGCTCTTTTTCCCATGTCGTAAAAAAATAAACACACATTTTGACATACCTTCATTTCACAGGGGACAGGCAGACATAAGGGTTCTATTCTTTTTTTTTAAAGATTTGTTTTTGGGCTTTTTATGCCTTTATTGATAGGACAGTAGACTGACAGGAAATGGGGAGAGAGATGGGGAATGACATGTGGCAAAGGTCGTCCGGATCGGGAATCGAACCGGCGACGCCAGCAGGCATCATAGCCTAGTATGTGGTATGCGCCTTGACCACCAGGCCAGCGGGCGCCCCAAGGGTTCTATTTTTGCCCTAGTTCTCATGTACCCCCCCCCCCCCCCCCCCCCCACCCAAGGTTAGTAATCAATCTATGTGCTATGGGTGAAGTCAAAATCAATGGTGAGAACAGGGCTGAGAGTCCACGTCCAGGCTGAATCTATCACGGTGTATATGGGAAGTGAGGGGACAGCCATGTTTCATTATGAATTCAAGGCCAATCTGTCCCTTGCAAAGGAAGGGAGGATGTCAAGGTAATGAGCTAATTTAAGAGATAAGGAACAGCAAATGTAATCTCTGAAATTTCACCATGAGCAGAATGGCTCCTAAAGCCACTCCTATCAAAGAGAGAGAAAGAGAAAAGCCACTTATTAGTCTTACTTATGAGTTCTCTGTGAGCGGTAAATAAGAAAATCCACACAGGTTTGATCGGTTTCACCCCGTGGCTTTCACTCTGAAGTTCCAATTACACTTTATAGTTTTAAGGAAGAAACAGGGGTGTTTAAAATGTTAAGAGCTCAAGTAGCAAAGTGCAAAGGCCATACAGCTTACAGAAGCCCAATCATTTCTCCTATACTATTGCAGCAGACCTCAGACTAGCCAAAGTGCCAGGATTCTATCACATCAAGGCTGCATTTAGGTAGATGCCTAGTCATTATCCCTCTGTGGGCTGGATTGGCCTTTTGTGGTAATGAGTGTTTTTTCTTCTGACTGGGTGGACATGTTTTGTAAGGAAGCACTTGCCAAGAAGTGTGACTCTGCAGATGCCCCTTACCGGCGTGTAGTGATGTTTCGATGTGCCTTTGTTTTTCGAGCGGCCAGTAGTCCGAATCGCGGGTGAACACTAACCTGCTGTCGCGGGTGAACGCTGACCTGCCGAACGTGGCCAGTAGGCCGAATCGCGGGTGAACACTAACCTGCCGTCACGGGTATACGCTAACCTACCAACGCAAGTGAATGCTAACCTGGAGAATAAGTCTAAACCTTAACCCTAATCCTAACCCTTACCCTAACCGGGGTACTGGGGATTCGAAACAGCGGAGATTTTGCCTACAAGCACACATTTTTTAGCGAAGAGATCATAATATGATCTCTTCGCTAAAAAATAGCAGCTCTAAAAAACTAACAATGTGTGAGCTTGTACGTAGTTCTGATTCTGCATTTGTTCTCTCCAGAATAGGGATGCTATAGGGTTCAAGTGGTTAAAGACTGGAGAATGGAAATTGTGGCCACTGCCACTTACTGTAATTTTTCTGCCTTTCTTTTGTTGGCAGAAGGAGAGCGTGAGTGCTAAGTTGACTGTTCCGTTATTCCAACAATTAGCTCAGTCGTCTCAGTTCCATCAAATGAAAACACTATCTAATACAGCAGTTGAGGTGTGACAACAATAAGCCAGTGGTTCCCAAACTTTTCCAGTCAAGATCCAAAAGAGAGATCAGACATTTGCCCGGGACCCAAACTAGTGAAAACAGCAGATCTACAAGCTCACAGCGCGTCTCTTCATACCACGTTGTGGGCTTGTTTTCACTATGGACATTTATTGACTAATGTATGGAATTTCTTAGATATTTATTCTATTTATTAATGAAATGAGTTTTCATTAATACATTTTTTTACTTTTTTTTATTCATGAAAATCTTTCTTTTGTTTTTTGAAAACTTATATCAATGAACATAACATAACAGGGGTCTTCAATGTTTTCAGGCCTTGTATATTCATGTATGAAATTGTGTTTCATGTGTATACACATACCATGCATATTGTCCATTCAATACTAAGCTATTAAAATAATAATATATTCATGCTTTTATTTTAAACATGCATGTGGCCATACCATTGCCATTTATAAACACGCTGATGGTAGGTGTGGCGCTCCACCTCAGCAGTCCATCTCCCAGGGGTCTAGCGCATTGTAACGGGGACAGACTCCCGCGTGTTACCGGCTGATACCGACAATAAGCCACTCCCGACCTACTTGTTGTTGTTGTTGTTATTAACTGAGAACCAATGTCAATACTATCAATCTTTCACAAACAATCTGCCAATTGCACAACAATCATGTATACAAGCTATTCAAAAGAGACAGAATCAAATTTATTTTTTTATATTTAAAGACAATTTAAACATTTTCTTTGTTTTTTTTTCTTTTTCTTTTTTTCTCCAACAATTTCAGGGACCCCCTGCAGACCCCCTAGGGGTCGCGGACCCCCTGTTGAAGACCTCTGGCTGAGACATGGCACAGACATGAAGCCGCGGCACGCAGAGTGTTGCACAGGGCGTTGCACATGCATGCTCGTCTCCACTGGCTCACATGGGAGGTTGGGGGGGGGGGGGACTGGGGGGAGTGTCATGACAACCCATGGTAGGCGGGAGACTTGGTTGCCATGGTGACCAACAAGGATGTTTGCATCAGAGACAAATCTCAGCGGTCGGCCGCGCCAGGGCAAGCGTGCACAGTTCAGCCGGAATTAATGGAGGACTGTCGGAGCTGGGTATGAGAAGACGATCATTTTGTGAAGTAAACTGGGAAAGAATCAATCAAATTGTGTAGCTGAAGACAAGAACGCGTAACGTTTCGGCATTGAAATGCAATAATGTCAAGACAGCCCAAGCAAGATGACATTGATTTTAATTGTAAATTGTCATTTGCTTTTTACAGTATATATCATTGTGTCACTGTATCTTGCACGCAGCAGGGCATCCTATGGAGTAATGATTCCCATCGTCACTGTCGGGTAAAAACCTTGTACTGTATCTCCAAGTTTCAAATGTGTAAGCAATTCATCATACTGCACTAAAGTAGTGAAAATAGCCGATCTACAAGCACACAATGCCTTGCACAAATTTTACATTTTTTTAATGCTAAATACAAAACCAACGGTTTTGGAAATACAAGGTTTCCACCTGACAACGACTATGTTCCAAGGGCACCAGAAGCAGTGACAAAGCTATGAAAGGTTTCTTGGAAAGGCGTTTGTCTTACCCCCTAGACATCATGTTGGCATTTCCTGGGACATCAACAGAGTACAAACAATACTGTACATCAAGGTCAATGAGCCTCTCCAGCCTTAGAAAAGATTCATAAATCCGCTCAGGACCAAGAGGATACAGATTCTGAAATATCAAGTCCACCTTTCATGCTACTTCTATTATTGCGACCGTAGGGAGCATTTACTATCAAACCCGGCAGATCCTGACCGTCAGTGAGTGAGTCAGTAACGCCTCAATGTCTAGCTGACCTGTTGTGATATCAGATTGTTGACACATATTTGGCAATGCCCATATATGGACGCTCCATATATGGCCAAGACAGAATTCATTTATAAATGTCTCAAAGTCTATAGCTGACCTGCCCATACAGTATATGGAGATCCCTGATGTCATCAATATTAAGCCCATAGCATGGAATGCCCATATATGGACATATTGTGTGAGTCTCATGTGGTCTATAACATAAGACATCTATGATGTCAGACGTCAGTCATATCCATATTTGGGAAAATATTTTGTCCACATTTTGTCCAACTTAAACAACCAACCGCAACTCGAATCATACTTGCAAATTAATTCTGTCCTGCGCGACTTAAGGTGTCTTACTGGTTTATTCAGGTATACGTTTATTTGGACGGGACAACACATATTAATAAACATTACAAACAAAATGTAGTGTAAATACACTCGCTGTTCATCCGTAGTCCGCATACATCCACTGGATTTACACATGATATGATAGGGCATCTATTTCCCTGGCATACACTAGAAATCAGGGTTTTTCATTGTGGGATGTACTGTGAAGAATAGGCACTATCAATTTGGAGTCTACCCTCATCTCCGGGCTGCCACTTACACGCTCGACACTAAGTGGTTAAATCGACAGGGGACCATGGCGGAGAACCGCTAATCTAATTGTCTGAGCAAAAAAGAAAAATGTGTCTGCAGAACCCAAGCCAAAAAGACAATTACAGAAAACACAGCAGTTGGTGAGGTCATTACCATATTGCCTCTCAGGGTGAGGAGGCGCAGTTTCTCTCTATTCTATCCGTTTGTCTATAACAGGGGTGGGCAACTTTGATGATGGAAAGCGCCACTATATTTTCACATTCACTCCAGAGGGCCACAATGCATATACTGTCAAAAATAGCAAAAATAACAGATCTACAAGCTCAAAACGCGTCGCACTGCGACGCATTTTGAGCTTGTAGATCTGCTATTTTTGCTATTTTTGAATTGGAATCCTGAAAAGTAACACATTTATTTAATTTCAAATCCATTTATATGTTCTTCCTATAGTATGTTAACTTTGTGAACTTAAATACAAATATATTGGACATAATACTTGTACTAGTCAATAAGCTACTAATATAGACTTAAGTAATTAAAGCGAGTCATGTTTGCATGTTTGGAAATGGAATTGTAACAGCGAAGTGAAGGTGGGGGCCGCATGTGGCCTCGTGGCCGCCAGGCCCCGCGGGCCAAATGCGGCCCGCGGGGACATTCCTTGTGGCCCCTGGAGCAATTTTGAAAAAAAAAAAGATGGAAAAAAAAAAGATGGAAAAAAAAAAGTACAATAGCTGGGATGGGGGGGGGGGGGGGGGGGGGTACGTTAGTGCGGCCCCCGGCCCCTTGAGTTTCTGTCAATGTGGCCCCCTGGACAATTTAGTTGAATACCCCTGGTCTATAATGTACCCGCTTGATACCAGCATGTTGACCATGAGTCCCCCCTGCCTCCTACAGAGTAAGGTGGCCACAATGTGCGTTTTAGTTAAGCTAGCAATAAATAGACGGCATCACTTTTTAAACGCAACCTTAATTGCTCATTAGTTACATTCCTGAAACATAGAGAATGTCCTCCTGGCTCTCCTTTGTCGCACTGCATGCCCTTCAGTAATTATTAATCTTCAATGAAAAAAGGGGAAGTTTCTCCTATACCAGGCAGCAGCTGGCTCAAGGTATAGGCATGAATTACAAGGTCCAAGGCCAGTGTCCCTTGGTAGTCCCACACATCCAGATGGTATTAATCTCTAATAACTTCCCCACCAGACACCTATGGGCAGCAGCCGGAGAAATTGTATGGCTAGATGATGGCACTAAGAATGAATCAGGATATTAAGAAATTGTAGAGGGGGGGACAAAAGCAATTTCCTCCTAAGGGGGATTTTCAAATTATAGCTCTTGGTGAAAAAGGATGTTTCGCTGGATGACATGAAATCATGATCTTTCTCACCGAGCACAACACTTTATATATCTAGGTCTATATTTATCAAAGTGACTAACTCTGGCAGAGAGGAATGACCGGGCCATGAAATGATAGTTGCTTATGGAAATCTTTATGCGTTTATGACAAAATGAATAACCCATTAGATAATCGTCCGAATCTGATTTTAAATAACACTGGAAGCAGTTTTCAAGCTTTCCTTTATCAGTGATCACAGGCAATATAGGTTTAGATTAGTCAGGTAAATAAGAATAGAAATATACAGTATAGGCAACCGTTTAAGGGTATATAAAATGGCTCTGTGTGGAAAGAAAATTATGTTTTGACTCAAAGCAATAATTAATTGAAGAAGCCTTGAATCCTTGTTAGAAAGGGAGACATTTAGATGTTCCATCATCTTTAGGTCATTTAAATGAACAGTCAAGTTAGCTGTAAGATGGGTTTTGCTAAGAGTTAACTTGATGGGATTTCACCATTCTCTACATTTGTTAGCATGGGATATGGAATGAAGGTACTCAAATGGTAAATAATATGTATTAAGATTAATTAAGAGTCGAGTTAAATTAATTTGCCTCAAAACCTTTAACATAATTATGCCTTTTAGGGGGAAAAATGTGGGGAGGGGTGTGAGTGAATGCGTCCGTGCGTGTTACTGTGTAGAGGGTAAATTGAACATGTAATCTGGGCCTTATCTACAGAAATCAAGCATTCTGGAGTTCCGCAGGCACAGACCCTGTTAAACACTAAGTCTTGGATCAGGACTTAGAAACAGGCTAATTAGGCTAGCTGTAAGGTCTTTAAGACAGTGCTGATACCCACAGAGTTGGCCAATAAGGACACAGAAAGTCCTTAAGAGTTAATGTATCCATTTTAAAGTGATTGTGAAATATTTTTGGGCAGGATCTCCTCGTTTGTGAACAACAAGAGTGCATTGAGGACACCAGCGGAGCCCTCATACAGTGTCATTTTGATTATGCTTGCACCTGCATGTTTTACTAAAAACAAAATTAACTCCAGACCTCTCAAAACAAACCAATAAGACTACTACTAAACCTTAAAACCAAGACTCACAGTACACAGATTTGACAAATCCTGATGATCACTTAGGATTTTGCAGCATAGCTCAGGGGTAGAGAAACCGTTATTGGAGCACGAAGGGTTCCCGAAGGGTTCCCAGTTCGAATCCGGGCTCCCCCGAGTTAATGTCGAAGGGTCCTTGAGCAAGACTCTGAACCCCTAATTGCTCCCAGTGAGTAGGTTGGTGCCTTGCATGGTTTCCTCCGCCACCGGTGTATGAATGTGCGTGTGAATGGGTGAATGTAATGCACAATCTATGTAAAGTGCCTTGGATAAAAGCGCTATATGAATGCGCCATTTACCGTATCTGTGACGAAACCAGAGGGGGAATTTTAATGAGTGATGAAAGAGTGCACAAATTATATTTAACATTTTATGTAAAGAAAGCACAAGTGTTAATGTAGCTCCCTTCCCTTCCATTTGACCTTGAAACACAACATTATATTTGGCATAAAAACTGTGGCTCTCCTGGCAATGAAGTTTCCACAAATCCTGGGAAAATATTGAAGGGAACATTTTGTAATTATCTGTTAATCCCCCCACAATGAAAACAGGATGGTGTGGCCTCCCTCCTGGTCCAATCTTTAGCTTGATCGATAGCTAGTGTTATCCTCACAACATAATCAGAATGGGGTAGTGTGTATGTATGTATGTATGTGCATCTGCAACTCCACGTTCAGCAGTTGTTCAATTGTCTAAAAAACATAATACAAAAATCAATAATGCATATCCCTTGCTGACCATCAACTTTTCCACCTTCAAATGTGTCTCTACTTTTCATAATCACAGAAAGTTTAATATTTTTTACCAAATTTTGGCCTGTAGGCGGCGCAGGGCCAGGCTGGGCCACCAAACAGTATAGGCAGTGCAGGGCCACACTGGGCCACCACACAGTAGGAGGGCCAGGCTGGGCCACCAAACAGTATAGGCAGTGCAGGGCCACACTGGGCCACCACACAGTAGGCGCACGCGCGCACACACACACACACACACACACACACACACACACACACACACACACACACACACACACACACACACACACACACACACACACACACACACAGAACATGTACAGTGTAGTACAGTAATGTAGAGTAGTGTACAGTAATGTACAGTACAGTAAGGTACAGTAATGTTGGGAATTGGGAAATTGGGAAAAATTGGGAAAAACATTTTAAAAAAAAAATTCTCAATTTTTTTCTCAAAAAACTATTTTTTCTCTAAAAACTATTTTTTCTCAAAAAAAACATATTTGGCCATTACACACACCACACTGCCGCAACATGGCGGTGAGGGCCGCAAACTTCTAGTGTAAGTAACTACAGTAGGTGTGCAGTTTGTGAATGAGGCTGTCCTGCACAGTGGTGGTAAAAGTAGGCTACTTAAATATTTTACTTGAGAATAAAAGTATCAGTACTCCAATATAGAAATGTGTGTGTGTGTGTGTGTGTGTGTGTGTGTGTGTGTGTGTGTGTGTGTGTGTGTGTGTGTGTGTGTGTGTGTGTGTGTGTGTGTGTGTGTGCGCGCGTGCGTGCGAGCATGCGTGCGTGCGTGACAGACTAAGCATGGTTAGTCTGCAAATACACTTTGAAAATCAATGATGCGCTGTGTGTTTTACTCCAGACTCCACATACACAGAAAACAAACAAAGTAAAAAAAGCAACACAGAAACATTAGGACCTAATGCATTAAGTCAGCTCATCTAGCATCTAAATGATGCTATTTTTGACTTGTCTATTCTATACAGATAAGAGGCGCCCTTAAGCTTCCATGTGAGATGAATAATACATGTGAAAACAGTATAATTTTGCCGTTCAGTTCGTGTCTACTGCATACAGAACAGCTCCTGCCAGAACTGCCTCTGAACTTTGTGTGTATTTATTGGTATGACTTAATTCAATGAAAGACACACATACAGAAATTCGGGTAGAAATACATGTCAATCTTCAAAACATGACTGAGTTATAAAATTGCTTGGGGGGAGGGGCGAAATCATAATAATACTGTAATAATAATAGTACAACCAATTAATATAGAGCTTTTCTCTGCACTCAAAGTCACTTTAAAAAGGAGTGTCCTTTTTCACTAGTGAAAATAGCCGATCCACAAGCACACAAATGTGTGCTTGTAGATCTGCTATTTTCACTAGTTTTGTGCGACAGTCTTGTACGATGAAGCAGGGCAAATTTGAAACAAGGTTTCTGCCCGACAGTAGGACAAGCTCCCTCGCTGCATAAGAAACTCAGCATGTCATATGTGGATGAAGCACGGCACACATGAGCTATCCGATTTCTGCAGAGATAATAAAGTCCAATAAAAACGTCCATACACGGCCACTAAACACAGTTGCTGCAGATGACGGCCACAAAGGTACTCTAATAGAAAAGCTAGGGGCGCCTCCTGGCCTAGCAGTCCAGGCGCATACCACATACAGTAGGCTCTGATGTCGCAGGGTCGAGTCCCGTTCCAGACGACCTTTGCTGCGTGTCACTCATTCCCCATTAGAGGTGGGACGTTCGTGAACGAATCGAGTCTTTTGAACGGCTCTTTGAAATGAACGTACTTTTAGTTGACCTTGTATCAGTTAACTGTACTGTCATGAAACTGTACCTTTTCCTATGCAATACTTCTAATGCCTCAATCAATCAATCAATAAATCAACTCATTATGCAGAATGTCCCATTTCACACTTTTTCCAATGAATAAAATGTAGAAAAATCATTTGAAAAGCTCACAATGCGTTGCGTTGGGATCGGCTATTTTCAAATGTATAAGGTTGAAGTGATTTGTAATTATAATAAAAATCTACAAAGTAACTAGTAATTAAAATGAGCCAGTCTTTTGAATGGCTCTTTGAAAGGAACGGATCCCAGAGATCCAACTCACTTCAAAGAGCCATAAATCCCATCTCTATTTCCCATCTCTCTCCCCATTTCCTGTAAGTCTGCATATGTCCCCTTTAACGCCACCATCGGGCCGATTTTTTCAAACACATTTTTGGACACTGCTCCTACAGATTTTGCCCTAAAATCACACAAAACGGTTGTCACGTACAGGCCAATTTGTGTATACATTCGACCTGGCGGTCGCTTATCTCCCGATTAGGGAGTCTTACTGGTATAAAAGCTAAAAATATTGACTCTCGATGACTGGCAGAAAGGTTGTGGAGAGGCAATGCTGGCAGCTAAAGCAACTCCCTCCCCATATTGGCAGGGAATCCCGGCAGGATTATCATTAAGTTCCTTTCTGACAGTAAGGAAGGATAACCTGACTTGCGTCAGATGGTGGCAGTAGTGCATAGGCTACCGCCCTACTTTACCATCTGAGATCTCTCGGTGGGAGTTGATAACGCTCGTAAAGCCCCGGGCCGGACCAATCAGCGGCAGCTACGGGCGGGCTCTGAGCGGCTCTGAGCCAATAGAGTCTGATTGCAGACCACGTGGATGCAGACAGGCCAATATGAGTGGTTGGAGTTGGCACTCCCAGACTGTGATAGAGAGACGGCCACATCCAATCACCTGCTAAAGAATTTCAAAAAATGGCCCGCCCCTTACATCGAGTCTGCCCGAGAGGTCCCAGATGTAAGGCAGAGCGTTACGCACTGCTGCAACTATCTGGCGCAGTCAGGTTAAAGGAAGGACACATCCAATTAAACTGAACATGTGCTTTTTTCTCATTGTCTTTGTGAATGAAATGAATCATTGCATTAGTCCACCCATTCTCACAACAGGGTGGTCTATAACATGACTCCTTCCTACACAGATTCCTATACCAATTTTAGCCTTTATGGTTGTTAACAAAAACATGTATTTTTGTAACATTTGCAGTGCACTTGCCTCCCTCTCGTTACCTTAAAGCCCCCCATATACAGTACCCCCTACCTCATCTTCCATACCAAGCAGTTCCTACTTGAAAAGTATCAACACGATGTGTTGTGATCTTGTACATGGGCTATTTTTGCTATTGACATGCAACAAAGTATAGGATTTAAATGGTTAAAGGGCTCTAAATTGCTGTACTGTCTTTCTCCCTGTGTCATTCTTCATATCCACTGGGTGGAGATAGGTAGGATTATAGCACTGATATATTCAGGAACTGGTAATCTTGAAGAGTCTGAATCTGTATCAATGAGGTCCTATCCTGAATAGCTTTGAAATACTGGGGCAAAGGTTGTCTGGATAGATATTGGATCTGATCCGATATCTATCTATCTCCCTCGGTCTGTCCTCTCAGTGTCTCATTCTGAATTCCTATCAGATAGAGATTAAACGTTTTGAACTAGTGGGGGGTGAGAATCTGTATTATGTATAGCAGTGGTTCCCAAACTTTCAAATCATTGAATTTTGTTTTTAATTCATGAAAAAGAAAACATGAAATAATAATAATTAAGAACAAAATGTAGGAAACAAATAATAAAGGGACACACAAATTCACACACACACACACACACACACACACACACACACACACACACACACACACACACACACACACACACACACACACACACACACACACACACACACACACACACACACACACACACACACCCAACCTGCTCAGCGGGCGCAACCAGGGGTTCAGAGTCTTTCTCAAGGACTCTTCGACACCAACTCTGACAGTTTCTAATGACAGTTTCTCTACCCCTGAGCCACTGTAAGTTCTGGTATTGGAGGCATTCAGCATTAGTGGCCTGATAGACAGTTTCCCTGGTGACCACGTCAATCTGTGCACCTCCCCTTTTCTCAAGTGGACTCAATCAAATGACCACACAAGGTCATAATAAGACAACAAAGCTATTTATATCCTCCATCTTCTATATTGCCCTCCTTATGCTTCCATTACCTCCATCATCCTTCTCCGTCTTCAGCACAGAATGTTAGAGGCAGGGACTGACATTTCTAAAAGGGCCTTTTGGTGGAAATATAGAAAATAGCAGACCTCCAAGTGAGCGTGGAGGTCGGCTATTTTCGTTGCTTGAAACCACACTGAACTAAGCATAATCAAGTCAATACTGAAGATGTGGCATGGATTTCTACACAGAGAGGCAGGCAATTCTTTCAACATAAGATGTTATGCATTCAAGTTCAGGAGAGGTTGGAGGCAATTCTCTTGAACGACGCCTTCAGGTATGACGTGGAAAGGGGGAATTTGCGTTTCTTTCACCAGAGTAAAAACTGCTTTCATGGTCTGGAGGAGAGGGCACTTTTTACAGACGAATAAAAGGGCAGGGGCTCAATTCCCCTTTGATGTCTATGTGTGCAGTCTGTGCACGTGCCTGGTCTTCAGCTACAATAAAGTGACAACAAAAGCGAAGCTTTGACCAAATGCAAAGTCATCCTGTCGGATGCCCTTTTCTATCTCTGAGGCGTGTGGCTCTTTTTGAAAAGTTGCCAGGCAATAAGCTAGCTCCGAAAAAAAGGTTTCTATCGGTTTAGACATCAGGCCTGGGGCTCTGGGCCTGTGCTTCTCCTCATTAATAGCTTTAACAGGCAAGCAAAAAACACGACACCACCCCTGGCGACCGTCGAGTGGACACTTGATTAGTTTGGTAGTCAACATCAGCCCCCCTAGTCTGACAAAAACAGGTTCAGAGGCTGTTGCCTTTCCCCTAGCAAAAAAGATGCCCCCCAGGCTATTGTTGCACTTTTTTAAGACCATGCTGGAATAGCTAATGTAAGAAGAGTTTTGGAGAGCAGAAAATAATCAGATCACATCCACAGATGGCATATTAGCGACCAAGTCTCCACTCGTCATAATGCAAATTGTTAAGGCGTGTCAAATGATGTGAGCGTCTTAACCAGTGGTGGAAAAAGTATACTCACATATTTTACTTCAGTAAAAGTATCAATACTGCAATATAGAAATACTCTGTTACAAGTAAAAGTCCAGAATTCAAAATGTACTTGAGTGAAAGTTGAAAGTGTTGGCATCAAAATGTACTTAAAGTACCAACAGTAAATGTGCAATTTTTTGAAAATGGCAGATCTACAAGCTCACAATGTGTCGCTATGCAACGCGTTGTGAGCTTGTAGATCGGCTATTTTCAAATAGCAAAGGTGGTGGAATAGTGGAATAGAATGAATGAATGAATGAAAGAATGAATGAATGAAGGACATTTTTATTTCCGTGTCATGCCACAATTTGGCCTATCCCATATGGGATTACATGACACATTAAACAGCAAAGAAAACAACTGACATCAACAGTCCTTCAATCTTATAAAATAACAAATCCATAAACATGCGTACAATACACTCATGAACAAAATGAGCACAAATAAGACAATGTTATTTTACAGATGGCGATCCTTCTCATTGACCAAGCTTTCTCCAGAAATGAAGCAAAAGAAAAAATATCATGTTGAAAGAGTCGTTTCAGCTTCTCCGAGTCATCCAACCACACAAATTCGTAATGTGGATCTACCTTATTAAAAAGTCTCTGCCTAATAGGATTGTAGAATGGACAATAGAAAACAAAATGCATTTCATTTTCAATTTCATTAAGCTCACACAAACCTATCCTCCTCAGCAGTGCCTACGTATCTACCCGTCTCAATATGAAGACCAAGTATGCCAGCCCTGATTAGAGCACATAAGAATCGTTTCTTTTTTGAAAGGTTATACAGTAACAGTACATCATTTTCTGGACCATAGATATGTTTTATCTCACAATACGTAGCTTTGGTTTACACCATATATCCAGTGCCCATCTGTCCAGGGCCCATGAGTAGAAGTAGAAGTATTGGAAATTGGAAATATTCAAGTAAAGTACAAATACCTCAAAATTGTACTTAAGTACATTCCTTAAGTAATTGTATTTGTTACTTTACACCACTGCAAAACTGGACCCGAGTTGGCTCTGTATTTGGACAGCTTTTTTACGGCCACACCAAAATCTCCTTCGCCAAAAAAAATTAAATAAATATCCAATCTACAGACTCGCAACGCGTTGCGTTAACGCACTTTGTGAGCTTGAAGATAATCTAGATGCTGTGGTTCAGTTGATTAAAGGATGTATCAAAAAGTCCTTACTGCACCTGCACCAGAAGCATCTACACAGTGACACACCCCAATGTGTCCATGGTTCAACCTAACGTATCAGTTTGTGCTTATGAAATGGAGCATTTGTACAGTAGAACCCCCCCCCCCACAGAGTATGTAAACACAAAGCTTTGTCTTGGGAAATGAGCTGAGAGGTAATTTGGATTTTGGCAGGGGAAAGGTAAAGGAGAGCTGCCTCCCTCCATCACCTGGCAACAGTTTGACACACAAGCACTTCCTGGCAGACGTATTTCCGAGCACTTGCCTAAACGGCTCAACAACTGCCTTCGCCGAGAACTACACCTGAGCAACCTCTGGCTGCATCTGCTCGCCTTGCTCTCTCTTTTGCAGACCGTCGTCTTACACTGCCTCCAGAGATATGAGATAATCAAGGGCCAGCATAAGGGTAATAGGCAACCTGTGCCTTGACGATGCCTTATTTGTCAGTGGAACCACTCTACAAAGACCAGGGTCTATGGTTGACATGTTTGCAGAGGGCTCAGGGGCCATGTGTGCTACACAGTGTCCAATAGAGGCCGTTTCATTTAACCTGAGGGCTAGCCTTCTACTACAGGGGAGTTCCCACCAATCACAACACTAGAGATAGTATGGGCTGTATTTTGATTGTTTTAAGTACCAGCTCTTATGCCTTAAAGGCCTGTCCATACTGTCTCAGAGTATCTCTGACCACCGAACCTTTCGTCTGAGAGTGCCAACTTTCCGACTACAGCTTTCCGAACTCTAATTCGGGGTAATGCTTTTCAGAAGATGCGAGTGATATGTCATTTTGTAGTTGAACCGGACCTTTCCAACGAAAAGTTCAATGGTTGGAGATAGTATGGTCAGGCCTTAAAGTTAACGAATACGTGTTGGTATACTTAAGACAATCAAAATAGAGCCCATTGGGTAATATATGGAGCATGACCACTAATGGGTGACAAGATTTTCAGTCTTATCTGCTTTCTTTATTGACTGTTGAATATAGTGGGTGATATTGATAGGGTATAAGTTGTTTGTCTGCTACATTGTCAACACATTGATGCATGGCGCATTCGTGAACCAAAGCATGCAGGAAGAAAAGTCACAAATAAGGGGTTTAGGAAGGGGAGGGACGTCTGGTTTCCTTCTCAAACAGCATTACAGCTCATTTCCGAATCAATAGTGCACCTCTCTCCTCCCAGGCAGTCATAGCAAAGATAAACCTGTCACAATCGAAGGATGGAGAGGGAGTAAAAAAAAAAGAAGAAGACGAGAGACAGAGGCAGAAGAGCCATAGCCAGCCCATTTTATCTGATGGAGAGAGAGGAGGTGAGCGAATGTAGGGATTAGTTTCCCTGGGATGAAAGCAGCTGCTCGTATTCCGTCTCCATTCCCCTCCTCATCTCTCCACCCGCCTACACACACACACGCCACGGTCTCCCCTCGCAACCAGGGAGCACTCCACCCAGCAACATGAGCATCTAATAGCGACTTCCCCAACAAACATCCCCACAATCTTTGACTGTGTAAAAGCAATGTGTACAGGATAAAATGTTAACTGAACATCGTGCCAAACTGAAGGGGTGTGTGTGTGTGTGTGTGTGTGTGTGTGTGTGTGTGTGTGTGTGTGTGTGTGTGTGTGTGTGTGTGTGTGTGTGTGTGTGTGTGTGTGTGTGTGTAGTATAGTATAGTATAGTAGTATAGTAGACACCCCAACCTCTCCTCACCCAGACAGCGACACACAATTACAGAAAGACTCGCACACGTCCTGTAGGGAAACCACAACCCCTCGAAAACGAGAGACTCCCCTCACCCCTCCCGCCCTTGACTGTACAACTTCTGGGTTACCCTCATGGTAGGAAAACGTGGGCGCCTTACCTGGCAGTGTGGCGCCTTTGGGTCCAGATCTGTTCGTCTTCACGAGGAGGAGGCACTCATCTGGAGAACAAGAGAGACTTGGAGTGAGTGAGTGTGTTTGTGCATGCATGTGTGTCAGAGAGAGAGAGAGAGAGAGAGAGAGAGAGAGAGAGAGAGAGAGAGAGAGAGAGAAAGGAGGAGGTGGAGCCTGGACAGGAGGAGGGGAGGAGTTGGCTCGATGATGACTCTGTCATCTGCCGTATCTATAGCCAGTCTTGTGGGAGCAGTGCGGATGCTGTGTGCTATATCATCCCCCCGTTTACACACACACACACACACACACACACACACACACACACACACACACACACACACACACACACACACACACACACACACACACACACACACACACAGTGGATACCCCGCACACAAGGCTGGCTGAAAGAAACGTGGGAATACAGAAAGAGACAGAGCGGAGAGAGAAGGGAGGGGAGAGGTGCGGCGGAGAGGTAGGGGAGACTCGGGGCTGTCTGAGCGAGTGTCGTCACATCGCCATTCCTACGGAATCCCTCCAGTGAGAGGGGCACTGCATCACCGAGTCCTTGGCTGCGATTGGCCGAGAGGTGGGGAGATGCCAAGGATGGCGGGCAACGCTGTGGCCGGTGCCATGGCGACAATAACCCGATGACCCTTTCACCACTCGCTAACATTCCCCCCTCGTTTCGTCACAGACATAGTACGGTATGCTGCAAAATCCTGAGAATCCTGTTAATTTAACTCAGTAGCGGGTACTAATGGAACCAAATTGAGACTTGTGTATTTCGATTAACACTGAGGATTTTACTGTGTAGGTCACCACCTTGTATGACGCTCAAGGACGGACACGCACCCACGCACGCACGCGTGCGCACACACGCACACACACACACACAGTTTATTCATGTCCACATAAGGGAACTTTGCATACATGAGGACATTAATATTACAGGTGCAGGTTACAAGTTCAACCAGAATTTTCATTTCATCATTCATCCAGATCCTGAGATGCAATTGAGTACAGCACTACATGCCCGGCATGAGTGGATGTGCGTGCGTGCGTGTGCACAGCTCTAACCAGCTCTTGCAAATGGATGAATGAAAAAAAGACACAAATGAAATAACATTTGAAATGTATACATGACATGCATGCACAACCACACACACCACATACAGCTAGGGTGACCAGATGTCCCCCTTTGTGAGGGACAGTCCCACATTTCCATGACTTTTCAGGCGTCCCCCAAATTGAGACTCTGTCCCACATTGTGACTGGCAGGTGTTGATAGGTATTAGTTGTGCTGATTGTTGCTGAAGCTCTTAGCATGAGCTCACAGCAAGCTAGACTCACTGGACCACACAGGATCTACTGGAATACATTATAGGGCAGCGTATTCCATTGTAATGTAAATCTCTCTCATTGTCTCTTTTCCCTGCAGGATATGTTTTTAAGCCTGTTAGTAAAATAACATGAGAAATATCCCCTATAGGGGGGTAAATAACAAATTAATAGGCAGTAAGGGCTATGGTCGAATATGACATCAAAGCATTTATTAGCAACTTAAGTAATAATTTGCTATTCACCCCATCGCCCGCCGGTCCCACATTGTCCCACACAAGTGGTGCTTCTGTCCCTCAAATGAACAGTTTGGATCTGGTCACCCTACATACAGCGCCTTATACTGTGCATGCACAGACATCACTTCCCCTGAGAGAGGGAGAGCTTGTCAACTGAAAGGCCACACTGACACCAGCTAGGACAATTTGTCATTTGAGTCAGTCTTTTATGACTCAGGGGGCCGTAACTCATTTACTGCCACCATTAAACTTTGACTTTGGTAGTTCTCTGCCACACTCTTATCTTTTTCTTACCTTATAAAGTGGTTTGTTGGAATTTGTTTTCGGTGACGATGAGACGAATAGTTGAAACCCTTTTTTAATCGGTACTAAATCTAATGGACGTTGGTATCTCCTTGTGGCAGTTCAACCTGCCACTAATGCTACTTTTATGGCATTTACTAGGTTTCCTTTATTTCCCCATACATTTTAATATTTCATAGAACACGGGTTAAAGTTGGTTAAACAGATTTATTATTGTTGTTTATTATTGAAGAGTTTTGCTATTTGAAAATGTTTGTTACTTTTCATACCACAGTGCTTCCTGGTTCTGGGCAAGGAAATTAAAAACAAGGTAGGGACATATACGTCATTTTCGCTATCATGCAATTCCAGACGGCAGATTCGTCTCACCATGGGAGCCAGACCTGCGGCCGGAAGTTTGGTGGCCTGCATTGGATTCCATGGAAGTCCGTGGAGAAGCTCATGAACAAACAAACCAACAACAAACAATTATTCTGACTGTCTTAGACCTTTGTCAAATAATCACTTCTGGAAAATAAAAGACATCATATAAAACTTTTTTTCTGCTATGTTACTTTTCAATGTGCACACTGTGCAATTTTATAGAGGTATCTAAAGAGTACAATGTACGTTCTGAACGTGCCAAGGATTTAGTGTTGCCATGTGTGCTTATTATAAGCGACTTTGGACTTATTTGTCTGTGAAGTTGCTTGTAAATATTGGTTATTGCAGGTGGCGTCTTGGGAGTGTGTGTGTGTGGGGGGGGGGGGGGGGGGGGGGGTCGACGACCCCCAGGGGGTCCGCGGAGGTTGACATTGTTGATAGTATTATTGACATTGTTCTCAATAAGGTATGCCTATGTATTCATGTTTAAAAAAAATACATATGAAACACAATGTCATACATGAATATAGCCTACCCGAATGTTCAATCTGCTCCATCTGATGGAGCAGATTGAAGACCTCTGTTCTAAAGTGAACAAGTTGCTTATTTATTTATTTTTTATTGATTGAAGAATGTATTAACAGCCTGGAAAACGTACAGTTTTATGACAGTAGGCCTACTTGTAGCCTAATCATTGGTACAAGGTCAGCTAAAAGGAGATCCTAGTAAGCTTTTCGTCTTATTTTAAGCCACGTTATGTATCTCATAACATTGAAAGAGACCGATGGAGCACAGTAGGCTACTTTGCATAGGATATGCAGTAACAAGGGAATGGGATTTTTATTGTTTTAACCAGTGGTTCTAAGTGGTGGTGGTGGTACCAACGTTTTTTACTTGAGTAAAAGTATCATCAATATTATCAACGTTTCGATCAATTGAGTACAAAGGACCCCATGGAAACAAGCCATAGCCTACTTGTACTTTTTTGGAAAAATAATTTTAGCAGAACTTGTACTGTAGCCTACTGTAGCCTACTTCTCTGTACCTGTCTCTGCAAACTGTAAGTAATCAATCAATACAGCAATTTAGAAATAATCTCACAAGTTAAACTCAGGAATTAAAAATGAATGATATTAAAATAAAATATTTAAAAAGTACCAATATAGAAAGTGCTCATTATGCAGAAAGTTATCAAATTCTTAGCAGATCTATTAGCTTGTTGATGGTTATTTTCAATACAGCAGTAAGTGCTCATAAAAGCCTAGTACCTGCCTGGCCCTGGTTGGTTATTTTGGTCTTGTTTTCCTAGGCCTGGTTGCTTATTTCTCAGAACCTGGCAACACTACCAGAAACGATACATGACGGAGGATGACGCTGTTTAGAGATGCCTCAATAAAATTATACAGTGTGCACATAAAAAAACAATTGATTGGAAAACAACCTGTGATATGCATTCTTTTATATTCCTGGACCGATTAACTGACAAAAGAGACAAACGTTCAGAAATAATTTATTCACAAGCATGGTCCAGCTGGCTGTCATCCTTCTGCCATGGACTCCATTGCAGTTCACACAACTTCCGGTCCCAGTTTTGGCTCCCATGAGCGTCAATGGCGGATGCCCAGCCGTTTTGGTGACTCTACCTTCTTTATAGTTATCTTGGTTCTGGGTTGTGGGAAAGGACCTGATTGTAACAGCAGGCTGCCTTTTATAGTGCCTGACTCCATGGTAGGGAGTATGCTCGGTCCCTCGTACTGATCATTACCTGTGCGTTTGTGTAAATAGTTTAATTAATATGGAAGTACTTAATTGAGAAATGTGATGATACTTTGTGTCAATGATTTATATTGTCTTTGGACATGGTTATACTGGTTCTTATGTGAATTGTGGAATCATTATCAATTCAAGATTGGTATGGTCCGGTGGGAGGGGCTAAGCCTATTTAATAAGGGGACCTACCACCTGCTCGAGTAGTCAATGTAGGACCAGGGAGCAGAACAGACCCAATGCCAATCTGACCAGTCATCTGTAAATAGTTTGTGCTGTTCTTTATTTTTGGTTACAACATGAGTTTCTGAACAAGGTGAATAAAACACTGGGTTTTTGCATCCGAAGACTCTGTCTTGCTATTTTTTGAGGTTTGACTCCAGTGCCTTTTGGCCTATACCCTACCTTCACTCTAGAGCAAAGTGTGACACTCCTAGTAACAGTCCACCGCCTACTTCCGGCACCCTCCCACACCAATCTATACACTGTAAAGTTGTGTGACTGCATCTGCACGTTTGTGATGCTATCATGTTGACAATAATTACCTGTCGACAGACATACTGTATAAACACATACGACATCCTATGGGGGGGGGACGGGTGGATCAAGGCCACGTCACTCCGACTCGGACATAACAATAAACAAACCCGACATGCCCATATATAGGCAGGACCATGGCCATGTCACTATGATTCAGGCATAACCATAAACAAACGTGATACGCCCATGTACAGACTAGTATAGGTATACTGTATAGAGATCCAGTTTTCCAGAGGCACAGATCTGACTGCTATGCCCATATATGGGCACGGCGCATTAAAGGTCCTCGTGACTGACAGATACAGATATCTTCATATGGGAATAAAAGGGAAACAGGTACAGACAGATACAGAAATCTCCATATATGGGCACAAAAGGGACACAGACAGATGGGTATAACAGGTAATCTGACAAAGCCCCCCAAACTATTATAACTCGGACATATCGGTTGGATCGGCGGTGCGACGCAGGTGTGAGGGCCGTGTAGCAGCCCAAACTCTAGATGTGAGGGCCTGAACCTCATGTACACAGAAAAACACCAATATCAGCCACCCTGTCATGGTCGGTAAACACCACACAGAGACTCATGGGGCGAAGAACAACAATATCAGCCACACTGTCGTGGCTGGTTATGACTGGTGCCCAGCTGCATTCAAAGGTTAGACAGAGGGCTAAGCGGATGAACAAACACATTTTTCTTGTTTCCAGACACGATCATTAAAGGGAAACTTTGCAATTTTTTAAATCAAAATCTGAGGAAGTAATATGCTGTACTGTATGTGTATAGTGTGGGAAAAAATACCCCATGTCTTCTGTGTATTTCTCTAAATTATTATGTCAAACATGTCATGGGATGAAGGGAATGTTCACACATTAAATATTCTCCCCTTCCATCAGAACATAAAAAGGGAGTCCTGCACAATGTCTTGATTTCAATTTATACTGCATCAACTCACACAGACACAAAGGAAAACCAGATTATAATCCATCAGGCAATGAAGGCTTTTCTTCCTGAATGTCAGCCCTTACATTATTACAGGAAATTAATTGTAAATGAGATGTCTGTTATACTTCTTTCTGGTCATTTAGCTAATTTGCTGGGTTATATTATCATCCAGCCAGGCTTCCTGGCAAAAAGGAGAGGATCATCTGAAAATAGCAGATCTACAAGCTCTTTTTTCGCGTATAAATCAATAGGCTTGTCTAAGCTCTTCCTCGTCTGCAGAAAGCTTTTGGTTATATCATAAGAATTCTACAGTTTCCCCTTTACGATGTACAGTAACTGGAGATGGCGAGCATTATAATTATAATTATATAATTATAATTATAATATTATTTTCGTTTTATCTACATCTGCAAAGCAATGGCCCTGGTAGTGAGGCCCATGTTATATTGAAGCAATAAGCCACGCGAGGCATGTGGTTACCTGGTATTTTATAATGGCTAAAAGGCGTGGTGAGACACGAGGTGAAGCCGAGTGTCTCCAACCCTCTCAGCCGTTATAAAATACAGGTAACCACATGCCTCGCGTGGCTTATTGCTTTTCTAAAACGGTTACAATATGGCAACATGAAAAATCATAGACATGTACCAATTAAAACTGTTCTATTTCACAAATAATTCACTACAAGGTCTGCAATAAAGTAGTTCCCAGCTACAATAAAGTAGTTCCCAGCTTTTTTGCCAACAACACAGGTGCAGATAA
The DNA here is from genome assembly GCF_963921795.1 of Nannobrachium achirus. Classification (NCBI taxonomy): domain Eukaryota; kingdom Metazoa; phylum Chordata; class Actinopteri; order Myctophiformes; family Myctophidae; genus Nannobrachium; species Nannobrachium achirus. The sequence continues at coordinate 39,434,070 of NC_137830.1, forward strand.
TTGGTGCACTGTGGAACACTGTGGAAAGAAATAACGCACCTGGGTTTGATATAAACTGATTCAAGGTGTGGATTATAGTCTCATATACCACAGCAATCAAAGGGAAACCAGCCAATCAGAATCAAGGATTGGAACTAGTCGTTTTAGAATATATTTAGGACGGGAACTCCTTTTGGGGGTTTTGTTGCTATGCTATGTACATCAGTGGTTCCCAAATGTTTCATGTCGAGACTCAAAAGAGAAACTAGAAGCAGTGCTCTTCCTGTTTGGGAACCAGTGATGTATATAGCCACAAAACACGCACGCACGCACCAAAACCTAGGTCAGGATTTAGAAGGGTTGGCCGTCACACTCCTTCGAGGATATAAGGCAGCTCATTGGTTCTGGAGGTGTTCCGTTGTCAGCCAATCTGGCAAGGAAAAAACTGTCAACAGCATGGACACCAGCTGTAACCTCCCTGGTCTCCTTCAGAAATAACCTGGCTCCAGCAGGGCCCTGGCCAACTCCCAACCAACAGCCCCACTGGGCAAACACCAGCTCCACTTCAAGCAGTCTGGACCACCGTCTGGAACTCCTGGGAGGACAGCCATCTCTAAGGACCAGGAACAAGAGGGCAGCATATTACGCTGACCTCTAGCTGTACTGCCAATGTCCACAGTCAGAAACGCTCTAATCTAGGGGTCAGCAACCTTTTTGAAATGAAGTGCCATGTTTTTAGTTTCTACTAGATAGTCAGTGTGCCATGTTAACATACATTTTAATGAGACGCCATCAAAATTCTGACATATTTTGATTGTCAGGTTATAGCGATCATTAGACTCGCAAAATAACACACCTATCTTCCCGACTCCCTCCCCAGTCAAAGTTCTGAATTTTAATCAATGTAGAATTATGTGCAGGATGTAATTTGTTGCAAATTAGGTGACTTAATTTAATTGACCACGTTTAAAACAATATTTCACTTCTGCCAGTGTGCCAGTGATCAACCTCCCCTGTGACAATGTTGGCGCCAGTGCCTAAGGTTGCCTACCTACCTACCTACTGTAGCTAGATAAGAGTCTAATCTAATGCTCTCGGGAGAAAATCAAAGTGACATGATTCATTGTGTGACAGGGTAATAGAGAACTTCAAGAATACAGAAAATGTTTGGTAAGTATGCAAGCCTGGCTTTGTGTAATCAATGCATGATGTGTGGTTTTGCAGCAGTAACAGAATAAACACAAAACAGATGTTCTGTGTTTCTCATGACATCTCAGCTGTTCCTTCACTCTTGTATCCTCTGAGAATGATTTCATCACAATGTTTAATTGATCAAATCCTGTTTAGAAGGCCAATGTTTCATGCAGTATCTGGGCTCGTAGAAGAATACCATGGTTACAAATGAATGATTTAGCACAAGGTAAAAGTCCCACTGCTGCCAGCTTCTCCCCTGCCCGGTCATAGAAAAGCAGAAGGCCATTGGTTATTATCATGCTGCTGTCAAGTTACCAGTTCCTGAATAAGCAGCAGCATACATGGCAGACATAAGTTACCAACACCTATAGCAGGATGGATCAAGCCTCGTCTTGGTCAGATCAAACCACTGCCTTTGTCCGTGGTACAGCATGTCTCATAGTAGGAGATGAGGCTTGCCCTGCCTGTCTACACAAATGGTGCCCGGGGAAGGCCGATCTCTCTTTCTTGTTTACAGATCGACAGGGTCTCTGGGAGAACCAGGGCGATGGCCTGTGACAGGCTGATGGATGATGTGACAACCTTGCGCCACTGTCAACCCTGCACCCGTACACACCCACAAACACACTCCCGCCCTCACTCACAGAGCCTCAAGACAAGACTTGTGTGTGTGTGTGTGTGTGTGTGTGTGTGTGTGTGTGTGTGTGTGTGTGTGTGTGTGTGTGTGTGTGTGTGTGTGTGTGTGTGCATGCAGACTGAGTTACATGGAAGGTTTAAGCCTGAGTTATGCTTAGTTGCGCGTCCACAAGCTCAGATGCACTGCGACGTGTTGTGAGTTTATATATCGTCTGTTTTCGGTGAGTGACACAATGCGCAACTAAGTATTACTTACACTTTTAGAAGTGCTAACTTTTGTACCTATCAAACCATGGATGTGCACATCCGCAAAGTCTAATGGGTAAATGGCAAGCTGAGTGGGTGGCCGACTGTCAGCTTGCCTGATTGTTAACAGCCCAATGACAAGGTCAGACCCGCCACAGATGATGTTGCTCAGGAGTGAGGCAGGATGGGGGACAAGTGGAGGTGACAGGACAGGAGGCCACCACATGAATCTGCATAGAAATAAAAACAAGGTCGCCTTCAAAAAAGTATACAGCAGTTTAGAGAAAAGGCAGATTTACCATATGAGGCAAGGAGAAAACCAAGAGCACAATCAGTGAACTGGAAACCGCCTGTCAAAGATTTCTGTCTATGGAGCCTGACATCTTGTTGCGGGTTCGAATCCCAGTCCCGGCGACCTTTGCCCCTTGTTACTGCCCGCCTCTCCCTCCCCATTTCCTGAAAATCTACTGTATACTATCAATAAAAAACATATCTTAAAGAAATGAATAATAAAGATTAATGACCATATTCAGCGCCTCACGTAAATGGCCATCTTCTCGCCTAGGGCTGTAATCTAGCCCTGTTTTAGGGATTCGAACTTCGGGGGGATTTTCCGAACGGACCATCGAACCTACGAAGGTTCGTTCGATTGAATAAAAACCGCACAATCGGACCATCGAACGTACTGTACCTTTAACCAGCTAAAACAGTGTAGGAAATGTGTTAAATGCGCTGTTTTATCCATTGAAAACACGTTGATGCGTGGCCGCATTAACACCTAGGTTAACACTTGGAAAATCCAACCCAATCGGAGAAAATGTTGCACAGTTTGTTGACGAACAGGCTCAATGTATAGCGGAGTTGCACGGATGATGATTAGACTTGGTGACTGCGTCGGAGCGCGTCGCGTTCGGGCTGAACTGGTCTCGATGTAACAACCCCAGAAATCGCATTATAGATCCTTTAGGGGTTTGCAATGAAATCCATCTTTGCTCATGCTTAGGAGAAAGGCTGTTTAATCTTTGGGTGCGTGGATGGGTGTTCAAGGACAAACAAGTCAGTCAGTCTCTGCCCAGCTGAGAGTGCTCTCACTCACTCTACTGTCATCAAGCGTGTGTTAACGAGGCTGGTTCGCGGCCCCAAGAGGAGCGGAATTGGAGCGGAGGACGGTCCTTGATCGCTCCAAGCTGTTCTGGTGCATTTTATAACTACTTTAACGGTCACCATTAACTGTTAGTGTTTACCGATAGGCCTAACTTATTTCGTATTTGGCTATCTCTACTACTGTGATATTCTGATTTCTAAATAGGCCTATCACATTCTGATAATTATTTTTCGTGTAAAAAAAAAGAAAAAAAGAAAAAAACCTGAACCCATTAATTTCAAACTTCGATTGCCAACGTAACAAACAAACGTTCGAATCCCCGAACGTTCGCTTGCGGCCCTATTCTCGCCTACATTGCCTTATTGTAAATCAAATCTGGTGATGCAAGATGCTTCACTGAAAAAAACAAACGCTTGACTATCAGAATCAGTACATATAATATTTGAGTGAAAATTAAGGAAAGGCACCAGCCATCCTTTATAGAACCATTAACGTGCCACTCAATACTAATTCAGAATGTGCCTTTAGGTGAAGCCTGACACATCTTAATCTTAACTTAACAAAATCAATGGACTTTTTAATGGGTCAGCATTGTTTTTTTTTAAGATTTGTTTTTGGGCTTTTTATGCCTTTATTTGATAGGACAGTAGACTGACAGGAAATGGGGAGAGAGATGGGGAATGACATGCGGCAAAGGTCGTCCGGATCGGGAATCGAACCGGCGACGCCAGCAGGCATCATAGCCTAGTATGTGGTATGCGCCTTGACCACCAGGCCAGCGGGCACCCCTGGGTCAGCATTGTTGATGCTGATAGGCACTTTGAATTTTAATACAGTATCTGGCTTAAAGTCCTGTTCGCAATTTGGTGTTAGGGGAGTTTCTCACCTGAACTGAGTCAGTGGGTCCCTAGACATGAAAAATCACAGAGGTGCTCGTCCGCCATAGTGCCAGGAATGGCGCAATGGCCAAATCAAATATGGCTGCCATCGGCTATGATGAAAATCCAACTTTTCTGTTTCTGGGTGTATATGCACATGTAATACCTCTATTGGACTAATTGTGGTGTGGGGAATTCATTTCTGATATTGTTTTGACCATTTTGGGCGATTTGGACCTCAAAAGGTCATGGTCAAGGTCATTTTGCTATTCCGAAGACCGTGGGCCATAACTTGGCCATTGTTAGGAGTAAAAACAGGTGCAGTAGGTCTAAATCAACTAATGCTGACATGTATAATTCATTTCTGACATTGTTTTGACCATTAAGGATCATCTTGTCTTTGAAATATCAATGTCAATGCCATTTTCTAAAAACGATTTTGTTCATTACTTGCACTTTTATAGTATTTTTTGTAAGTTTGTTACTATTTTATAGTAAGTTTGTTTTGTTTATAACAAAAGACATACTAGTGGGAAATACAACAAGTAAACATCCACATTTAACTTTAAAGGGGGGTTTTAAATGGGTGTTTAAATGAGCAAATAAGACTATTTACGAATAAAAGTGACAAATAAAATCACACAACAAAAGCGCACACAAAATTAAATAACAATTTCCCTCAAAGTGCACCATATTGGGATTGTGTGCATCCAAGTTAGTATGATGTGTTTTTACAGGATGTATTCAGCAAGGCAGCCATATCCTCGAGAGTCGAAGTGTTCCTTGCATCCGTCCATGTTCCATGTTCCATCTTTCCTCAGGTTCCTTGGCTGTTGCAAGCAGGTGGCAAGACATGCACTAGAAAGGTGCCTTGTTGGTCTCAGGCAGCAGTTGTACTTCTCTGCTACCAATGCTGTCTTGTTCTGTCAAGGTCTTTGCCTCTCCAAAGTTTTTTAGATATTGTATTCGGTCAGAAGCCATAGCTGCATGCTTAGTCCCCACCTGGCCCATGCAGTCATCTCCAGTTTCCAAGGCATATGTCCCCTGATCACTGTCTTGGCTAGTGGTGCTCCAAGATGAGAGACTGCTTGATGCTGTAGAAGCATGTGCCGCTGCACACAGTGCCATACTGCTACCAGATCTACTTAATCCCCAGTGCTTGGAAGTATCACTACGACAACTCTCTGGGGTCCACTCATAATCCTGGCGACCCATTATTCACTCCATTAGGTTAGGGTTATGGGTAGGTTTAGTTATAATAGGGCCAGTTGACTCCACATGTACCAGCAGCTTGGTGACAGCCTCCTCAATCTAGTTCAATCTTTGGGATCTCTTCACCTCCAGCCCCTTTTGCAGGGAGCCACTCATCATCATCAGAGATAACAGAGTCGATAGACGCACCCATCCCTCATCAACTTTACAAATCCTGGGTGTCTGAGGAGAACAACCAGCTCTCCAGCTGTGTGTTCGGAATATGGTGTCCATTCAAGCTTGTGGCGATGTAGGTAGAACGGCTGCCTTGGAATCTGAAGGTTCCAGGGTCGAGCCAAATTTATGTCTCCTCCTGCTTATTTGTCGAAGTGTCCTTAAGCAAGACACTGAACCCCTAACTGCTCCCTGTGAGCACCTTGCATGGTTTCTTGGTGTGAATGTATGTGTGAATGTGTGTGTTAATGGGTGAATGTGAAATACATTGTACAGCGCTTTGGAGAAGAGCGCTATATACTGTAAATGCAGTCCATTTACCATTATCAGCTCTGTTGTCTCTGTTGATGATGTCGCTAGTGGAGAAGAGATCCCAGACATCTTGAATAGGATTGAGGAGGCTGACACAGCCTCCATTATAACTAAGTATATCCCTAACCTTCACTAACCTAATGGTCAGAATAATGGGATGTCGGAACTATGAGCGGACCCCAGAGAGTTGTTGTCTCCTTCACATTACTGCTATACTACACCCCATATTTCCAAGCACTGGGGATGAAGGAGATCTGGCAGCACTGGTAAGACTCACTTGCACTGCATCAAGCAGTCTCATCTTGGAGCACCACTAGCCAAGACAGTGATCAAGGCACATATGCCTTGGAGACAGGAGATGACTGCATGGGCCAGGTGAGGATTAAACATGTAGTTATGGCTTCTGACCGAGTACAATGTCTAACAAACTTTGGAGAGGCAAAGACCTTGACAGAACAAGACACCGTATTGGTAGCAGAGAAGTACAACTGCTGAGACCAACAAGGCACCTTTCTAGCGCATTTCTTGCCACCTGCTTGAACAGCCAAGGAACCTGAGGAAAGACTAGAACCAATGGAACATGGAACAGGGCATGACATAAAGGCTTGTCCTGTTGTCCGGGACAAGTGCCCATACTATGGAGTGGAGGGAGCAAGGGGGGTCATTAGCCGTCCTTTTGTTATTATTTCAATGTATGAATTTTTTTATCCGGACAAGTGACTTTTGTCTCCGGACAAGTGAATGGGAAATATACTTGTCCAAAGGACAACTGCCTCAAAAAGTCAATGTCAAGCTCTGATGGATGGAAGGAGCACTTTGACTTTAGTACACTCCTGCCATGTCTGAAGCAAGACACTCGACACTGATGGAGTTCTGTGCATCATATTTTGCCATGGAACAATGCCAAATCCATCCTGTAAAAACACCTCATACTAACTTGCATGCACACAATCCAATATATGGTGCACTTTGACGGAAATTGTTATTTAATTTGTGTGTGATTTTGTTTGTCACTTTTATTCGTAAATAGTCTTATTTGCTCATTTAAACACCCATTTTAAACCCCAATTTAAAGTTAAACGTGGATGCTTACTTGTTGTATTTCTCACTAGTATGTATTTTGTTATAAACAAAACAAACTTACTATAAAATAGTAACAAACTTACACAAAATACAATAAAGGGGCAAGTAATGAACAAAATCGTTTTTGAAAAATGGCATTGACATTGATATTTCAAAGACAAGATGATCCTTAACACAATGCCTGCCAAGGGTTAAAAAAAAATCCATCTTAGTACTGCCCGGCTTTTTACAAAAAATTAAAATGAAAATAAATAAAAAATTAAACATTTTTTGAAAAAAAATAAGCTCTCAGAAGATGTCCATTGCCCCCTTGCAGTTGGCAGAAAAATATAATCAACCCCAAGAAAAATCTATTTTTAGATTAACACACACAAACAATTACAGCATGTGGATGGTGGCCATTTTGGCAGCCATCTTGAAGAAGGTGTGCAGAAAGCTGATTACATGAATAACATTTTTATAATTTTTTATCAGCATCACAGGCTGCCCAAAGAGCTGTGAACACATTGCTGTCTCATATATTAGTGAACAGTGCCCCCCAGTGGCCAAAAACGGTAGAACGTACAGTAACGTGTAAGGCGGTAGATAGCTGGGCAAAATAGAACGTTTATAAACGTGTAAGGCGGCAGATGTGTTAATGGTCAAAACAATGTCAGAAATGAATTATACATGTCAGCATTAGTTGATTTAGACCTACTGCACCTGTTTTTACTCCTAACAATGGCCAAGTTATGGCCCACAGTCTTCGGAATAGCAAAATGACCTTGACCATGACTTTTTGAGGTCCTAATCACCCAAAATGGTCAAAACAATATCGGAAATGAATTCCCCACACCACAATTGGTCCAAATAGAGGTATTACATGTGCATATACACCCAGAAACAGAAAAGTTGGATTTTCATCATAGCCGATGGCAGCCATATTTGATTTGGCCATTTGCGCCATTCCTGGCACTATGGCGGACGAGCACCTCTGTGATTTTTAATGTCTAGGGACCCACTGACTCAGTTCAGGTGAGAAACTCCCCTAACACCAAATTGCGAACAGGACTTTAAGCCAGATACTGGATTATTTCAAATGCACTCGCATCAGCCTCGTCTGTCAATTTCCCAGCTCTGAAAATAAATAAACAGGTCTAAGTAATGCTTTGCATGCAGCCAGTTGAAACAATCTCCTACATTGATCTGTTTTAGCCACCGCTGTTCTCACCTAAATCATCAATCAACTTAATGATACGTACAAAAGGACAACAACAACAAAAAAATCTTAGTGAGCACTGAACAAAAGAACAGAATTACCAGTTTTTAGTCACTCGTTCTACCCAAATTATGATTTGGATATCCATTCTTCTTTGTAGAAAGGATGGGCATGAAAAGTTGACTTGTCAAATAGCTGGTGTGGAACGGGTCCAGTTTATGTTAAATACTATTGGTGATTAATGTTGATTGATATGTGAGACTGCAAGCTCATTGGCAATCAGTGCTCTACTTAGGGAGGATCACGGTGCAGCAGGGAAATCAAAGCAAAATAAACCATTCCTGAATAAGCCCTATATTTCACATGAAATACCATTATAAGAGGCCCAGCATTGGCTCAGTGTCCTTGCTAAATAGTACCATACTTCTCCACCTGCCGGTACCAGTTACTCGGTTCCATCCTTGGTTTACATTGAAGACGGGCAGCTATATTCTCATCCATGTCCCTAAACCCCTTATCCCTAAACTTCTTTGCCTTTTTTTTTTTTACCATTTTGAAAAACATTTAAAAATACTTCAAATAGCTTTTAGGGGTAAGCGGTAAGGCATGGATGAAATGTTAAGATGCCGTCGTTTTGTGCTTTTTCTGTTTACTCTAATAGACCCCGTGTGGTTATAATATGGAAATGTCTTCCCTGTGTATTTTTGGTTTCTTCCTGAACGTTGAAAGCCTTTTAGTCAAAAGGCAGAATCGAAAGACACCGCTTTAGTGACACTAAAATCATCCCTCCCCTTATTATCATACAACAACATAGCTAACTCAAGGTGGGTGGTGCCACTCATTTTCAACATTTAACCATGTCATAATATACCTTAGAGCTGGGAAACAAGGACAAAGCCACTGGCTACATAAAAACACTTTCTGTACACCTTTTTTGAGAAATCTTCCTCCTAGTATAATGATAATGCCTGATGATGATGTTTTATGGGGGGACATAGTGTAGCATGTCATTTTGTATGCTTTTTTTAATTGGTGATATTTTTGTAATTGGACATCATTGTTTAAGTAGGTCATGAGTAGGTCAATAAGGTCAGCTCTGTATTTCTTTGTAGTTAATGATCAAAATGATTACATAAATACAGTGTTAATAACTACCCTTTCTACAATAGCGTTCAAGCATGCTGAATGCTAACTATCAAAGGTCATCAGCTAATCATTTCCCTGTGCATTAGGTTTGACTTTGAAGCCATGTAATGTGGTTCCACTGCGGCCTCAGTGCTCTTCCCAAGTACTGTATCGCCGTTGTCGGTGGAAACCTTGTATGTCCAAAACCTTCCTTTTTTTGTTATTATTAAAAAAAAGATTTAAAATTGTGAAAATAGCAGATCTATAAGCACACAACGCCTCGCGATGCGATACTTTTGACATTTTTGTATGATCTATGGCTTTAATTTACGAGAAAAAGAAACATTCGTTTCGTGTTGGAAGAAAGGTTTCGTGTTGGACAGTGACGATATGCAATAGGTCAGCGAGGCTGCAGTGTGCTACAGTTTCTTTGACTTGTTAATCCACTTTCTCAAGTCTCTGCCTTCTACACCACCTTCTTTACTCTGCTTGTTGGCTGTTGCTAGATAAATGTTGGAAGATTAGTGTGGAAATGTCTATGAATTAGATGGATTTCTAGGAAATCATGAGGGTTGTTAGGATAAGCAAAAAAAAAAAAAAAAATCACAAGGGTTGCTAATTTCAACCAAATGCCATCATTGGCATCTGGCATTTGTTAAATCCTATTAGGCCAGTTCCTACGCATAATTTGTACTGTAGGCCTTCTGATTAGCCCTTCAAAAATAATGACGATAAATGTAATGTTTGAAGAAATTATGAAATTGACTGTAAAAAGAAAACGTGATCTACTGTTTTTCCACCATCGGTTCTGCTAATGGTTTCTTTTGTTAGATCGGAATTGAGCTGAAGAGATTAGCTTAAAGCTGAGAGATGGTGAGGAAATCCTATGAACTCTGACTGCATGACTGCGTACAGTAAATGGAAAACTGATCATATCTAGTAAACAAGAAAACATCTATAAATGAGTCTATCCATGAAGCTGGCTGCTCAGGTCATTAAGCATTATGCTCACCGGGAATTTCATTATTTCATTATAAAGGATGTGAAAAGAAAGAACTAGGGCTGGGACTTTAACTGATTAATTGCGATTAATTAATTACAGAAAATTAACGCGATTAAAAAAATTAACGCATTTTAATCGCACTTAGTTTTTGCACCACATAACCTTCAGTTTCGGGCACACCGATCATAGCGATGCACCAACCAAGAAGAGACAACAAACGCAATGGGAGAAGTAGCCGATCAGAGCGCTTTGGTTGGCCCAGTGGATGCGAAATTTAGATTTAAAAAACTCACTTGTTGATTCACTCGTACAACAAAATGTGTTTTACTTGAAAAAAATGCTTCTTGGGTCAAATATTAATATGCGATTAATTGCGATTAATTAATTACAAAGCCTGTAATTAATTCGATTAATTTCTTTAATCGCATCCCAGCCCTTGAAAGAACACATCAGACTGCACATTTCCAAACTAGTAACTCAATTATACGTAATCTACAAAACATCAACTAATACAAATATGTAAATGTGTGAGGTTCTTCATGGAGATGTACACAGAATCAAGGAAATAACCTTCAGTGCAGCTACGAACAAAGTAACGTCACTCTTAACGGAGAACCATGTCAATTTCCAACCAGTCACTCTCAATTGTCAATTTCCAACCAATCAGTCTCAATTAATCTGCAAAAAGTTATTTTGGTCGATTGACACTAAGCCTACCACATCATACTTGTTTTGCCCACTAATTTTGTAAAGAAATATTGCCTGGCTTAAAGGACAACTCTGGACTAAATCACTTATAGGCTCATTTTCCTACAGAAGTACAGTCCATGGGATCTATTAGGCACAAATGCCCCTGTTGTCCAGTTTCCTCAGCAGAACCCAGGAGCTCTGAGTGGAGCCTATAAGTCACAGTTTTACACTATTTGTTGAATGTGAATGTGTTACTATTTGTCATTACAAACACATCCATGCCTTAGTTGTCCCACACAAGCCACCAAAATCTCATAAATCATGTTTTGGGGTGAGCATTCGGCACAACTGCCAATCAAAGTGACTGTACAGGCCAATCAAGGGGCATCTTTTCCGGGACTTAGTAAAACACATAAAAGCATAACATCTGTTTAGCAGAGTGTGATGGCTTTTGTGGGACAACAATGGCATGGATGTGTTTGTAATGACAACTAGTAAGACATTCATGAAAAATAAAAACACTTTTGACCACAACAAATTTGCTATGAGAGCTGCTGGGTTCTGCTGGGGAAACTGGACAACAGGGGCATTTCTGCCTAATAGACCGCATGGACAGTAATTTTGGATCAATAAGTAGGAAAATGAGCCTAGAAGTGATTTAAGCGGAGTTGTCCTTTAAGTGAGTTGACATTGGGGCGAACCAAAACAAAGCGACACCACTTCTTCTGGTTTCCACCTAGACCGGATCAAACGCCTTGTTGTAAACAATCACCAGGCTTTACCCCGAGAAAGCCTGATGACACGAGGTTAACTGTGGAGAACAAGAACCATGTAAATTTCCAACCAATCAGCCTCAGTCTCTATGTTTTTGGTCAATTGACAGTAAGCCTACCGCATCACTTGACTACGCCACAGTTGCACATGCACCAAAAGGTGGCAGAATTCTCCTCCAGGGGTCATTCGTGTAATGCAGACCAGGTCTTCAGGTGATGACTACCTTAAAGGAGGTGAGCCACATATTCTTATCAGTGCATCCAGACCACCGGCCAAGCTTATCGCCCTACTCGCCCTGAAGATGTGTATGCTCCCTGAGCCCTGATGCCTCCAATCATCCATGCCAATGCATGATAACACCTGATCATATCGCTGTTGTCGGGTGGAAACCTTGTATGGTCAAAGCCGATCGTTTTGTACTTATCATTTTAAAGATATTTTAAAATAGGTCAAAATAGACGATCTACAAGCACACAACGACTCGCATGGCGAGGCGTTGTGCGACCATTTTCACTTGTTTTTTGTGTGTCAACAGTTTTGTGTGATGAAATGTGTGCTTCAGTTTTGTGTGAGGAATGTGTCATTCCAACCGTGCGCGATAAAGATAAAGACAAAAATATTGTTTTACATTTTTTTTCTCAACTGAAGTGGATGGTAGCATCCACACCACAACGATAACAACACCGTTCATCAATGTGAACGCCAACATAATTGTCGTTAACGATAATTATCATTATAGGTATCTTTATCGTGCCCAGTGGGAATGACGCTGAAGCGTACAAATCTGAAACTTGGAGATGCAAGGTTTCCGCCCGACCATGACGATATAAATCATACAATCGACCTGACTGTCACCTCCGCCATTTTTAGGAGCCTGATAAAAAGGGCAAAACATGTCTGCCCGAGAGCACAACCTCCTCTTTTAGAACCAAGACACTGTCCCCCTTGCCCTCCGGTGACGGCGTTTCCAACACTTTACTGGTGCCTCAAGGCTAGTATATATCTGACAGCTTATTGATATGTTGCTTATTGTGTACATGTACATCTCAGATCTCTGATCCATAGGCATGTGTGTATCTGAGGTAACAAGTCAGTTTACATTATTCTAGGTCGGATCACGGAAATATTACTCATCCTGGTTGGTTGACAACTCTATAGATTTAGTTTTTATTTTCATCTGGTTTTAGTTTTCATGCATTCTGTTTCTTTTAGTAGCATAACAGCATAACTGCTTTGTGAATATTAATTTTATCCAATTTGTACAGTAGAGTCAAGAGCCGCATACATGTGGACTCTAGAAGGCAAGAGAAGGAAAGGGCGTTCTAATATGACATGGAGTAGTAGGACATTAGAGAATGAACATCACCCTCAGACCTGTGGCGACCATAGAGAAGATGGCCTTAAGACAGAAGGAAGTGGGTTATACAGTCCTACTGTATATTATGATAGTAATCATTGCAATGTTTGTTCAGCTCTTTAATAAACAGAAAATGCATTTTCAGGTCAGCAAAACAATTTGATCCAACCAGGAGAGAGAACTCTCAATACAGGGCACGGGATAAACAAGTGAAATTGGAAGGGAAACCGTAAGCAACATATCAATAAGCCATCAGATTATTGCGACCGTCAGGGAGCAGTTTACTATGAAAACCTCCACCGGCCGTCCGTCCGTCCGTCCGTCACACGTCACACGTCACACCTTTGTTTGTGTACGGTGTGATGTCATATATCTTCAGTATGACATCACACCACATGTGTACACAAACCTTTGTGTACGTTGCTGTGGCAACAGTCTGTTGTTGCTGGTCTGTTAGTGTACGTTAGCAACCACCTTAGCAACCATGGTTTTACCCTAGCAACCAACTGTTTACCCTAGCAACCAACTGTTTACCATAGCAACCATGTTTTTTTACCCTAGCAACCAACTGGGCATAAAAGGGATTCTGTTAGGGATCTCCATATATGGGCATAAAAGGGATTCTGTTAGGGATCTCCATATATGGGCATAAAAGGGATTCTGTTAGGGATCTCCATATATGGGCATAAAAGGGATTCTGTTAGCTGTTAGTGATCTCCATATATGGGCATAAAAGGGATGCTGTTAGGGATCTCCATATATGGGCATAAAAGGGATTCTGTTAGGGATCTCCATATATGGGCATGAAAGGGATTCTGTTAGGGATCTCCATATATGGGCATAAAAGGGATTGTATCCCAGATGATGCCCTGTTAGGAGATCCACACTAACAGAATCCATATATGGTCCTACCGACAGCTGCTATAAGCCAACCCTGGCGATAAGGTCTGAGTCGAAGAAATGCTTCTTTCCTGGCAAGAATTGCCCCTTTATACTGTAGGGCTCGTTTGTGTATTGTATGACATCACGCCACATCATCGGCTGAGGACTGTGTGATGTCATCATATCTCCATATATGGAGACATAAGTTGCTCATGCCCAAATATGGGCTGGTGAGGTCAGACTTAGTGTGATGCGTAGGTTATCTCCATATATGGAGATTCAACTTCAATGAGTAACCATGGCAAACTGTCAACTGCCCGTATGTCTTGATAATTGGTAAAACAAACTTTTGGCCTATTTGTGGAGATAAGCGACCAACGGTCGCTTATCTCCCGATTAGGGAGTCTTACTGGTATACTACCCTTGGGCACTAGTGTTGGAAATTCAAGTCACCCGAGAGCAAATGGGACACTGTCTTGGATCCGTGTGGCAGATGTGTCTTTTCTTTCTTTTTAAGGTAGACTACTTCTGTGACCTACTGGCAGTGTGCACAATTTGGTGCCTATTGGTCCAGCAGAGTGAGATCACCTCCAGACATACAGACAGACAGACCGACACAGACCCTAAAATTAAAACATTTTATGAACTGCTACACAGCCTCTTTACTTCTCTAGTATGACGAGACAACTCTTCAGCATGCTAGTATTCATGAAAAAGTACTAAGGGTTTCAGCTGGGGCGTGCAGGTGGGAGCAGTGTGCACATGGCATTTCTATCAAAATTCTATAAAAGAATTGAGTGCAGGCATGTGCACAAATAGACATCAAAGGGGGCTTGAGCCCCTTCCCTTTATCCATCTGTAAAAAGTGCCCTCTCCTGACCATGAATGCAATTTTTACTATGGTAAAACAAATGCAAATGCCCTCTTTCCATGCCATACCTGAAGGCAGCATTCAAGAGAATTGCCTCGTCAAAATTCTCCTGAACTCGAATGCAGCATCTTATGTAAAGAATTGTCATCTCTGTGTAGAAATCCATGCCGTATCTCCAGTATTGACTTGTTTTTGCTTAATTCAGTGTGGTATCAAACACCGAAAATAGCCAACCTCCAAGCAGCTTGGAGGTCGGCTAGTTTGGATATTTTCACCAAAAGGCCATTTTATAAATGTCATCCCCTGCCTCTCCAACATTCTCTGCACGTCCCTGATTGAGTGCATTCGGATGGATTTGATCAAATTGCTCTGGCAGGGACACATAGATACCTAATCTGCAGCTGCTCCAGCAGAGATACACAAACACACAATACACTTCATAGGACCCCTATGAAGACTGCAACACCTGAAAGCCCACCTGCATGTACCACATGAGCCCTAGCATCCTTAATCTGAGCATTTCATAATAGGCAAACATTCTGCGAAAATGGCTGACAACGTGAAGCGTTGTGAACTGAACTGAACATTACTCCGAAAAATCAATTTGTAACTCAAAATGAACCAAATGGACCGGTAAGTAATGGTCCATTTAGTCAGGGACCCGAAAGGGTCCATTTGGTTATATTTGTACACTCACAGTTAAATTAACACTGAGAATTTTGTGTCAGACATGATGTACTGTAGGTAAAGTATAATAGACAATCACTTGTTTTAAGATTCAATTAACATCTTTCTGCACAGCGATGGAGCCACTTCACTGATGATTTACCATCATCTCATCTCCCTCCACTGGTATGTTATTCTTAGTCCTGGGTATCATCCTTGTGGTGTGTTGGTACGAGTTATTTCTAGTACTACGGTCATGTGATGCCAGTGTGAGTGGAGTCTAGCGGCTGTAGACTAGTGCTAGAATGTGCTACAGATCCATAGCTCCTGTAGACTAAATGCTCAAACATGCTACAAATCCATAGCTCCTGTCCAGGAGATCCACATCTACAGATGGTCTCAGGACTACAATGCGCGATAATTCATCCATATTTATTGATATTTTTTGCTCTGCTCTAAATGACAGTGCATTCTGTTGCAATGGGTTTTCCAATGTATGGATTCTACTGAGACAGGATTTGTATTATTTATATTCTTCTTTTCCTATTCTTTACACCTTTCTTGACAGAGCATGTCACCCATATCTTTACACCCGTAAGCCTGTGATGTCACAATAAAGTTAAATATGAATCTACTGGGCAACAACAAAACAATATTCTTCTGTGATATTGGACTGAAAAACCTCAGCTTTCTCATGTGTCAGTTAATGGTCTCTATGGTGTAGTTGCACGCACGCACACACACACACACACACACACACACACACACACACACACACACACACACACACACACACACACACACACACACACACACACACACACACACACACACACACACACACATTGTGAAAATAGAATCTACAAGGTCACAAAACGTCCGAATGTGACGCATTGTGAGCATTTTTTTATTTTGGAAAATGTGTACAAATAAATAAAAAGTTAATAAAATAAAAAGTATAAAATGGAGTTCCATACAGCAACTAAATCTAACAGGTACAAGGTTGGTCGAGCTAAACCTTGGTCGAGAGAAGTAATTACAAAGATATCTCGGGGCACCTTGTTTACTATCCTGTGGAGGTAGATGAGAGAGTTCCACTAATCAAGTTGTGTATGGTCCCGGACCATACACAACTTGATTAGTCTCTCTCACATCTACCCTGTCCCTGAGCCACTTGAGGTATTAAAATGATCAGGGCTCTTACTACAGTACATGTGCAGTAGAGTCCTTTATACGAACTACCTCTGTGCGCAAGCCCGTAAGTTGAGCCCAATGGTCATAACCGCCATCACTTGCTCATGTTGTTGGCCATGTGAATCATCTATCTAATAACTATTAATTTATGTAATGTCTGTCTGTACGCCCGTCTGTCTGTCTGTCCGTCCGCCGTCTGTCTACAGTACTCTGACGTCATAGTACTGACGTCACATACTTAGTGCCCAAATCACTGAACTTCACTGAACTGTTACTGCGTATGCGTCCCCGCCATGGTAACATCTGCATGCCGGAAAGAATGCCCAAATTTGGAGATGACATCACTGATACGTCTGGGTTCTCCAACATTACTTCTGAGATTCCTACATTCAATCCCTCATATACTGTGCACACCCCCGGGCAAGGTCCTAGTGTTAAATAATCTTTTTCATGGTCAATATATTGGACCTTGTGGTATGAAAAGTACTTAATGCCTAATTTAGTGAACAAGATCTTAAAAAATATATATGATCTTAAAAATATATATATGATCACATTGATGGAAGAAAAGAGTGGCAGTGGCTCAGGAGGTAGAGCACCTGTTTGGGAACTGGAAGGTTCCGAGCTGGCTTTAAGTCGAAGAACCTGGCTTGCACAGGTTTGTGCCTTGCACTGTGTGAATGGGTCCAATGCCCAGTACAACTGACTAAATGCTGGATATGGGAATCATTTAATTTAGGTTCAAAAGTGTTCGCATGTCCAAAAAATATGAATCATTGCTGCTCGTATGCTGTTTGAACCAGGATTTAATGAGGAGATAATTTATTGATGCCTTCTGTTCATTATCACCTGGATAATAGCCAGTCAACAGCATATGTGTGTCAGTCAGTGATTCCAAGGAGCTTGTTCCAGAGCTTATGTCTCTTTTGATGAATAATGAATGAATTGAATTATAAATAGCTTTTACCTTACAGCTTATCTTTAAAAGTAAAGGTACAACATATCATAAAGAGTCTTCAATCTTAAAGGGGGCCTGTCACCTAAAGGGTTACTGTCACTTTAAGAATCATCTTAAAAAACAAGTTAATATTTTTATGATGTCATTGTGGGGATACGCAATTATAAGCCAATCAAATTAATTGTCTGTATAGCCTGACTGTATGACTACTTACTGTACTGGTCAGCTGTTGTTGGGGGGCGAGGGGTAGATTACAGTGACATGAGCTTCAGACTGTTTCAGACCGTTTTCAGAGAAGCTCATGTCACAGTGTAATCTGCCCCTCAACCCCTTTAGGTGACAGTACCCCTTTAAATAGTACATACGAAAAAGAACATTATTATTACCATATTATTATAGTTTTGGCCATGAGTTGCTACCTCACCTACTTCATTCACACATAATCCTTTACCACCTCTCACGTTAGCAGCTACAGTATATTAGGTTTCCACACACATCCTATATAAAATCCATCCCCATCCATTATCAACAAACAGAAAAAGATCCACTGATAAGGCAACGCTTGACCATAAAACAACAAGGAAAATCGAATTCTTAATTGAACTTTTAGAATGTTAATGATACTCTATTGATACCCGAGTGCGGTGTCAGCTATAGAAGAGTGTTACGTGAGGTTTAGGATTCGGTATACTTGCTCGAGAACACAGGCTTCAAGATGGAGAGCCGTTTCTCTGTAACACCATGTAATCAAAGAGACTGAAGCAAAGGGAAGCAAAGTATTGTAAATGTGATTAATTACTGCCTGGGTTATAAAAGAATAAACCTCATTAACTAGGTTTTACATAAAAAAGTATATATAATAATCTATTCCATCCTACACAGCTGTATGGATCAGAACTAATATGAGGGCCAGAACAATTAATAACGGAGTGGCTAAGTTGAAATGATGGGGTTGACTGACACCCTGTAATTTTCCCAGAGAGAATTATCTGCATATAATTGAACACCAAGAGGTTTCTACAATTACTGATATAGTCCAAATTACATATTTCTTTCTGCTGAGGTAAATAAAAGGAAGGTTTTGTAGAACAGTAGCACTATCACGCTTGATGGAGCTGGCAGTTGCACAGTGTAATTTTCATCTCAAATGACCCAAGGTTATCACGGTCATGCAGGGGCGTCAATTGGGTATGGCAGGGGTATGCAGCTGCCATACCCTGGGTCCAGGGGGGAAAATAAAAGTTACTTTTAAATATAAATCCATTAATGTCTCTCTGTCTATCTGCGCTGGTTAATATTGTTATAAATTACAGTAAAATAACTACAAATGCAAAATTTAACAAAATGGTCACTTTAACAAGGTATTACAATTATATTCTCCACACTTGTATTCTCCCCAGCTTGACAAAATGGTATATTCCCAGGTTCTGCAGGTCAGCTGCACAGGTGCAATGCATTATTGTTAATTAAATTGTAATTCTTAAAATAAATGTATCATGCCTGTTGCTAAGGTATGGCAACATGACTGGTGTCTTGCACGCGCGCCTAAGACACCAGTCATGTTGCCATACCTTAGCTTTTTCTGAACTGACGCCACTGCGGTCATGGTTAAAAACCCCACACATCACAGACAAAGTCCTCCATGAGAGTAACAGCAAATTGGCTGTGTAGTCTCAAATGTGTGTGGGTGCCGAAGGAAAGGAGGTGGACCCTCATAAACAAGCTTTTCCCAATTAAATGTTTTACCAAAGTTTCTCATCGTTATTGCCAGTATTGCCATGGCAACACTACTTTTCAAACGAGTATTGCAATACTACTTCTTTTCAAGACCAAATGGCCTTGTCTATTTAATTTTGAACACTTGTAAACCTCTAATGAGCATCAACCATGTATACCAGACAATGGAAATGCCCTTCAACCCCATACTTCACAACTACTGCGCCTGTGTTGCGATCACTGAACTGAGGCAGAGTGCAGAATACCTCACTATAATAAATATCCGGATTCAGATCAGCATTAATCTGTGTTATTATTATTATCACAATTTAGGACAGGTCACTCATGACACGTGTCCCCACGTTATATCCTGTGAAAATAAATCCCTTTTTATTGGTCCGGTCTTTAAGTCGGACCCGGCTGTTTTGTTTTTATATTATGCTGTTGCTATCCTATTGAAATTGATCAAGGATGAGCAGCTAGTTAACTGTGACCCCCCCCCCCCCACACCTAACTATGACCCCCCCCCCATCGGAATGCCCACATCAGAAAAGATATAAGGATATCCATACTCTATTTTGAATGATCCCAAAATGAATGTTAATGTGTGTTTTTGGAAAAATGGTCTCTGTATGGTACCTCTGTGTTTGTGCGTGCGTGGATAAAAACGTTCAATAAACATGTATGTCCTCCCAAGTATAGTAATAAATGTGCGTGTGTGTGTGTGTGTGTGTGTGTGTGTGTGCGTGTGTGCCTGCCTGTGTGCGTGCGTGCGTGCGTGCGTGCGTGCGTGGGTGCGTGTGAGTGTGTGTGTACTTCATGGCTGAGGGTCATTACTGGCTGTACTTCTGATCTTACTGTGATGCAGCCACAGGCTTTTAGGAACCAACAAGGCATAAGTGCTGGTAGTCATTCAAGGCTCAAATAAAAGATATGCCACATTTCAGTCCATTTACCCAAGAACAGGACTCTCAAACTTAATTTCAAACAAATATACAACACCAGAGAGATTTAATTTGATAAAGCCAAAAGATGAACAGCAGTAGGCTTGAAAATAGAATCTTTGTTGTAATGGTTAATTTCCACAATTAATTTTGATGATGCCTACGGAGACATGTCACGTACAAATACACCTCCTTAGTCCGACCAAAATTGTGCTGCCATAAAAACAAAACTCATTGTCTGTGTATGCAACCATAATTCGGTGGCTAACAAGCATGATTAAATTAACCCAGTCTGGCCTTCCTGAGGCAGAATGTTCCGACATGACCCGCTTCAATGACGCCCAGCACACACACACACACACACACACACACACACACACACACACACACACACACACACACACACACACACACACACACACACACACACACACACACACACACACACACACACACACGATAAGTCATTTATTTATCTGACTAGACAGTGGCTGGAAAGTAACCTTAGAGAGAGGGCGAGATGAAAGCAGGACAGGGAATAAAACACATTGCAAATACATACTCTTAAAAGGTAGGGTTAGAGTTTTTTGGTATTATTATTATTATTATAAGGCCTATATTATATAAGCCTATATATAAGCCCTATATTGTTTTGTAATTTGTATACATGACATCACGGGGAGAAGTACAATAGCACACAATAGTACCGTGGTATGGTACTTCTGCCAATTAGGGCAGAGATCACAGTTATACTGCTAGCTTCTTCAAGGACCCATTGGATGACATAACACAGACATACAGACGGATACGCCACATACAAAATCACAGAACGCAGTACTTGCGCACTCTGCTGGCTCTCTCCAAAACCAAACGTTTCTTCGGAAAGGTCCGGTTCAACTACAAAATGACCTCACTCGGAACTTCTAAAAACCCTTACCCAGAATTAGAGTTCGGAAAGCTGCAGGTCGGAAACTCTGTTACAAGAACTCTCCAACGAAATTTTCGGTTTGGGAGAAAGTGTGGAATGGCTTTTCAACATGTAAGTACTTTTTCCACCACTGGTACCCGGCTCGGCTTGGGACCCGTAACAAATACATCCTGTTGTGCACGATGCGACTCTTCTGCCAATTAATTGTGTTAACTAAATCACAGGCATGTCATAACAAAATACCACATAAGTGCAAATTCACAAATAAAGCTCAGCTTTTTGAACTATCATTTATAATGTCCAAGCTACCGTAACCCATTAAGACCTGGAATTTATTTTATACTTTAGCTATTGAAAAATAGCAGATATACAAGCTCACAGTGTGGCACTGAGTGCCACGCTGCGAGCTTGTAGATCTGTTATTTTTGAAAAATTGTTCAAATCTTTGAATATATATATATATATATGTTACAGTATGTTTGGGTAACTCAGTACGTTCATTGTAAGAGCGCTTGTTTTGTCGTTCACCACACACCAATCACCACCAGATGGCGACGACAGCCATTCACTAGTGAAGGCGCTGACGTCACTCGTTTGCGACTCTCTTTCTTTATTTACTAGCCTAGCTCGGCAGTGTTTAGCCATTAGCTTACTATGAGCTAGGGAGCGCTCCATTGTAGTCACTTGGACAGGGCGTTTATCGTGGGCTTGCCCAGGCCTGCGGCGCTCGGGGGCGAAGAGCAGGACCAAGGTCCGCTGGCCTTCGCGCCGCTTGCAATGTCGTGGACAATCGAGCGGCTCCGCCTGGAGGACGTTGTTTTGGCTCAAAGCGACCGCTTGTTCCGCCCTGTGCCGCACGACGAGTGCTCCGTTTCTCGACCGTACTGTTTCTCTATCAAACCGTGACATATATATATATATATATATTACATTTGTGACTCAAATATTTTCTTCTGGTGGAGTCCCTGATACATAATATTTTGAGACGGGGGTATACATATAATTCTAGGGGTCCTTGACATGAAAAGGTTTGAGAACCACTGACGTAGGATATCAATGAACCTTGACCACCTTGTATGGTACCGATCCACCCCCTGTACTTGATGGACTATACAGCATTATTGTTGCTGAACAACTTGAACAAGCATCATAATTTGACTGTATGGTGTTGATATGTACTGAAAAATACATTATAGCTATTTTAGCCTTATGGTCTAGGAAAAAGAAATGCAGGAAGTGTGGTGTCCTTTCAGGAGCTTATCCTTTGAAAGCCAGATGAAAACCTAGTGAGGCGAATGTCAAGTACTGCATGTGGACCCCCTGTGCCATGTCACATGATCAAATTAACTCGCTATCCTATGCCTGCAGCTGTGCGCCATTGTGAAGTGGTATTGTGACAGACTTAACCACCCCTATAGACTCCAAGCCTGGCTTATTCCCAAGTTTTCACCACCGGTATGAGGTTATTTGGAGCCTATAGACAGTTTTCATCATAAGCCATCTTCAAGCAGCCTGCAGCTACAGTATATGCTCCAAATTAATCCATCCAGCCACCGAACTGGGTGAACTGGGTGAGAGTGGATTACTACAAAATGACGTCACTGAGTGAGCAGCAGTGATAAGCGGTGAGGTGGTCACCTCGGCACACGTAGCTGTTTTTTTGAGCGGTGCAACTGGAACAGGAGCTATAGCTCCGACATATGGCTTTGTCCGGTCAAAAACCAATGGGAAAACGCGAAAATTAATTAATCCACTTTAGCCCTAAAATAGGGCTAAAGTGGATTAATGTACTGTATGTTTTAAAATATAATCGTTTAGATCAGGAAAGTAACTAGTAAATAAAATAAATGTAGTGGAATAAAAGTACACAATTTGGATCCGAGATGTAGGGGAGTAAAAATATTTAGAGATTGGAATTACTCAAGTAAAGTACAAATACCTCAAGATTGTACTTAAGTACACTACTTAAGTAAATGTAGTTAATTTACACCACTGGGCATCACAAGGGGGGAAAAGTGGGACTGAGTTTCTAATTTAACTGGTAACTAAAGTTTTCAAATAAATGTAGTGGAGTAAAAATACAATATTTGGATCCAAATAGTGGAGTAGAAGTAAAAGTATTGGAAATTGGAAATACGAAGTGGAGCACGCATGTCACCTGTTGAAGTTGAGCAGTACAACTCCGAGTCAGCTTGAATATGTCCATAATACAGCGTTGCCGGAATGGAGGTGTTGCCAGGTGCCATTACTGCTCTTAAGATCCTGGACTTTACATTTCCTACAAATAATGTGTGCTAAAAGCAGACGGGGTGAAAGTGCATTGTTCGTAGGCGTAAGAGTATGTCTACAACAAAACCCCACAGCACTTTCAACGTCTTTCATCTGGCTGAAGCAAGCGAGGATGAGGAGGAGAGAGAGCATCATTATAAATCCATATAGTCCCTTTCTAACCACTAATGGCTTTGGAGAGTGTCAAAACCACCCCGCCGTTGTTCCACAATGCCCCCTCAATGCCCACCATTATTTAAACAAGAGAGAAGACACCCTGTTCCCGATATTAAATGCTAATTCTCTCTCCTTTTCAGTGTCAACATGTCACGGTCAAGGTAACCCTTTTTCTCGTGACATGAAAATGTTGCAGTAATCTCAACTGTTTTTACCTGCGCCAGCAGAGCGTGCAAGTAGGGTGATGATAGCCATCTGTGGGTATAGTATGTAGGCCTATGTATGTACTGTATGTATGTGGCAGTGGTGGAAAAAGTATTCACTTGTTTTACTTAGGTAAAAGTATCAATACTGCAATGTAGAAATACTCTGTTACAAGTAAATGTCCGGAATTCAAAATATACTTAAAGTACCAAAGGTAAAAGTACAAAGTGTGAGCTTGTAGATCAGCTATTTTCAAATAGCCTAGGTATAAAATAGCGCTAAAGTGGATTAATGTACTGTATGTTTTATAATATAATCATTTAGATCAGGAAAGTAACTATAGTAACTAAAATAAATGTAGTGGAATAGTGGAGTAAAAGTATTGGAGATTGGAATTACTCAAGTAAAGTACAAATACCTCAAGATTGTACTTAAGTACATTACTTAAGTAAATGTATTTAGTTACTTTACACCACTCGTATGAGGCGCCAGGGGTGTCACAAGGGGGGAAAAGTGGGACTGAGTTACTAGGGCCCAAGGTGGAGGGGCCTTAGTATAGCAGACATACAAGCTCACACAGTGGGCACAGATCTGCTATTTTTTTACATTTGTAACTCAAATTTCTGCTTCTGGGCGGTCCCTGGAACAATGTTTTGAGAAGGGGGTCCGTGGCCAAATACATATAATTTTGGGGGTCCTTCACATGAAAAGGTTTGAGCACCACTGACATAGAAACATAGGTTTTTCAAAACCTTAGAAAGATTTGAAATATTCTAAGACTTTTCACGATTTTTCAAAAATAGCAGATCAGCGCAGAGTGCCGCCCTGCGAGCTTGTATATCTGCTATTTTTCAATAATTAAAGCACAAAATAATGCGTAATAATATATAATAATACACCTCACCTGTGAGCGTGACTCTGGACTCTGGCATCTCCAGTGTGTTCGCATCAGGATTCTGGAGGCATTGGGTGCTTGCTGGGTCTTCACCTTTTAAAACAATAAATTGAGGAAATCTATTAAAGTCTAGCATAGCTGTAGGTCAACATTATTTGTTGAGTAGCCTATTATTCTATAATGACATAACCTAGCCTGCCCTCCATTAATAGTCATTTTAAATGGGTTGTCCTCATAATGTGTAGGCCTACTAGTGTTGATTAATTCTAAGTGCAAAATATATTAATAAGAGTTTCTACCTGACTCCATTCTCCATAGTGCATTTACTACTGTACTCTGTTCTTGTTTTTTTTATTTTCTTGATCGTTTTTCTGTGCTGCCTGATTTTCCCCCTTGGGAATAATAAAGGTATATTATCTATCTGGTGTCCTTCTCAAAATGTCTTCCCCTGGTGGCGAAAAAAAGAAGGACTTCAATAGCTAAATTGACATGCTGCGCAGCTGCGGACTGTGGTACTTGATTATATAGTAACTAGTAAACTCAATGTGCGTCACATAAAATAGGTGGTGAATGATAGACACTGAAATGGGTGCTTTATCTTTAATATTAACCAACATTGCTAGCGAAACTTTAAACACCTTAATATTTTCACTTTTCACAACTTAGTAGTAGTCAAAATGCATCTGAACCAACATATGTAACCGGTGTAGCTATTATCTCTGCATTGTGTAGAAGTAAACAGACCCAGAACTCTCGAGACAACCTCCTTTTAATTCTGAGTGATAAAAGACACAAACACGTACGGAAGTACAGAAGGAAGGCCACTACAGTAAAGAGCAAGGTAGCCTACCACCTCAGAAAATATCTGTCTCTCCAAGTAAGTATAGGATAGCCTACCACCATAATAACTGATGTTAAAATACAGGCCAGTGTTTCTCAAATGGGGGTACGTGTACCCCTAGGGGTACGCGGGGGTAGCCTACTGCAGGGGGTACGTGAGAAGAAAAACTAGAAAACGGGAATGTGTATTCCGCCCTAGGGCGGTACGGTACGCACTGCTGCCACCTATCTGGCGGCAGTCAGGTTAGTATAAGGGGGTACTGCAGCCAAAAAGGTTTGAGAACCACTGTACTAGACTCCTCTGCATACCACCAGTGTACCACTGATCTAGACCAGTTTCCCAAACATTGGGTCGGGACCTATGGTCGGGACCCATTTGTGGGTACATTTTTATGGGTCACGACCCATAAAAAAAATCCCAATTTATTTTCCTATTATTAAATATATATATATATATATATATATATATTTTCAAAAACATTTTCCCTCTCAAAGAAAATAATAATAATAAAAAAATGTATATATATATATATATATATATATATATATATATATATATATATAAAAGCTCACAAAGCGGTGCGAAGCATGCGTTGTGAGCTTGTAGATCTGCTATTTTCACTAGTTTGGGTCCCGGGCAAACGCCTGATTTCTCTTTGGGGTCTTGAGCTAAAAGGTTTGGGCACCACTGATCTGTAGACCAGAGACCTGCCATTCCAGTTTGGAGGCAAGGTGGAGTTATGGCCACATATTAGCCATTAGGCCTATAATTAACCTTATATTCCTCACCCTAACCCTAAACTCAGACTAACCTGTTTTTGCTGATAATTAGATGTTGTCTGTTTTAGAGAGCAACATTTTAACTATTGTCTGTTTTTACTGGATACATTTTTGTGTGGACCCCAGGAAGACTAGCGACCACTTTGTGGAAGCTAATGGGGATCCTAATAAAGAATAAAGATTTAAAGAACCTTGCCCGTTTGGAACCTCATTCTCCACTATTGCTCCGATGCAGAAGGTCCAAACAGGGCTATATAACGCTAACCTAATGGTAGGAATAATAATTCGGAATGTCAGAATATGAGCGGACCTCTTCAAAGGTAGGTATAGGCCTACTGTTGTCTAATTTTTTTTTTTTTTTTCTAAAAAATGTATCCCACGATTTTGTAATCCATTTTTCACCCGGTGTCAATTATCTAATGTAATCCTGGGCGCTACACTCCCTCTGTCAACCTGGAGCGACAACGGACTGACCTCATGCTTCCTTCTATGCTATGCATGAGGAGTCCAAGTCTCTTCTTTTCACCTGACAGGGGGGGTGTCCCCGGTTGAACATAGCGCGTGGAAGGAACACGTTCTTCCATACAGTTCCTTTCCCCTCCATCAGGCGCCCGGCTGGCCAGGGGGAGGCAGTATATAGACCAGGATTACTGCATGTTTTTAGTGAGGGTACCTACCCTAGGGGACCCGGGGAAAACATGCAAACTCCACACAGAAAGGCCCTTTTGCCAACCCTACCTAGGGTATGGGCACTGATGACACAGAGGAGAGAACACGCCCCCAGCGTCCCCGGCAGGAACCTTTCATCCCTTGTTCAAATCATGGCACCCAGAGAGGCAGCCCCCACGTAGAAAACACGTTCTACCTAAAAAATTATCCGCTCTATGCTTCTTTCATTTCTTTTCTCTGGGGCTGGTTCATTCTGCTGAGGCATGAATCCAACGCAGACACAGTTTGGAGGAGGAGTTATGAGGCTAGAGGGGTAGACAGCGCGAGGCCACAAGCTGTCAGTGAAGCCTAGTTTATACTTCATCGTATGACAATGTCGCGCAGAAAATAGACAACCTAAAAGCTCACTTATGGCAACCCATTTCTTTCTTTTCTTGCTTGAAGGTCAAGTAAATTCAGTTTTTGGCCATTCATTCTGGAAGTTTTCAATAGAATCAATCTAGTATAGGATTTTTCTCTTGGTTATGTGCATTGGAGCAGGCACTGGAGCAGGCTACAACTAAATAATATTAATATTCGCCATGTATTGGAAATTAAAACAGTTGTTGAATGCATGTGTGTGCATGCATGTGTGTCGTTTTTGGTTGTGTGTCCTGCCCAGGGCCGTGCAGAGAATGTTAGAGGCAGCCGCAGGAGCTGACATTTCTAAAAGGGCCTTTTCTTGAAAATATCGGAAATAGCAGACCTCCAAACTCACAACGCGTCGCAGCACAACGCGTTGTGAGCTTGGAGGTCGGCTATTTTCGGTGCTTGATACCACACTGAACTAAGCATAATCAAGTCAATACTGGAGATGTGGCGTACGGCATGGTCTTTCAAAATAAGATGCTGCATTCAAGTTCAGGAGAGTTTGGACAAGGCAATTCTCCTGAATGCTGCCTTCAAGTATGGCATGGAAAGACGGCATTTGCATTTCTTTCACCATAGTAAAAACTGCATTCATGGTGTAGAGAGGGCACTTTTTACATACAGATAAAAGGGGGACGGGCCTCCATTCCGAAACACCACCATTCCAAAACCCTGCCATTCCGATTGTTTTTTCTTTTTTCGGAATGGTGGGGTTTCGGAATGGCAGAGTTCAACCATTCCCCGAAACCCCACCATTCTGAAATTGAAATTATTTTAACTTTCACCCACCTCTATCCAATTTCCCACACCTCCACCCACTTTACCTCACCCACTTTCACCCCCCACCCACGTCCAACCTCTTTCCCCCTCCTCCACTCACTTCCTCCCACCTCCAACCACTTTCACTCAAACCCCACTTTGATGTCTATGTGTGCATGACACGTGCCTGGTCCTGCCCAAGCTGCTCAGGGTGAGTACGGCCATCTCAGCCTACTGTAGCAAAACTGAATGACACTCCCGTGCCGCTCCATTGGAGTGACCAGAAACCACAAAAGAAGAAAATAAAGGCAATTGTGGGCAAAGCTTAGTCTCCCACCCACCCACACAAACAAGCCAGAACATTTGTAAACCTTTTGTGCCATAGCCAAGGCCAGGATTCAATACATTGTGAGTGAGTTGAAAGCATTTTTACGGTTGCCATTCAATATGAATCTTTTGTCATTGTCGTTGTTGTTGTTTTCAAGGGGAGATTCCAGACATACAAGTTGCAAGTCTTTGGGGACATATAGCTCCTTGCACCACCTGAAAAAAAGCCCACAGGGATAATTGCCTTGTTAGGGCTCACTGTATGATGTCAGCTACCAAGTGAGCCGTCATGGGAATGGCCATGCATATGGATGAATCATCTCATGTCTCCTGTTCAGTTGGGAAGCACCTGTGAGCTCTGTGGAAATGCAATCCATAGTGTCTGTAGGAGGATGTGGGTGGAATAATTACAGGGCAGATTGAGTGAAGAATGAATGAAGAAAGGAAGCAGACGGGTACATTTAGTTGTTGACAGGTGTTTTCATCCACTAAAACATTTCAGGCGATAGAGGGATGATTAAAGTCTTTGTCATAGTCTGTTGCTGTACACTGCTGGCCCACTGGGGTTGAACCGGTTCAGTTATTTTCCCCCTGCCTAATATTGAACCAGCACAGAGTGTTTCCACTGAAAATGAATTGGTTCAGAATCAGAAGTTCAGAACTGGAACCAAAAATGGCCGCCGGTTCTGTGAAAGCACCAAGGTTCCAAGAATCGACTAGAACGGAAACAGTTTGTTCTAGAACCAAAGTTATTTTGGTGGAAAAGGGGCCACAGTGTAATGTAAAACTATGCACGTTGGTGCATGGATGTACCAGTGAGTTTCTGTCAGCATGGGCTGGTGATGCGTGCGTGCGATCAGTTGGAACATGCCCCTCTGCGTGTGTGTGCATGTGTGCGTGTACAAACAGAGCGTGGTTTTTGTACCCGTCCCCAGGCGCGTTGTCACTCCTAACCACATGAACCCAGGGGGGTAAGACAAGTACGGGCCCCTAGGGGACCCCATCTACAAAGTATTTAGGGTTTAAGTGATTAAACTGCACGCGACTTACAGTAATAAATAGAAGCAGAACTACAACTTCTCCAAGTCAGTGCTGTCATGGAAACAGCATGGAATGACCTTCAGCATTGTGGTCCCCAGAGCTGCTTCCTTTTCTTCTTGACATGACTTTATATTATGAGTCATCAATACCGTTCAAAATCACACGTTCCCTCGCCACAGAGTTTCCTTATTAGGAATAGTAAACATTTGGGTTATTGAGCTTAACTTTCACAATAAGATCATTGTAGCCAGTAGCCTACATGTGCCTTAACAATGTATTGTGTTGGTCTATTTGTATTGTGGTGTTATAATGAGAGCTACCAGATCAATGCACCATTAATACACTTTTACACCAGGCTAGGGTATTCTGCTGTATTAGATCAAGTGTTCCACAGAATTTCAGTCATGCATACAAATCATGGGTGTTGATATTTAGTAACCTTCGGTATCAAATTAATTTCCATGTTTCCACACTAAGACTCGTCTTCTTAACATGGTACAGGGGGGTATCCCGCCAGGAGAGTAGGTGGCCATGGATCATTGCACATACATAAACCCATAAAAATGTCCTCCTCCAATCTGTTCAGTAAATCAATGTGTTCTAGATTGGCTCGATGACGTTGTGAACACTGCCTCCCACTGGGCCAGAGTAGGAAGTGGAGCATGACAGGGATACATACTGTACATACACCATGTTAAATCAAGGTCCAATCATATAGGCGATAGTGCTTTTTTTCCCTGCTGATCAGATAATACGCACATGCTGAGGGTGCATAGATTATTGCTATATATATGTATTATTGCATTACTTGAATGCTTGTTAACATCCATTTAAGCAACCTATTTTCAATTTGTATTTGGCAGAACATATAAAGCAGAACCTAGAATCTCTCTCTCTCTCTCTCTCTCTCTCGTTTCTGCCTGCAAACATGAATTTAAGGGATGCATGTGGACAACCAGACACTGTTTTGAAAAGATTGATTGGTGATCCATGTCGGTATCTTGTCGCCATGGCAACCTGGCCAGGGAGATCGCTGGAACAGATGACTAAATTCCCAGTGGAGAAAAGAGACACTGCAAGTCTGTCATCCTTGACTTGTCTGTCTTGTCTCTCATTCCTTATGGTAGGCTACTGTATGTGGTGAGCTCTCTCCATGCAATGGCTGTACAGAATAGTTGTGGTTGGATTATGGTGTACAGTACAGTACATACTGTACTGTACCGTGAACAGTCCCTTTAAATCACAGTATAAAGTTGACTAAGGTCCACACAGTACAGTAACTATGTACAAAATATGAATTATTGTACACAATTTGCATACATTTGTACAAAACGATTGTAAACCAGTAAGACTCCGTAACGGCGAGAAGCGACCTCGCCATAAAGGCAGAGGTCGCACTGAAACAACAGAGACTGACACAATATGTCCATATATGGGCATTCCCAGATATGGGATTAAAATTGATGACGGGGATCTCCATATATGGGCATGAAAGGGACAAGGACGGAATTAATTTTCAAGTGTGACTCGCGGCAGGGTTGGTTGTTTATGTTGGACAAAATTTTCACAAATATGGAGATGACTGACGTCTGACATCATAGATGTCTGACATCATAGACTACATGAGACTGACACAACATGTCCATATGGGGCTGAGGCATGATCTGCAAGTTTTCATAATAAATGTGACCTATGGTTGCAATCGGGTGCCCCTGGATTTCCCCATTTATCCCCTCTCGCTGCCCAGGCCCACCACCATTGTATTGAATCCGGCCCTGCTGCGTCAATGCATGCGTCATGATGTCACTTGGTCACATGAGCGCAGACAGGATGTTGTTGTGTAACTTTCTGTATGGACCAGTGTTGATCATAACTGTTCATTGCCGATCAAAATTTTGTCATTTTGCCGCACCCCGCCACAGTTTTAGCCATAAAACAAACATCAGAGATAAAGGCCGTTAAAGATGGGGAAATGCATTGGAGTATATGGAGAAAAACGGCCGCGCGACGCTCTCAGCGTCGACTCGAAGCGACTAGCGGCTAATGGGCTACATCCATGCGTAGCCCCAACCTAACGGTGAGATTTAAAGTTAATACTGTAAATACAGTAAACACGTCAACGCGTCGTGGACCTCCAGAGACATCAAAGAGATTGGCGTGTAGACACCTCGTGGGCATCCCATGAGTTAAGACTGAGGGCCCTATTTTGCGTGACCTACAAGCTCACAAGGTGTCACTGTAGATCAGGGGTTCCCAAACTCTTTTGGCTTGGGGCACCCCTATAAATATTTTTTTTCATCCAAGGCACCCCTACATTATATTCATTACATTATACCTTTTCACACTGGCCTATTATAGTGCCACAAGGAGGCCACACTAACCTACCTGACCTGGCGCAGACCTGTGCTCTGAAGAGCACTGCTTCTAGTTTTAAATCATTTCAGGCTTTGGGGGAAATTGCACAGATACTGCTATGCCTGCTCACGCTTCCTGATGTCCTGGCGCCCTTCACCCTCTCTGGAGGCAGAATTCTTTCGTGCATCAGGGCTCTGAGAAATCGAGGAAATTGGGCTGGGAGAACCCAGAGCATGAAACCATTGATGAGGAAATATGGGCTCCTTCAAGAACAAGATAAACATTGTTCTCTTTTCTTCACCTGGACCAGATCTTTCCATTCCAAATCATAACACATACTAGAAAAAGTGCTCCTCGGAGCACAGGTCTCCGTCAGGTAGGTTATTGTGGGCTAGCAATGTTCGGAATACACCAATCAGGATGGAATATGAAAAATTGGACAGATCCGTCTTGATCACTTGTCTATAGAGATAATGTGTACCGATGTTTCGACATATTTTGTGGGAGTAGTATTAAAAAAATCACACCCGTGTGAACTGAGCGGTGGTTTACCCCCCCCCTGTGTGTGTGTGTGTGTGTGTGTGTGTGTGTGTGTGTGTGTGTGTGTGTGCCTGGTCTGGCCTGGCCTGAACAACAGCGCCCCTCCCTTAACATGTGTGGTCATAAAAGGTACTGCAGGCTACATACACGCACACACACACGGACGGACGCATACACACACGGCCACGTATAGGAGACGGTGTAACCACCGCTCAAAAAATGTTTTGCAAAAAAAGGCCTCCTGGTGGTGCTATAATGGCAAATTAAAAAGGGTGGCATTTTTCCTCAACGTATTGCCAATGTGTGTTTCACTACAATCGGACGCTGCATTCATGATTTACGGCAAGTTGCTCAAAACAGGCCACTCCTGCAAACTACGATTTCTTTGGGCTGACTGGAAATGGGGGAGAGAGATGGGGAGTGACATGCAGTAAAGGCTGTTGGGATCGGGACTTAAACAGTGACACACTGTCAGGCTACACTGAACCTATAGGAGCCTGGACCGCTGCGCCGGTGGCCCAGGCCTACACTCCTGCAAACTTTAGATGTCAATCTTGGCCAATCAGTATGGAAAATGAAAAAGCAAAGATATCCGTCTTAATCACATGACTGTAGAGCAGTGTTAATTTTTACAGCAAATTCTGATTTAGTCTTTTGAATAAGACACATTTAGTTTTAGTCCAGTCTAGTCTTAGTTGACTAAATATCAAAATCTCACAGCCTTTTATAGTACAGTACACTTAAGGCAGTGTTAATTCTGATAGGAAATATTTAGTCTTAGTCTTTTAAGTAGCCTAACTAAAACATTTTGTCTTAGATTTGTGTGATCAAAAATAATGTTGCACTACAAAAGGCAGATGTGAAAAATGCAGAGCAAAGGTTTTTCCTTTGCCTCTAGGGAGTGTGCATACAATGTCCGGGACCCCTAGGGTGTCCTCAGAGTTACTACAGGGGGTCCTCCAAATCTCTGAGTGATAGCTTGTAGATCGGTTATTTCCAGCAAAGAGGTTTAGTGTAGAGAGGAAAAATTCAAGTGAAAGGTCAAGTTTATTAAGTATTGACGGTTCAAGTGGTTAAATATCTGAAAACAAATTGACATGAATCCAAAATACACTGATGATTGTGCTGTCAAACAATGAAATTATATGGAAAACACCAATTGACAAGAATCAAAATACACTGATGCTTGTGGTGTCAAACAATAAAACGATATGGAATCTATGAAAAGGTTGTGGGGGTCCCTGCTTCATCTCTCTCGTGTTCTACATGGCGTCTCCAAGTTCTAGCTTTAGGTGAGGAAGCCAATGATTTGGATAGCATAATAGAGAGGCATGTGATGCTGGAATGCTGTTGTAGGTAGCACGGAAGTCCCAGATTGGCATGATGAGTAGCCGTGTGTGTGTGTGTGTGTGTGTGTGTGTGTGTGTGTGTGTTGTGAACTGGCCTACAGGAACTGAACTCTCGCTACTGTCACATCGCATTACCGCCTCAGCGCCATGGCATCATTGCATCAAATTATCCTTAATGAACACAAGCGAGTCAACTGAAAAGAGAGATAATCAAACTTTTATTAAATGACTTCATCTTCTGTACATGCATAATGTAATGGGAGTAGAGTTATGGGTTCATTGTGTGTATGTGTGGGGTGGGGGGGGGGGGGGGGGTATTGACTCTTTCCCTCGTGCCCGTGTCTGTATTAGAGTTCTCAAATTCTGCCCGAACCAACGCGACGCCGGGCTGGGCCTGCCCAGTTAGGGCCTGTTTTTTATCACCTAAAAAGACACTTTATATGCCACTTCATGGTCTCGACAGAGAACACGATGCAAGAGGTGCAGTATTATTTCAGAAGAGTGGGCTTGCAAGGATCAAAACAACAGACACTGTAAGGTAAGGTTATAGTGTTCCTAGCCACCTGGCTGAGAGAGGTGGATTTATGTTCAGTTGATTTGGGTATCACACAGTATAAACGTAAAGCACAGCCTGCTTACTCCATACATCCTGCTTGCCTTATAATAGAGAGCCGAGAAACATCAATATCACAAAGTTGTAAACACTTGAATTAAGAGAATGCAAAATGCTTTTCTTGCGGGAATAAAAATATTTCTGCATACAGTATACTACAAATGGGTTTTATCCTATATCATGTCACCAGCAATAACTAATAATAGCCTACTCAGTTAATTAACAATGAAATGGCTGAAGAACAGAATATACATAATAATCCTACACGCTTTGCTTGCGATTTATAATGCGGCTATATCCTATTCAGCCTAAGTTATGCTGTAGTTCTTCGTATGACAGATTCACAAGCCAAAAATAACAGATCCACCAGCTCACAACACGCCACAACGCAATCACTAGATCTGCCATTGCGCATGATTCCGCCATATGAACTCCATGACGGGATTCAAATGTACCAAACATCACTGGAAGCAGAGAGTAAAGCCTCATCGCTCAACAAAGTTTAAATTAGGCTTAAAACTGGCACTGGAAGAAAAAAAAAGCACCAGGCTTTAGCGTTTCCTTCAAGGAAATTACTCTAATCTAAAACGGTATTTGAAGATTTAAAAAAAAAGTGTCACATGCGTTGGAAGGTATTTGGTGCTGTGCTGAATTTGGACCGACTACCACATCACAGGCTCCATCGCACAAAAGTCTGACCTTCCAGGCCAAGATGACTGAAAGAGATGTCAGACGTCACTGAGGAGAGATGGAGATGTCATTTCAAAATGACCCGGGTGAGTAATGTGTGTACAATAGTGGACCGATAGCGACTCAAAAGGACAGATGTTGTTTTTCCAACTTAAAAAGACCTTATGTGCTTTGTTGAGGCAAATCATACATTCATTTTACTTTTATTTATTATTTTACTTTTTTTTAAACTAATAAACTTAAAAATGAACACATCTAAATGGCCTATATACTGTACAACACATTTACATTAAATATATATCATCGCAAAGCTCCCCGTTCCCTAGAAAATAACTATAGGCCATTAACAAGTGAAAAAGATCCTCTCCAGAAGATGTGTTTAAGGCTGTGAGGCTCTGACCACCACTACTTTACAGTTTGTCTTTCCACAAAGCAACAGTAAATAGTAAGACAGAATCAAAATAGACAAATATAAACCATGCTCATGGATTCTGCGTTTGTGCAGCGTTTAACCCATTATAAGAAGCATCTTACACATTATTACTTTAACCATTATTTTATGCTTTAACTATAAAAAAAAATAGCAGATATACAAGCTCACAGCGTGGCACAGAGTGCCGTGCTGCAAGCTTGTAGATCTGTTGTTTTTGAAGTATTTGAATATTTGAATATTTTTGACCCGATTCTATAAATGTCTTCTAAATCTCCTTCTTCTAAATCAGTGGTTCTCAAACTTTTTCATATCAAGGACCCCCATAAAATAATGGTTAAAGTGGTTCCAGGTCTTAATGGGTTGAATCAGGGAGAGGTGGAGATGCTTCATTCAGGAAGATACTGGGTTTGTAGGCTCTGGTACTGGGTTCCTGGTCCACAGCGAGAGAGCAGGGCAAGAAGAGAAGCAGGGCTTCTACCTCGTCAGCTGGCCCACCACCTTCAGCAGAGTCTTGTTCTCCTGTTTGAGCTGCTCGTTCTCGTCCTCAATGTCATCGATGTCCTGCGAAATGGGAGGGGGGATGAAAGTAAGAGTAGGAGCAGGTTATTTACTGGGAATTATACTTTTCACCCAGTAGATGACTGCTTACAGACATCCTAAAGTCACAACTGCTGCAACAACTGAACATTTGTTCAAAGATAGTTGGACAACCACTTCAGAGGCTATATACGACTACGTATGACAACAGCATTCTAAGGTTGGCAAGAAATATTACCTCTAACAGTAGCCATGTGTTGCATAGAGAATATAGGTTGCTGCCTTCAGGAAGGAGATACGGTGTTCCAGCATACAATAAGATTAGACTAAAAAGGTCCTTTGTCCATCAGTCGACTTTAAGGCTTAATCAGGAGCTTAGCCATAGGTACAGTAGGCTAAGCGGTGGACATTGCTCTTGTCTGTATTATCCTTATGTATGTAATCCTGTTTTTCTGTGGTTCCCTTGTGTCAAATGTTTGTATATGTTTCGCATACATGGCTGCTGTGTCGCAAGACAAATTTCAGTGTGAACTGACAATAAAGTACTATATCATATCATATCATATCAAGTCTCTCGGATCTTGTGGGAGTCTCCTCCCGGCCACCCGCAAGTGGCACTAAAACTCACAGAATTTTTTTAACCATTTGCAACATAAACAAATTAATAATTTACCGGGAAAAACCCAGATTTTTTTCCTGTGCACAAACTGGTGCACCGCCTGGACCTCCCGGGAATTAAAATCTCCAAGTTGGGATGTCGGCTGCTTATTAGTGCACAGGGACAGCTGCTTGGGGTTTAACTCATTGCCTGCCAAAACCAAGTTTCCATTTTTTATTTATTTTTTTATTCCCATTGCAAACATCTGCTGTAAAAAAAATCGGATCCAAACCGGATAATATTTTTTTTAGGCATTATTAAAAGAAAAACTGATCTCTGTCTGCTCCCATGTTAAATGTGTTAGGAAAACAATTATTTTCCTGTTTCCTGTTTTCGGGAGCTTTATGCTAACTAGTCTCGTAGCCAGACAACTATTCCACAATCTCTGAAAGCTACAGTATATAGAGTCTGGAACTACACCTCCCAAAATCCCAGTAACAGAAGCCGGCATTTCCGTTCTAAAAAATATCATTTCTGCAAAGCAGCAAGCTAAATATACTTAGATTATTTTGATTTAAATTAGGATAAATGTGCACAACTGTAAAAACTAAACGGAAGTGGAGAGGAGGCCTCACATCCGCATTATTAATTCTCATGCCGGATATTCATCATCAGACTTCCGTTGCCCCAGATTGTATGACGGGAGCATTTGCAAAACAGTCTGACCACGCGAGACTATGCTAACAAAAACTATAGTAGCTCACATCTTTGGAACGGTTTGACCATTTAGCACACTTTTTTTTCCTGCGACGGCACATGTTTGAGATCAGACTGGATCTTACTTGAGATAAATATGCTCTGACTACTTTTAAAAGGTAAGAAAAACAAAAAAATGCTGGCAGTTTTGGCAGTAGTTTGGTTAGGATTTGGTTGGGAGTTTGGTTGCTCGACACACTTGTGTGCAAAATGTCAAAGTTGGAATCAAGTTCTGCTCGCTGCCAGGTCTCCCACTTGACCACGCAGCCTTGATTGCAACAAATTAAACATTAAGAGCTTCAATTAGCTGCAAATGAGAGAGCCTCCGGGTGTCTACAGTGCTCTTGAGTTGAATGACACTTGATTTTTGGTTTCTCTGGGCAGATTCACACCCTTAATTCAGTAGTAGGGATGGGACGATACGCAATATTATCCTCGTATCGTGGAGATTTAATTTAGCGTGATATCGTCCTCCGTCATGCACTGGTATCAATTCACCTTTTATTTGCAGACTTATAATATACGTACTTGATACAGTCTTTTTTTCGCTCTCTAACAAATCTCTTTGCCAAAAAATAGCCGATCTACAAGCTCACAACGTGTCGCGCTGGGATGTGTTGTGAGCTTGTAGATCTGCTATTTTTCGGCAAGGATAAAGGATAATGGATTTTGATTATTGTGATAATATCGTAAATCGTAAAATTTATTTTGTCACAATAATCGTGATATGACATTTTCATATCGTCCCATCCCTATTCGGTAGACTCGATTCTATTGGGGTCAACCGTTGACACCTTCCTGTTGTGTAATGCCTCCTCCTTCTCCTCCTTCTACAAATTCTTCAACCCACAATGTAGAGCCATGCATGGGAAGCAGGTACCCGCAGGACCCAACGCAAACTTTGCGGCGCAGTCGGGAACGGGCGGTCAAAATAAAACCAGCAGTACTCGCAAAATCACGAAACACACATTCACGAAAATAGGCTCCAGGATTATTTTTTAATCGCAGCAAATAGGGAAATAAAAGTGCAGCTTATTTCAGATCTGACAAGATTCACTGTGTGGATATTATATGATTTTAACCTGGCAACTGGTAGCTTTAACGTTTTTACAAAATATCACAATACCCATCGTCAGATAAAGTCAAACTTTCCTCTGTGCCCATAGCTTGTATGCACCTGTTATCAGTGCTCTGTGCTCCATAGCCTTACTGTCTTCAAAGTATATCCAGAGGCTGATATTGGTCCAACAGATCAGCTTTATCTATGCTTTCACTCCCAAATAAACTTCTACATTGAGTCAGGATTCAATCTTGCTCTGCCGAGAGCAGGGAGACGCCAGACTGGATCAGCTGTTATCTACAGCCTTCCCATCAGGCCGCAAGGCTCTCGTAGGGACATTTTTGATGGCTATCGCCGCGTCGACTGTTCTTACATAAAGGCTTACTCTTATGACCAACTTCCTGCCCATGTGATGCTATCAGGCCTCTCCTGACCTCACAATGTTATTGCCTCCTTTGTGTGCAGATTGATTGCATGGACGCTGTGTACAGCCAGACCGATATATTGGCCATTATTTGCCTTTTTGTGATGACGTCACTATCTGCAATTATGCAGCAGATGCGTCAGGATTTAAAAAAATGTGTTGCATTGGGAAACAATGTGACATGTTGTGAGCTTGTAGATCAGTTAAGTTCACAACTTTGTCTTGCATGTACATTGTATAATTAAGTCAAAATGTATTTTTCATATATTGGTTTAATATACATTTTTAAGGCAGTGGGTAACGCTAAATATCGGTCAAAACATCATGACAAACAAGTAAAATAATACAAAATATCTTTGACTGCGATTGGTTGACTCCTTTCTTCTTTCTTTTTTTTCCCCATTACTTTTGTGTATCTTTTTCTTTTTAGATATTTTTTATTATTATCAACACTGACACTGTTTATTATCAGTGATGTCAGAATGCAGACAGATGGCGGACATCATTTCCAAATTTGGGCATCGTTTCAGCTTGCGGCTGTTACCATGGTGGATGTCACCATGCTCATCTCCAAATTTGGGCATTGTTTCAGCATGCGGCTGTTACCATGGTGGCGACACTGTGTAGTATCAGCGATGTCAGCATGCAGACAGACGGTCAGATGGTGGACGGACAGACATTCGGTAGATGAATAGTTAGATAATAAAAAGCGGCCCAGTGAAATGGACACTCCACCGGCCTGTGAAGCCTACACAATAACCTGGACCGATGTCTTTGTGGCGCCGGGGGCTGCTCTCTTGTTTGGATTGGAATGTCTCCTCAGTGGGAAGGGCTGTGATCTGACTTCTCAAAATATTTGAGACATGAAAGGCGTTCAGTTCTTTTAGCCCCCTGCTGAGTTCCCCTTCTGAGATGCTGAAAAAATAACTGCATTTTTTTTATACCACCAACCTCTATATGACCAAGAATTCAGGGGGCAGTGGTTGTGAGATGAGGAGGAGCTTGTTGACAGTCTGAGAAATAAGGTACGGGGGTCCTCGGTTCAAGTCCCAGGACCGGCTGCAAAGAATCTGGGTGGGGAAGTGAATGGCTACCACTTACCCCACACTCAACATGAGTGATATAACTAGATTCTTAAGTCCCGGAAAAGACGCGCTGTGATTAGCCAGTAATCACTTTGAGCGGCAGCAGAGGTGTCGCACCAAATTCTGGGCCCTGGGTACAAGGATTCACAGCGGGCCCCTCATGAATGTTCTTCATAGGGGGAGGGGGTTTAACCCATTTAGACTGGGAACGCATTATTACGCATTATTTTGTGCTTCAACTATTGAAAAATAGCAGATATACAAACGCACAGTGCGGCTGCGAGCTTGTAGATCTTCTATTTTTGAAAAATCGTGACATTTTTTCCAAAGGTTTTTTGAAAAAACTATGTTTCTATGTCAGTGGTGCTCAAACATTTTCATGTGAAGGACCCCCAAAATGATATGTATTTGGCCACAGACCCCCATGTCAAAATATTTAGTTCCAGGGACCCCCCAGAAGCAAAACCTGAGTTACAAATGTTCACCTTAAAAATACATATTATATTCAAAGATTTGCACACATTTTCACAACGTTTCAAAAAATGGCAGATCTACAAGCTCGCAACATGGCACTCGGTGGCCTAGTAACTCAGTCCCACTTTAAAGTTGAAAGTTTGTTTTATTTGACAGGGACCGTGCTCATTAATGGACATGTCAGTTTTCACTTCAATGTAAATGAGCCAGAGTTAGCCAGCCGTAGGCTAATTTTCATCTGTGGTCCCTGGACCCCCCTTGGTGGTGATCAACCCCCCAATCCAACCCTTGATGCTGAGTGCCAAGCAGGGAGGCATTGGGTCCCATTTTTATAGTCTTTGGTATGACCCGGCTGGGGAATGACCCGGCTTTACCCCCCCTTGTGACGGTCGGCACAGCGACTCGCTCACCTGAGCTCGTAGCTCAAGTTCAATTGAGACGGCGCGGCTCCGTCGCAGTCAAAAACTATACTTTATTCACAAAAAAAAACATTAAGTTGTTGGAAAGAATGTGGCAGCAGCAGCGGGATTCGATCCCAGGGGGTTGGGGTAGGCAATCTTTTTCTTTTTAAAAAAAAAACCTTTTTCTTTAACCCA
Organism: Nannobrachium achirus; assembly: GCF_963921795.1. NCBI lineage: Eukaryota > Metazoa > Chordata > Actinopteri > Myctophiformes > Myctophidae > Nannobrachium > Nannobrachium achirus. The sequence goes on from NC_137830.1 coordinate 39,475,112, forward strand.
TTCACCCAGTGCCAATTGTCTGATGCAGGGGCCAGGGACCCCCAAACAAATGGGGAGAGATGGAGCAGGGACCCCCTACCACCAGATAGGATGGGGGGGCGGGGTAAATCATATAATGTATATTTATGTGTAAAATTTTGTTTTATGTATAAATATATTCATGCTTTTATTTTAAACATTAAACATTATTTTAAACACAAGGTACAGTGAGTATAGGGTGGCTGTACCACTACCATTTTTAAACATGCCTTAACTGAGAACCAGTCAATTCTATCAACAATCTGTCAATTGCACAGTAGACTAGCCTGGTTCCAGACCCTGAATCTCTAGCCATGCCCCTTTAAAATTTTGTTTCAGCGTTTCAGGTCTGGTGACGCTCTCATTGAAGAGGTTTTCCTCGGGTGAAATCGATGAAGTCGGGGCTTGTGAGCAGCGTGGGTTGGGTTTTCCCAGAACTCATTTGCGATTCTAAGTAACCCAGCGCCGCCGCCGGACCGTACCGCACACTCCCAAACATAAACATTGCGTCCCCCGCCGCAGTAACATGCGATCGTATCGACTGAAACATCAGTAGCAGACATGTTTTGTTGTGTTTGATTACTAGTTCGTAGCGCTCCTATTCTGCCTGTTTCTTTGGTTAGCAAGTAGCAAGCAACAGGCTAGCCAGACATAACAACACCAATAACAACTATGTCATCTGCTTTGCTACTGTTGTGATTGGTCAGGCGGTGAACCAATCGCAGAAGACTGCCTCTTTGGCAACGCCCATACCAGAAACTGCTGCAGATGGAAGCGATTTCAGACTGAATAATGGAGTGAAACGAAATGTAAATTCAGGCTGAGTGTCAGGCTGACAGTAGACCTAATCATGTATACAAGCTATTCAGAATGGACAGAAGCATGATTTATTTTTAACATTAATGTGGAAAATGTTTTAAAAATATTTAAAGACAAATAGATTTTCTTTTAAATCAAGCAACAATTTCGCAGACTGGCTGTCAGGATGCGATGGGGGGGAAGCGAAGGTCACTTCACTTGGATTTTCCCAACTGGGGGCGAAGATACCGAAGTGACCACTCGCGCCGCGTCGTGCGTCGTCCCGTCTTTGCATTCACTTTGCATGTAATCGCGCCGCTTGAACTATCCAGGTTTGAACGCAACATCAGACTGTGGTTGTACTGTACTAGGCAGCTACTAGCTCTTAAAGGACAACTCCGCCCTAAATCACTTCTAGGCTCATTTTCCTACTTATATTGATCCAAAAAGACTGTCCATGGGGTCTATTAGGCAGAAATGCCCTTGTTGTCCAGTTTCCCCAGCAGAACCCAGCAGCTCAAATTTGTTGTGGTCAAAAGTGTTTTTATTTTTCATGAATGTGTTACTAGATGTCATTACAAACACATCCATGTCATCATTGTCCCACACAAGCCATCACACTCTGCTAAACAGATGTTATGCTTTTATGTGTTTTGCCAAGTCCCGGAAAAGATGCCCTGTGATTGGCCAGTGCAGTCACTTTGATTGGCACTTGTGCCGAATGATCACCCCAAAACATTATTTATGAGATTGTGGTGGCTTGTGTAGGACAACCAAGGCATGGATGTGTTTGTAATGACAACTAGTAACACATTCATGAAAAAGAAAATCACTTTTGAACACAACAAATAGTGTAAAAGCGATAGCTGCTGGGTTCTGCTGGGGAAACTGGACAACAAGGGCATTTCTGCCTAATAGACCCCATGGACAGTCTTTTTGGATCAATATAAGTAGGAAAATTAGCCTAGAAGTGATTTAGGGCGGAGTTGTCCTTTAATGTCTGTGGCGTTCCAGCCAGAGACACATACATGTACTGTAATTCCGGTAGAAAGGAGAAATTATGTCACAAATATCAGCATGACTGACACTAAAACAATTAAATAATATGAGGCACAGGAACAACATAACCAGGGACATGCAGAGAATCTTAGAGGCAGGGGCTGAAATTCCAAAAAAAAGTGTCTTTGGTGAATATATTGAAAACAGCAGACCTCTAAGCTCACAATGCGTCGCGCTGTGACTATCTTCGGTGCTTGATACCACACTGAACTAAGCATAATCAAGTGAATACTGGAGGTGTGGCGTAAGGGCTTGGATTTCTACACAGAGAGGGCAATTCTTTCAACTTAAGATGCTGCATTCAAGTTCAGGAGAGTTTGGACAAGGCGATTATCTTGAATGCTGCCTTCAGGTATGGCATGGAAAGAGAGCATTTGCATTTCTTTCACCATAGTAAAAACTGCATTCATGGTCTGGAGAGGGCACTTTTTACAGACGGATAAAAGGGCAGGGGCTCAAGTCCCCTTTGATGTATATGTGTGCACGTGCCTGAGTGCTAGCATTATAAAACAAGTGAAAGCAGGACTACTCACTCTGTTCAGCAAGTCAATTTCCTCCTTCAGTTTCCCAATGAGGTCATCTTTGTCCTCGTGAGCTTTGAGAAGCCGGGCATTCTCTTGACGCTCTCTGGCCAGCTCCTGAAACACACACACGCACGCACACACGCACACACACACAACGTCAACGTTTTCAGGCCAAGGACCCCTTAGTTGAGAGAGAGATGAAGCAGGGACCCCCACAACCTGTTAACAGAATCCATATACTGTAGTTCTCGCAGCGCGAGGTGTTGAGAGCTTGTAGATCTGCTATTTTTGGCTAAAGTTCTCAGAATATGGACACTCGGGTTCAAGTGCATGCATATAAAAAAGGAGAAAAAAGTTTCTATCACACAAAGATTTGGAGGATCCCCTGTAGTAACTCTGAGGACCCCCTAGGGGTTCCCGGACCCCCCGTTAGGCTATGGTTATAGATGGCACCATCTTTTCCATATAAAGTGACTGACAATGATGGCACGCGCACACAAACACACACACACACACACACACACACACAACACACAACACACACACACACACACACACACACAGTCGCACACACACACACAGATTCAAGGATTAAGGTTTTATTGCTACCATCAGGTCGCAGTTACTAGCAAAACCTCCATCGCCTGTCTGTCTGTCTGTCTGTCTGTCTGTCTGTCCGTCAGTCAGTCAGTCTGTCACTTACAGGCCTCTTTGTGTATACTGTGACCTGACGGTCGCTTATCTCCCGATTAGGGAGTCTTACTGGTTTAAGTGAAGTTGGCTTACTCCTGATTTATGCTCAGTTTCACAAGGGTGTTGTGCCGATCTACAACCTCACAACGTGCCGCAGCAAGTTTTACCATTATGTTAATTGATGAAACATCAACAAACGTTATGTGGAATAAGTATAACTTGGCCTTAAATTAAGGCGGCGGTTCTGTTGATCGGTTCTGTTGATCTTGAAGATCTGTTTTTTTTCTCCCACACTATGCTTCTAATTCTTATTTCATGGACAACAAATCTAACTTACATTTGATTCAAAATGTTGAAATATTTAAGCAGTAGTTCTTTAAATTCTCTGTATTATCACATTATAATCTGTAGCCTATATAATGTGCCGGCTTCTCTTGCTTGCGGTTCATTGTTACGAATGTGCCTAAAATGAAGGTAAAACAAATATTTGACATTGAACACCTTAGCTTTGACACAAACATCAGTTGACTGTGAGTTGATGCAACAGACAGCCAGCTGTTCCATGACACTCCGTCTGTGAATTTGGCTCCTTTTGCCTTGGCTTCAGGCTACATTATTAAAATAAGTTTTGCTTATCTGAAGCATCCGATTCTAAACGTGTTCGTGGCAAGGTAATGAATGCTCTTGCAAAGATGCCAGTTATTACAGTTCTAGTGGTAGCTAATCAATACTCAATCAGCCCACCACCTTTAGCAGAATCGTGTTCTCCTATTCGAGTAGCTCGTTCTCTTCGATGTCATCGATGTCCTGCAAAGTGGGAGGGGGGATTAAACTGACATGGGTCCGTGGTGTCAGCTGTGTCAGATTGTGTGTGCGCCACAATCACGCACGTTAACATCTTCTAATGTTAACGTGCGTCTATATCTTTACAGTGCAAAATGTTAAAGTTGGAATCAAGTGTGGCTTGCTGCCAGGTCTCTAATTTGACTTGATGGCAACAAATTAAACATTAAGAGCCTCAATAATTGAGGCTCAATTAGCTGCAAATGAGAAAGCCTCCGAATGTCTACAGTGCTCGTGTCGAAGTGACACTTGATTTTTATTTTTATTCGACTACCGTGGCTGCTCTGAATGACAGTACATACTGTGTCACAATCTTAAAAAGGAAAGTGATGGCCTGGGCCGCTGGCGCAGCAGTCCAGGCACCTAGGCTCAGTGTAGCCTGACAGTGTGTCACAGGTTCGAGTCCCGATCCCGACGGCCTTTGCTGCATGTCACTCCCCATCTCTCTTCCTGTCAGCCTACTGTCTATACCTATCAATAAAGGCATGTTGTCTGTGTTGCAGGGAAACATAAATGGTCAGACATGATTTATTAGATATTATAAGATGTTAACCTGGCAACTGGTCTCTAGTTTTAATGTTTTACATGTCAAATTATCACAATAACAAATGATATTTCATGAGATAAATACCTGATTGATTGATTGATTGATTGATTGAATACTTTATTAGCAAAAGCATAGGAAAGTACATGGTCTGCAAAGAGGATTTAAACCCAAAAAAGCCTATGGCTTGTTTCCATTGGGGTCCTTTATAGTAAATTCGTCAAAAAACCTGTCATCAGATTAAAGTAAGTAAAGCAAATCAGTGTACTTGGGGTGTGTGCGTGCATGTGTGTGTGTGTGTGTGTGTGTGTGAGAAAGAGAGATACATGGCAACAACTACAACAGCACCACTTAAGGTTCAATATTTGTTTTAGTCGCCGTCCATACAAAAATGATCGCACAGTACTTGAATCCGCATACGTTTTTAATCGTTTAGACCTGTCTGCCACACGGAGCCGGCGTTTTGGGTGTCCGAATACGCACATCTTTGAAACTGGTTCCCAGAGTGAATAAATCTGAAGACACCAGCTTCGCGTCTCCGTCTGTACAACCCAAAACACATCCTAAACGATGACATTACAGCCCAAGATGTCCGTTAATCCGCATGCGCCAAGCTCCTCCAACAACAACAAACATGTCAGCGCCCGCCAGCGTTCCGTTCGTCCTACTGCTGAGCGCCATAGGTCTTTTACAGCAAAGTGTACGGCTCCCCTCCTATGGACATGATACTTTGTGGCAGCTTTACAGCGCCACTCAGAGGCCTGGCATATACTACAGTGGTTTCTGGAGACGTTTTCAGTGGTTTCGTGTGGGCACACACATTTCTTGAGACGATTCCGTCTGTACTGTAAACGTTTTGGATTCAGTGAATCGTCTTCGTGTATATGGGGCCTTAAAGGACCACCTCAACTCTGGGACAACCAGATCTTATTTTATTGTTGTTTTCAATCCTGATTATTTTTTGTGTTCAGTCTGTGTTTTAGATATTTTAGTATTTCAGCCTGCAACAACTGGTCATATGATGCTTTGTTGCATGATGTTGCATCATCTATTGCATCATATGATGCAAAATGCATCATATGACCAGTTGTAGCATGCTGAAATACTAAAATATCTAAAAACACAGATTGAACACAAAAAATAACTCAGAATTGTGTTGATCGTGTAGATCTGGTTGTCCCAGAGGTGAGGTAGTCCTTTAAAGCTCTGACTGACACGATGGATGCTAAGATGTCCACATTCCCAGCTTCACCTTGCTTCCACTCCACTGTACTGTAGATCAGCATGGAGCATGTAGTCCGCCAGGTTGTCTATCCAGGGCCTGCAAATTTTGGTCATGGCCACTTGGAATGGGATCTGAAAAAGTCTAACTTATACATCTTGATCACATGACCCCAAAGATAATGTGTACCGATAGGTCGGTACATATCTGTAAGAGTAGTAGCAAATAGTTTGTTTTTAAACGCCACAATGAGTAGAGGTAAAATCCTTGGCTTAGTGGGAATGTGCATGCACAGGTTGAGAACCACTGCTCTACAACGACAACAGTAGTTCATGTTGGTAAGGCTGAGTAAATGCAGAGGAAACACTGTGCAATACAATACCTTCTCCAGCTCCTCAGTCCTTCTATCCGGACCTCCAGCCTCTCTGCCATGACGACCCTGTCTGTTTCTGCTGTTTGCACCCAGCTCCTCCTCAGACCCAGGCCCTGCAGAACTGTAATGTGTGCCACACACACACACACACACACACACACACACACACACACACACACACACACACACACACACACACACACACACACACACACACACACACACACACACACACACACACACACACACACACACACACACACACACACACACACACACACACACACACACACACACACACACACAGACACGCGTAATGCCCACTCAAGGTTCAGGTAATTTAATAAGAAAATTCTACAAAAAAACACAACAACAATCAAAGTGTGATTCTTGAGAAGCTTTGCTGACATTCAACCTTGCATTCATCCCACGTAATGAGACTTTAATGGCATGGCAAGGTTTTCACTCCTTTCAGTTTAATAAAAAACAAAAAAGCCTTCAAGAGCCTCCCACACGATTAATGGCGAAAGACTGTCAAGGGTTTACAACATTCCTGCAAAAAGGATTTTGATTTAGAAACAATTCAAACTGTGCATGGCCATCGTGCATAAGAATGACACAAGTGGCACAGCTTCTCTACATGCAATTAGCAGCTTCTATTCAGCTGATGATAAAAGCGTGTGAGGCATTTGTATTCAGTTAGCGAGGCATATGATTACCCTCCACTTGCTGTCTGCCGAGAGGATTCTGGGGCGACCAGGAGGGAATATTCATGTGGACTTTATTTAAATAATTATTCATGTGGAAAACTTCAAATGAGTTTGTTTCTTTTTTCATTCTTGACTCAATGGATTGTGCCAAGTTTATATTTTCTCTAGGAATTATTACAGAAGCCTTGCATTTCTGTCAGCATATTTCTGAAAAGGACACGTCCAGGAAAGCTGCTGGCGTGACAATGGACTAACAGAACTGAATTGTTTGCCACCTGTGCTCTGATGCATTTCAGCATTTGACAGATATGCTAATCAAAAGTAGAGGGCAGCTACTTTTAAGAAGGAAATACTACTCAAACGAGGTCCAGTGCTTTTCAGAGCAAAAATATTTAGGGGTAAGGTTTATCTAAGATAGTCAGTGTCCTCCATTTTGTTTGTCTGAAAGGAGCGAGAAACCCCGCTGTTTTATCAGAATTCAGAATATGAAAAGAAATCTAAAATGTAGGAGTGGTTTCTAAAATGTAGGAGTGAATAGATAAGCCACCTCACGCCGAACTAGTGGTACGCTGAGAGCAAATATGTAATGAGTGGCGCCAAATATTTCTGTTCTACCCAGCAGAAAGTTCTGAATCCACAAGCCTATGGGCAAATTGAACCATATCATTGCTCCCTATCACAAGTGACTTGATATAATATATATATTTATAGAAAAAGTGATTTTGAAGAAACACAAGGGATGTATTTGTCACCGACTCATAAATGTACTGTACAAGCAGCGAAACGTTGGTTTAACATGGTCCGCAAGACTGTGCAACAGCAGCAACACGGAATACATAAGTGGTACATTTATATTGCACCTTTATCCAAGGCGCTTTACAGAGATTGTGCATTCCATTCACCCATTCACACACCGATGGTGGAGAAAACCATGCAAGGCACCAACGTGCTCATCGGAAGCAACGAGGGTTCAGAGTCTTGCTCAAGGACACTTCGACACTAACTCTTGGCGAGCCGGGGATCGAACTGGGAACACTTTGTGTTCTAAGGCGGCTACTCTACCCGAGCCATTGCCAGTCATAATGCAACTACATGCAGAACGTTATCGTGGAACTTGAAGTGAGCATATTCTCCCCTCACTCTGTGATGGGGCTAAACATTGCAGTGCCTGCTGCTTTTAGTTGTCTTTGCACTCTATTCATTTTACCTTTTACTCTGGAGTTTGTTGACTAGGATTCATGCTGTTTACTTCAGTCTTGCACTGTAAATCATGTAATGTAAATGTAAATCAGTATGGATGCTCCTGCCTGTTCAAATTGTTTTGAAAATTTAAAAAAAAAAAAGTTTTTGAAATGCTCTCCCGGGCAGTCAGCAATACAAAGATAGAGTGAGTTTTATTCGTTACTCCCACTGGTTCTTCAAGGCTAGGCTTTCATTACAGGCATGACATGGGGGCATGCGCCCACACATATACACACGCACGCAACTTAGGTGGGGGCAGGGCCGTCCGTTCTCTAGATACAGTATAACATTATAGCTCTATATAGCTCTGTGGTGTGGCAAACTGGGAATACATATTGTATATATATGTTTTGCTTTACAGCCACTTTAAACCCAGAACAAATACGTTTCCAATGTCGTCCTGCTCCCCCCCTCTCTCTCTCACATACACACACGCCCACACAAGCTCTCTTAGTAACCTTACTATGAAACTATCCAGTTTTGTTTTTAAACATTACAAAAAAAGTGAAAATAGCAGATCTACAAGCTCACAAATGTTTTGCTAGCTTGTAAACCGTCTATTTTAGCAATTTCTTTTAAAATAGAGCTTATGTGGCTAAAAGCCCAGTGTAAACACCAAGTTCTTCAATGCTAAACAGCACACTGTGGCCCATTAGCACCTGGTAGAGAGGGGAGGCTGAGTCAATGACCCACTCCTGGGAATCTCAGCAGGTGGGAAAGAGCGAGCGGTGACATGGGGAGAGCCTTGTATCCTGGAGCCAGGAATGGGACGATAAGCGATATTATCGTTTATCGTGATAAAAAACACGATAATCGTATTGTGGAGATTTAATTTATCGTGATATCGTCCTCTAGCTGTCATGTACTGGATCAATTCACCTTTTATTTGCTGAGCTGCATATCCAGTACCCCTTAAACCCTCTATAATTGGTAAAAGCTACTTATAATATACGTACTTGATACTTGATAACGTATTATTTTTCTTTTTTTCCCACTCTCTATCAAATGTATTTGCCAAAAAATATCCGATCTAAAAGCTTGTAGATCTGCTATTTTTTGCCAAATGTTCCGCCCCAGGACAATGGATTATGATTATTCCGATAATATCGTAAATCACGATTTCTTTTGTCACAATAATCGTGATATGACATTTTCATATAGTCCCATCCCTACCTGGAGCACAGCAGAGAACTATAGAACTATGGCTGTCTGATCATTAAAACCTTATAATTTGCCACACGCAAGCACCGTTATGTGCTTGCGTGTGGCAGGGGTGTCGCACCAAATTCTGGGCCCTGGGAACAAGGATTCACTGTGGGGCCCCCATGAACGTTCTTCATAGGGGGAAGGGGTTTAACCCATTTAGACTGGGAACGGATTATTACGCTTTTTTTGTGCTTCAACTACTGAAAGATAGCAGGAATACAAGCTCAGCGCGTGCCACGCTGCAAGCTTGTAGATCTGCTATTTTTGAAAAATCGATTCTATAAATGTAAATGTAAATCTAAATCTCTAAGTTTAAAAAAAAAAACTATGTTTCTATGTCAGTGGTGCTCAAACCTTTTCATGTGAAGGACCCCCAAAATGTGTATTTGGCCACGGACCCCCATCTCAAAATATTTCGTTCCAGGGACCCCCCAGTAGCAACATTTGAGTTACAAACGTTCGCTTAAAAAAATACATATATTCAAAGATTTGCACACATTTTCACGACGTTTCAAAAAATAGCAGATCTACAAGCTCGCAGTGCGGCACTCGGTGCCGCGCTGTGAGCTTGTTTGTCTGCTATTTTTCAATAGCTAAAGTATAAAATATTTGAGGCCCCTCTGGGCCCTAGTAACTCAGTCCCACTTTTCCCCCCCTTGTGACGCCCCTGGTGCCCACCTGGCAGCCTATCCGCTCCAGGACTCCAGAGCGTCCAAGTGTGGCGAGACCAGCCAATCAGAGCGGCAGCCATAATTACATGGCCAGATTGAGAGTGTCAGCTGGTGAACTTGGCAGGAGGGATCAGAGTGGCTATTGTCTTATGCAAAATATTTCAAACCAGGACTAAAGCACTAAAGGCGAGGTTCATGCACTGCCAAATCTAAAGGACCGATTCATACTACAATTTTAGAACCGAATTTATGTCGGTTCGATTCGGGGAGTCACAAAATCTCGGTGGCACCGAACGGCCGAATTAATGACGATATATGTGTGCAATGTCAGAGGAAAATCCAGAATTTGATGAATACAAATAAAGAGAGAAAGCCATGACGCCAATGTCGTTACCATGGTAACCAAAGCAGATATGTTGACGCAGAGCCAAAAACAGCTGATTTACAGGCTCACAATGCGTAACAAATTAAGCAAAGCATTGTGAGCTTGAAACGTGTCTGTTGTCTCAGTCCATGAGAGGTAAATAAAAGACTATGTGAAAAGGACATTCATTGTGTGCTGACTATTTCTTTACTTTCATCACATTGTTGAGCCGTGCAGCTTAAAATACTTTTTTTTATTAAACTTTCTGCTTTGCAATCATTTCTCTCAGCTTTTTTGCCCCAGAATAGAAAAGCCAGGGTTTAACTATGGTTCAGTTATAATGATGATAATCTGAGACTGAGTAAGTGGTTGAACGAACAGAAGCGAGATCCTTAATCCAATACAATTTATTTGGGTTTTACATGGGTGTAAGTTTGAGACCACTGCTAACCACTTTGGCTGATAGAGTGAGTTGATCTTAGACTATTAAGACCCTAGAGGCCTCATGTATAAAATGTGAGAAGGAAAAGGTTGCGTAAGAAGGTTCACATACACTCTCGGGACATATAAAAATGAACGTGGTGTGAGAGTGTACGGGCCATGCCACAAACTCATGTCTGGCACTGACAGTTGGCGATGCCAAACTATAAAATACTGAACCAAGTGTTATAAAATAAATAACATTTCCACACAATTTACTGTGCTGTTTCTGAAGTAGTTAATGAAAAAACACAATTATGTCCACTGATACACCATAATAGTTTAATCATTTATGTGAATCATAAAGGCCAAAAACCTACTGGCATAGTCATTTCCAATTTATGGTTCCCCTAACACCGGAGGAAAATATCTAATTATCCAGCCTTTTAATACCTTGTCATGAGGAACTAACAGGAATAAAATTGTGTTTTGTTTATGTTTGGGGTTCTGCACCAGAGTGAATAATAAAACAACCTAACGCATATAGCACCACAGGAGAGCGACAAGAACAACAGGCTTAAAGACTGTCCACACAGAACAAGGATGGATAGCCAGGCTGCTGTTCTAGGCCAGGGGTTTTCAAAGTGGGTGACGGGGCACCCTGGGGTGCCGCGATGGCAGTCCAGGGGTGCCTCGAGTTCATTTGATAATATCTGGAATTTATTTGGACACTTGAAAAAATATTTAGTATCATTTTAAACTTGAAGTACAAAGATATTTTCTGTCAGTTTTATCTCAACGTTTTCCTCGCAACATAATCACTAAAATATCGTCACTGTCAGGCAGAAACCTCTGTCGCACAAAACTAGTGAAAACAGCCGATCTACAAGCACACAACGCCTCGCAACGCGAGGCGTTGTGTGCTTGTAGATCTGCTGTTTTCACTAGTTTAGTACATTTTATAGATGATAAATACAAAACAAACGGTTTTGGACATACAAGGTTTCCACCCGACAACAACGATATGCTATAAATATAATGTGCTGGGAGTGAAAATTATAATGTAGGGGTGCCTCGGATTAAAAAAAATATTTATGGGGTGCCCTGAGACAAAAAAGTTTGGGAACCCCTGTTCTAGGCTACCAGTAGGTGAGTGAGAGAGAAATGATGTTGCAATGGCTCCGTTAAAAACACACCAATATTCATTTCAAATCCTTTTCCCGACGCAAAGTCTATTACTTCAAAGAATTTCTTACATTTTACGGACTTGACATTTACCATAAAAACCTCCAGATCCTGTGCGTGCGTCACAGTGCGTGACACAATGATGTTGCAAATTAATTCCGTCCTTGTCGTCTGACATCATAGACCTATGACGTCTATCACGCCTGACATCATACAATCCCTTTTATGCCCATATATGGATATCCCTGATGTCATTAATAGTCACACTTGCAAATGAATTCTGTCCTTGTCCCTTTTATGGGCGGGGCTTTGGTGCCATATATATATATATATATATATATATATATATATATATATATATATATATATATATATTATTATTATTATTATTATTATTACAGGGAGTTTGATACTTTTATCAGGCTTTACTAGGATGAGAAAATTATGGATAAATGTTTACATTAAGCTGCAAGTAACACGTCTTTTGCTTGAAGATCTGTTCTTTTTGCACAATGCACACGCATCCATCCAAAAGTCCCTCCTCATTTAAACTGCCTACTTGTAAGCAATGGGCATTTTGGACGTGTTGAATTAATGTTGTAGCCTAGATCCTCCTGTCGCCTGTCGATCTTACTGTAGAGAATGATGTGCGCAGGAACGTGCACGCAGCGTTCCTCACACCAGACGTTCACGCACACACCGCGACGCATCTAATCATTACTTCAGAATCAGATACAATATTTTAAGCCCTTTAATTGCTCAAATCGCGGCCGAAGTGGATGTCTCAGTGACACTTGAGTTGACGCAGTTTTCCACTTTGTGACGGCTAGTGATATGACGGCGTGAGAAATACGATGTGTGGCGTGAGAGCGTGAGAAGAGGTTCATTTGCGTGAGTCTCACGCTCATTGCATGAGGGTTGGCAGCTCTGACCACCAAGCTGCTCAAATCTGCATTTGGAACGGGTACACATTATTGTGTATTATTATACAAGCTCGCAGCGCGGCACTCAGTGCCACGCTGTGAGGTTGTATACAGTATCTGCTATTTTTCACTGGTTAAAGCATTCAATAATTCTAGGCCTAAATGTGTTAACCCTGGCTAATGACGGGAGCTAACAGACCAGGGATATTTGGCTATTGTGTGCTCAATTTCAAATTAATAGAGACGTGTGAGGGAGAGGTGTGCACACTGCACACGGTTATGATATAGGTTTCTGTGCATACAGTATGTAGGCTACCGAAGAGTAGTCAAGTCAAACATCAGCATTACTGGCTCAAATCTTTCACATTGTTTCAGCACTGCCTGTCATGCAGAAGAATATTGTTTCAGCACTGCCTGCCATGCAGAAGAATAATAGTGTAGACTTGTTTAGACTCAAAAGGGGTGGGCATTAAGTCAACCACTTGAGGGGAGAGAGAGATTCAAACTCTACAGTGAAGGCTAATTTTAACTTCATCACACAACAGCATCAGATGATTACTTATTATCAAATTCTTCTGTTGAAAATACATATTTAACAACTAACAAAAGTGAAAAAAGGGGGAAAAAACACAGGAAAGGGATATGTGATGAAATTAGAAGCAAACCTACAGTAAGTTATCATAATAAATCATTCTTTCACTTATCACCTCATTCATAATGCTCCTTCAAGTCTCATAATAACGAAAGCTCTCATGCTCACCTCTTATGGCGACCGCTCCCGGATCTTGGAGACTCCTGGAGAGAAAACAAAGGAGAGAATGCATGAGGAGGAGGAAATGTGCCAATATCAACTAACAACCTCCTGCTCAATACCTCCAAAACCACTGAAATAGCCATAGACTTTAGGACTGCTAACATGACACCTAAATTGCCACTGACAATATCTGACCAACCCATAACCCTCTCAGACTCTTTCAAATTCATTGGAACCCACATCAGCAATACAATTAAATGGGACTATAACATCGCCACCATCACCAAGAAAGCCCAACAGCGACTGTACTTCCTCAGGCAACTGAGGAAGTACAGGGTGAATCAACACCTGTTGCTCCGCTTCTACTCTACTCAATAAGGCAGCAAAAATCATTGGTTGTGACCTCCCCACTCTCAATTCTATATATACTGTACCTCCCGTACCATCACCCGTGCCAGTAAAATAATTAAGGACCCTTCCCACCCAGCCCACCTCCTGTTCAAGCTCCTACCCTCAGGAAAACGCTATAGATCAGTCCATGCCTCGACCACCCGCTTCAAAGACAGTTTCTTCCCCACAGCCATACGAACTCTGAACTCCCTCAGTACCCCACTCCCTCTCCCCCCCCTCACTGTAACAAAATGGTTGTCTGTTTTTATTGTTGGAAGTGGTAATGGTGAAAATGTCTTCATGTGTTTTATGTCTTGTTCCATGTCTCTGTCAAGGCTGAAAGAAACATTCTGTACTGAAACTAAATACCACCAACCTGGTTGTGTGGCAATAAAAGTAACTTGAAAAAAAGAAAGATCAGATTGAATCTGTGTGTAAGAAAACAAAGCAAAGAATCTACTTCCTCCGCCGTTTAAGATCATTTGGTGCTAGTAGACAGATTCTTCTTATGTTTTTCACGTCTGTCATTATGAGTGTTCTTCAGTACTGTACTGTAGTACCACCTGGTATGGATGCTTGTCTGCAGCCCTTAAGTCACAACTGCTGCAACAACTGAACATTTGTTCAAAGATAGTCGGAAAACCACTTCAGAGGCTATATACGACTACGTATGATAACAGCATCCTAAGGTTGGCAAGAAATATTACCTCTAATAGTAGCCATGTGTTGCATAGAGAATATAGATTGCTGCCTTCAGGAAGGAGATACGGTGTTCCAGCATACACTAAGGTCAGACTAAAAAGGTCCTTTGTCCATCAGTCCACTTTAAGGCTTAATCAGGAGTTTGGCCATAGGTAGGCTTGGCGGTGGACACTGCTCTTGTCTATATTATCCTTATGTATGTAAACCTGTCTTGTTTTTGTTACCCGTGTCAAATGTTTGTATATATGTTATGTGTCGCATACATGGCTGCTGTGTTGCAAGACAAATTTCAGTGTGAACTGACAATAAAGTACTATATCATATCATATCATATCAACCTACAGTCGCAATTAAAGAACACTTCAGAACGAAGGTGACTATCCTTGAGAATAAAGAAGCCGTTTTATTCTAATCATTAATCAAATGTTGATTGGGAGCACCTTACGCTTCAATGGACTTTCTTTTAATTTTCTTTTAAAGTTAATTATCCCATTGTGGAAACGGCATGAGATGAATGTATTTATAACAAAGTCCATTCACATCCGATTGAGCGTTTGGGTACTTCGTAGTGTCAGGAAACTGAAAAACGGTCGGCTGGTATAGCATGCCTTAGGCGGTGTCTGTTCAGCACAGATGAAACACATGACAAAGAAAAATATTTATCCATCTAACAGGATAACTGAAATTCATCAGCAGTGGCTTTTATAGAAAGCCTTTAGGTTGTGTATAAACATTCTTGAACAGCAGCTGCTAAATTGATATATAGATAAGCATTGCTGCATTTAATAGCTTATACCCAGAGCCCTTTGGCCCCGAGTTGTTTCTGAACAATCTTGTTTTCCTCAACAGGAGGTGCATTGTTTATCATCTTTTCCCATTACTGTATAATATAAAGGTTGCTTAGATCTATACTGTAGCGATGCTCCCCGCAAATTCCCTTTTGCTAAGGTAGCGCTTCCATCTTAAAAATGAGGTCTGTGTCACAGGCACTATCAGATGAATACATATCTCCTCTTTCCTAAGGCCTTGTGCCGTGAAGGGCCACTGCTTTGATTGAGGACTCTCCGCTCGGCTTCACTCTATCAGTCCGACCCGGGCTTTAGTGGGTGTGCATTGCCGCTGTGCCCTGGCTCTTAGCATGCACCAGCCTCTCTGTCTCAGTGACATATCATCCATTACCTGCACTATTCAGTGCTGTATAGAATCCCTCTCCCCATCTCTCTCCAGCGACTCGGGCCTGGACAGATTCACTAAGATGGAGGATAGCGAAGAGGATAGGCATTGGGAATGGCTCTCCGATGCTGCCGCAATGAGCCAAAATACAATAGTGGTCTTTTTTTTTTTTTACACAGTGTATAATAAATGGTTGGGTTTTACAGTACGTCCATCTGAAGTCTGCTTTAGAATGTTTGTGGAAATACCAGTTAATAAAGCAGATTTATTCTTCCATTAAAACTAACTTCAAATCCAGTAGCAGGGTGTTGTGCCAAACTACAGACGACTAGGAAATTAACTTTTGAGGAAAGTTGATTGCATTGGTGGTCACAGATGAGCTCTGCTCACTGCACATAAAGTATGGACTTATTTAAGGATTAAGGCTTTCTGGGATGGCCAATGTCTCACATCACTGTCCTTGAGAGAAGAGTTGAGGAATGCTGTTTAGAGATAGAACGGAGTGAAAGAGCTGAGGCATGATGAGATTTTTTAGTACTCAGAAATAGAGAGAGGAGAGAAATTAAAAGTGAAATCCAAGGGAGGGCTTTTAGATTCGATTTGAGGTGGCTGGTGTGTGCAAACATAAATCTCTACTATGAATGTACAATACATCTAGATCCCCCGCTTATAGTACACAATCATTCATTATTCTGTTAATATACATTATGGTACAGCACTCGAGAAAATGCTGTCTATATGTTAATCCGTGTTTATACTTCGATAGTTGGGAGAACCAAAGGGCTAACATTCCCTGGCCCTGGATAGATTTCTACTGCCCTCAAATGAAAATACGATTTTGTATGAATGTATGTGTCAATGTTTGTACCAGAGATTTCAGGTGTATTCTGTGACATACAGCATATGCCAGAGTCCCATATCCCAAAGCCCACTGTCAAGGGTCAGAACACTGAATTGATTGCTTTCTAAGGTGATGAACTGCAATATGGCCCAAAATAATTGAGGACGGTTGGGTCAAACTGGTCACCAATGGACCCGAAGAAGCACAATAGTGTACAGTAAAGCACTCAGTGGTGATTTAACTCTCAGTGTTCCTACACATCGGATAATGTAAATACTGTGATCTAATCATCTAATCAACTATTTTAATTTAATTATAATGAACATGACTTGTATACTATTATGTTGCCAAATAATTTACAGAAGATTGTAGCTAGGTAGTAGGTAGGTTATATAGCATACAAATAAATTAAGACCAAATCCAGATAAGTTCAATACATGGCATTTTATTCAAACTGCACGTGAACAATACTTTTTTTGTGTATTTTGGTGACTGAATTCCCCTCATGTGATGAAAAAATGTCTCCTCTTATCTCTCAACCCCTACAGTAACACAAGGGATGTTACAAAAGACTCAATAGGAAAGGTAGCATTGGCTTATCAGTTTGGTATTTTATTAGAAAAGGCTGGCACTCTTGTGCAATGGAGAGGAAGATGTTGGCTTTGACCAAAAACATGGGGTCAGAGCATTCCTTTTCAGTATGCTCAAAATCAGGGACGTGCTGGCCATTGGGAAAAGCGGGACAACTCCCGAACGGCCGGTTCATTCCCGGCCGGTCCAGGCCGGCCATTAGGAAAAGAAAAAAAAATGTCGGCCTTTGTTCCATTTTGGGGGCTGTGCGGCCAACAAAGTAAATCGTCACTGTCAGGCAGAAACCTCGTATCTCCAAGTTTCAAATTTGTAAATTTTTTCGTAAAGCAAAGCCCTGCTTCATCATACAAGGCCGTCGCACAAAAGTAGTGAAAACAGCCGATCTACAAGCACACAACGCCTCGCGGTGCGAGGCGTTGTGTGCTTGTAGATCGGCTGTTTTCACTAGTTTAAATCATTTTTAAAATGATAAATACAAAACAAACGGTTTTGGACATACAAGGTTTCCACCCGACAACGAGGAAATATAACTCATGTAATTGGCCCACTGGCTTGTCACTTGTCATGATCTGAAATGGCGAAGTAGCAGCAGCGCTATAGAGAGATATCTCTCTCTATAGCGCGCAATGAGGGCCTATACAACTCTTTTTCCCAGGCTGAATCAGGGGCCCAGCACGTCCCTGCTCAAAATACTTTTTTGATGTGGTATTTTAGAGGCCTTAACATTAGCCACATACGTCTGGACCTGTGGCCATATTGTACTGGCTCTTTCTAGGACTGGGACATTTTCTAACAAACATTTTCTTTGCCCAGAGGAAAGTGCAAATAATACCATAAGTTGTTCATGCATAAATAAGGCCATCGTTGACTTCTTAAGCGAGTATGTCCATCACCACCTTATTATTGTTATTATTAACATTATATATATATATATATATATATATTCTTTATTTAAGGACATCCATAGTTATGTTACATAGTTTTTCAATCAACATTTCTCCAGTTAAAGGTTTTTATATTTTTTTTCCAAACAAAAATAAATACATTATACAGTATGTTATTCATAAAACGACTTCCAATTTTACATGTAGCTCGTTTCCTGTATGGAAAAGTACCCCAAAATACAGTTATTCATTGCTCTATCCGTGTTCGCTTACTGTGAACATTGTGGCAATAATGCTTGCATCTGACAGTGATAAAAAATGCCTCCTTTACAGACATCATCCTAGCTTGCATTTGCCATATTACAGGCCATCATGCCTAATGGTGGTGCTTCAGAGCATAAGAACCATTTGTCTTAGGTGTGAGCCTGCGACAAGGTCAATGAAATTCACATACGACTCCTCCATAGAACTGCACACTGTACAGGCTCGGGTGACTTTATTTATCATGCTTGAACACAACTGACAGCACCCCAAAGCCCCTTTTATAGGACTATACTGAGAAAACACACCCCGGGATATCATACACAAATCAATAATATATCCCAGATTGTTAAGATGTAAACTCATTAAGGCAGTATGTGTCCTTTATATCCTCAAAATGGAAATTGATGATATACATTTTAATAAAATAAATCCATTTTCAAAAATCGAGAAGCTTCACAAGCTTGTAGATTTTCTCACACTATTATACAAAAATGTATAAACTAGGGCTTAAGTGGTTAATAAACACATTTATTTGGTTAAAAATAAGTGTCAAATAGATCTAAGAAATGTTTATTTTGAATAAGGCAATTTTAAAAACAATACAACAAATGACGAAAGCAAATAATTAAGTGTGCCTGTCATGCAATGGCAAAACACATATTGTACTCGCTCATACAGTACTTAAAGTTATACCATGTAACTTTTTTTATAAAACAAATCTTAAAATTGTCCTAACTGTTAAATCGCTAAAGTTTTAGAACACCCACTCCGTTATTTTCAGCTTCTGAAGCCTTCTCTTTATATGTTTTCTATGAGCCGTGAGGGGGGGGAGAATTTCGCGGCAAAATGACGTAATCTGCATCATCTGTATACGTTGTGTATACGTTGGCCAATCACATCGCAGATCATACACACATGATACACTACTGGCCAATTACAGTGCATCTTGCGTCTTTTCAGGAAATAGCTTGCTTCAACAGCTTTGTTTACGCTGGTCTAGAAGTCTAGCATGTAACTCCCCAACCGCTGCTCGTAGAGGGACACGGGAGACCTCATTGAAAGCGTCTCGGCGAGGCGAGGCAGACGCGGTGGTCTGACGGCCCGGTCCGCGGCAAAAAACGGCCGAAAAAAGCAGACGCGACCGCGGTTTGCTATACTGCTACAGACCACTATTGAGCAACTTACACAGTATAGCTTTAAGTCTTTCTTTCTTTCTGACAGACAGTCTGTCCGTACGATTCCCCAAATCTCGGCACGTAACTAGTGCCGCACCATTTACGCCACCCCCGCAATATATACATCAAAACGTGCGGCTCGGTCGGGAATGGTGTGCTATTACTTTTCGTTCCGATCCGCCTTACCATGCCGACGTAATTCTTTTACAACTTGGTGGATTGTCTCACCGTCCAAACCGCTACACAAGGTTGCACATTTAGCGAGCTGCAGGCACACTTGTAAAAATTGACTCTGTCAATTCTAGTTAGCTTATTGCTCCCACCCCTTTTCCATCAATAATTAAATATCTATAACACGCTTCCGCGCTCATCAATCTCAAGCTAAAATAAATTACTTTTTTTGTACATATATTACATAACAATAATATCTGTCTATATTCTGTCTATAATGTCTATATTCTGATCACTGCCATGAAGTGTTTGTTCAGTAACATGTCTGCATTTTCAGATCAGGATACCAATTATATCCAATCAGTATAGATAACTATGATGACTGAACTCTCTGTGTGTGTGTGTGTGTGTGTGTGTGTGTGTGTGTGTGTGTGTGTGTGTGTGTGTGCGTGTGCGTGTGCGTGTGCGCGTGCGCGTGTGTGTGCGTGCGCTCTGTGTGTTCGTGAATGCATCCGTTTACAGATTGTCCAAACTCCCTGATGGAGCAGATTTGCATTTCTTGAAAAGGGAATTTATGGCTTTTTGTGATCTTCACCGCAACTCTGACACCCCATTAAATTGTGAAAATCTCCAAAGGCATGCCTTCTTCAAGTCCAACAATAGAACGTCTTCAGCATTCAAGCCAGCTGCAACAAACCTGCACGTCGGGGGCGCTCAGTCTATTTTGCCCTGCAAAGCCGATAAAAATCACCATCTTTCTGGAGGCATTCAGTCAGGTCATGCGAGATGTGCTTTTCAAAAAGTAAGCATGATTGGCATTTTGAACGAAACCTAAAGAATGAAGAGGTGGGGTCTAAGAATTCAACTGGCAAAACCATGTGCTATTTTGGTTTCATTGTTCCTTTAAGACGACAAATACTGGTCTGGTCAGCGGCATCGATATGAATCCTTTAATGAACACATCTAGGAAGCATATCAAATTCAAATCATCACATTTCCTAAGACAACATAATTAAACAGTTTGCAGGCAGCACATAAGGTGTTATTTTCTGCAGCTGAGGTGGATAGTGAACATTTGCTTGCCGTGCTGACAAGATGCTCTGCAAAAAGAAAAGATAATATCGTCATTTTGGACTGGAAGGTGAGAAATAAAAAAGCAAATGAGGCTTGTTAATGAGCGTTGAATGCTGATTGGCATCGTTTCTGAAGGGGAAGTGAGAAAATGAAAAAAGAAGACAAGGAGAGAGAGAGCGAGTGCAAAGAGAGAGGGACATAGAAAGAGTGAGAGAGTGCGAGTGAGAAGGAGTGAGACTGAGACCAGAACCAATCTTGTTCCATATTGGACTCCACAGCAGCACATTAAAAGCAGATGATCCCTTGGAATGTTCCATACGGTTCTGTTTGCCTGACACGGCTGCAGGATTATGGAAATTGTTTTCCTTGTAGGGCTCACATACCACAGGAAGGTAAGGCTTGATAACCAGGACCACATGAAGGACCCAGGAGAGGGCCTCTCCATGACCTGCCATCAGGGTCCATGCTCATTGGATACAAAAATATTCTGCCACAAGGGTGTGTGTGTGTGTGTGTGTGTGTGTGTGTGTGTGTGTGTGTGTGTGTGTGTGTGTGTGTGTGTGTGTGTGTGTGTGTGTGTGTGTGTGTGTGTGTGGTCTAAGAGGTGGGCATGGGCAACCTAAAACCCACTTAGGGCTAGGATTATTTAATGCTTTAACAATTGAAAAATAGCAGATATACAAGCTCAAGCAGCGAGCTTGTAGATCTGCTAAGTTTTTGAATATTTTCTTCTAAATTGTCTTCTAAATCCTTCTAAAGGTTTTTTGAAAAAAACTATGTTTCTATGTCAGAGGTGCTCAAACTTTTTCATGTCAAGGACCCTCAAAATGATATGTATTTGGCCACGGACCCCCATCTCAACTTATGTTGTTCCAGGGAACCCCCAGAAGCAAATATTTGAGTTACAAATGTTCGCTTTAAAAATACATACTGTATATTCAAAGATTTGCACACATGTATATCTATTTTTTTTTGTATAGCTATTTTTTTAATAGTTAAAGCATTAAATAATTGTAGGCCTAAATGGGTCAATATTATAAAAACTGTACACATGCATGCACACACGGCATTTGGCACAGTCGAGTCCATATTTTTGTATTCTCCACTAATGTCCCTTCTTTTGCCAAAATATGTGATGAAGTTTCCATTAGAGCTGCAGCATTATTTAACCACACAAGAGTTACAGCTTGTTTTGGTTGGAAGAAGCGTCTGGTGTTCTGGGGAGTTAATTAACAAAAGCGTATCCGAACAGGAGGAGAACTGTACCTCAGATATAGACCCAGATATCTTGATACCGGCTTAAGAGGTCCGACTCCTTTGCTCTCAGTGTGGCTCTATATCATAATGGCCTGACATGGCAATTGCATGTCTCCTGGTGATAAATGGGGCCCCTGCTTGAAACGGCACATTTTTGGGATGCTCCGTCTTTACCGATGTCTGCGACAGCCCCGCAGTAAATCCACTGTCGAAACCGTCTACCGCTCCATGTCTGTCTATTATGTTTCGTTCTCTCCATCCCTCCCTCCTGCTCTCACTCACTCCCCTCTTCAAGCTGTGTGGCTGTCTGCGGGTTATGAGCTATAGTTAGTCTGTGGGCGATGCAGAACTTTTACACAACGTCAATCATATTCATAACCGCGCAACGCTGAGGCCTAATTCACACTTTGTATTACAGCGGCGTCAAATCACAAAAAAAAATGGATTCTGTTGTTATTTTGTGGCAAATGTCACCATCGTATGACAAAGTGGACATTAGGCTTCGGGCAAAACAAGGGAACATCCAGCGGTTGGGTCATGTGTTGGCTTGCATCTGTTCTAGGGATGGGACAACATGAAAATGTCATATCACAATTAGTGACAAAAGAAATCGCGATTTACAATATTATCACGATAATCAAAATCCATTATCCCGGGGCGGAACATTTGCCAAAAAAATAGCATATCTACAAGCACGCTGTGAGCTTGTAGATCGGCTATATTTTGTAGATCGGCTATATTTTGTAGATCGGCTATATTTTGGCAAAGACATTTGATAGAGAGCGAAAAAAGACTGTATCAAGTACGTATATTGTAAGTACCTTTGACCAATTGCCGAAGGCAGGGGGAGAGTATGTTTTCGCCCCTGTCCGTCCGTCCTCCAAGTTTGTTACCAGCTAATCTCCGGCACCGTTGGCCCGTTCGCTGCCAAAATGAGCACACACACTCCCTGGATGCCAATTCAGAACCTCTGCCCCACATTTTTCAAATGGCCCTATTCTAGCGCCACCATGAGGCCGATGTTTGCAAAACACCTTTCTGTACACTACTCCTACAGATTTTGTCCAAAAATCACGCAAATCGGTAGACAGTATCTCTACAGTCATGTGATCGACACGGATCTGTCTGATTGTCCATATTCCATCCTGATTGGCTGATATTGGCTTTCAAAGTTTGTAAGATTGGTCCATTTTGGACAAAATGCCTCAAATCACAAACGCAGAGTGCAATTAACATGAAACACGTTCCCACTAGGCCGAGGAAGAAATGCCACTTCAATTTTTTTAAATCAGCCTCATGGTGGCGCTATTCGTAACAGGCCGATTCGTGGTTTTACCTATAACTCCACCGATCAGTTTCAAACTTTGTAAGCGCACTCCCTATAGGCCAAGGAAAAACCCTTTCCTTGCATTTTTCACATCAGCCTTTTATAGCGCCACCAGGAGGCCGACTTATGTAAGACACATTTTTGGATATCCTTCAGATTTTACCCACAATTAACACAAATCAGTACACAGTATCTCTACAGTCATATGATCAAGACAGATCTGTCCCATATTACGGTAAATATTCCATCCTGATTGGCTAAGATTGGAAATTACACTACAAAATGTTCAAATCAGCCTCATGGTGGTGCCATGAAAGGTCTAAGATTGGTGAAGAACACATGCCACCCTTTTTACATTTGCCTATTATAGCACCACCAGGACGCGTGGCCTGGTGGAGACCTGTGCTCGGAAAAGCACTTCTTCTAGTTGTGAGTGTTTTTTATCACGATGAACGATAATATCGCGTATCGTCCCATCCCTAATCTGTTCTCCGTTAAGGCTGGGGATTTTGTGGCGAGGATTGGCTCAGCGGGCACAAAAGGACATATCCCATTTGATGTGATGGATGGGTCATTTTAAATCCCTCTCTGAATGGATGGATGGATGACAAGGGAGCAGACATCTCACTCTGCTGCACTCTGTGTCAGTGGTGTAAAGTGACTAAGTACTTTTACTTAAGTATTGTACTTAAGTAGTACACTTTTGAGTTATCTGGACTTGACTTGAGTATTTATAATTTCCATTGCTTTTACTTCTACTCCACTACATCTTGGATCCAAATGTTGTACTTTTACTTATTTGAAAACTTTAGTTACTAGTTACTTTGCAGATATAAATGATGTTATAAAACATACATAAACCACTTTAGCCCTATTTTACAAACTCGCATTTGAGCTTGTAGATCTGCTATTTTCAAACATTTTGTACTTTAAGTACATTTGATGCCAACACTTTCATACTTTTACTCAAGTACATTTTGGATTCCGGACCTTTATGTGTAACAGTATTTCTATATTGCAGTATTGATACTTGTGAGTACTTTTTCCACCACTAGTCTGTGAGGAGAGTGTAGGAGAGTGTTTCTTATGGTCGGTAAGCATCTTTTTGCTTGATATTTTTCTCAGGCAGTGTCGTTGAGACACTGCCTGGTGCTGTCACTCTCTTCTTGTTAGCAGTGTGTTTGTGTACATATGTCATTCAATTTATGTAAATAGACCTTTCCAGCATTCCGCACAGAACGCCAGTGGGGACACATTACAGATGACACATCTGGAAAGCAAATCTTATAAGCGAGATCCAGATAAACAACCAGTCAGCTGAGCAAGCCTAATGGACGTGTGTATTTTTGGATATGTCGGTTTGATGCAATCTCTTTACAGAAACACAAAATATTGAACATTCACTATCGGTGTCACATAGTGGAATGCCACTCTCTTAACAACTTCTCACTGAAGTTCTTCTCCATATACTTAAAGTGAATCTGACAGCACAGGGATCTAGTTCAATATTAATTACTATTCTGCACGAAAAGGAGATACTCCATCAAGTCATGGCTAGATATTGATGAGACTCTAATTTCACCCAGATTAAATGAAGGCAGCACTCACGGCATTAAACAGATGGCAGATCCTGAGGTTTAATTGTACTTAAAGAGTGTGAAAACCCTAAAGGGTCCATTTGGGTCCAGTTTCACAGTCTCAAGAGTAAAAATAGATTTTACAGTGCAGTGATTCACCTTGTAGTGTCTTTGTTCTCAGCTGAGCTGCAACGATAAGCTAATATGAAAGAAAAACTTAGCTTCAGAGCATTTCCTGTAAATAGATCACACACAGAATAATGAAACACCAAGGCACCCTAGTGTTTGGATGGCTGCAGCACAGGCTAAGAGCTGGTATCTCACTGGGCAACAGTGCCTCTGTTCGACAGCACTGGGTTATCAATGTCTAAAACATTGTGCTCGAGTAGTCAGTAGCCTCAGGGTACAATTAAACATGTTTACAAAGACGACTGCATTAATTAATAACAGACGGTTGATGTACATTAAGCTTCACTCCATACGATCTGCCATAGAATTATTTGAACTAAATGGTAAACGGTGCATTTATATAGCGCTTTATTCCAAAGCGCTTTACTTAGATTAGGTATTACATTCACCCTTTCACACATATGCAGCACATTTATACACCAACCAGCACATTGGGAGCAATTAGGGGTTCAGTGTCTTGCTCAAGGACACTTTGATACCAACTCTGGGGGAGCCCGGGATCGAACAGGGAACCTTGCGGTTCTCCATCTGGCCACTCTACCCCTGAGCCACTGCCGCCTAACTACTTAAATTGGCATTTGAAGCATTGCAACAGTCTACAGCAGTGGTTCTCAAAGTGGATTCCAGGGACTCTGTGGGTTCCTTTAGGGGCGTCTAAAATGACCCTTACAAGTCTGTAACTCTGACAGTGTACAAATGGAACCACTGGTCTACAGTACAAGCTCACAACGCGTCAGAACGCGTTGTACGCTTGTAGATCTGCTATTTTCGACCATGTTCGCCTATAATGACAACTTTAACAAAAACATGGACGCCAGGTTGAGAGCACTCAAAGAGTCACAGAGGTCACGTGGCCTGCTCCTTACCTGCCCTAGGTGTCCGGGGTCAGAGGCTATGGCCTCATTCTGGCAGGTGTTAGCCTGAACAAGCTGCTCCTCCCTCTTCCTCTCCTTCTCCCCGGTGTCGTCGTCATCCAGTTCGTCCAGGCTCTGTGAGGCAAAGAGAAAGATGTCATCGGGTCAAGCTTGCAATAGAGTGAGGACTCGCAGGCTGATGCAGGGTGACAGGCGAGGTCATTCCCGCCACAACAGTGACGGTAACTCCTGACTCCTGCGCAGCCACGGTCCCCTAATAATCCTCTTAAGGCACGCTGACATTCATTTCCAGGAATCCCCAGGGAGCCTCGGCACAACCCAGCCCAGCCCAGCCCAGCGCTGCATTGGAATCCTGGCAGGCAACAGGCAAGACTGACTGTCTGGAGGCCTTTCACCTCCTGAGGATACCATATCTGACCAGTGGAATGCATCCAGAAAACAAGCACGCACGCACGCGCGCGCACACGCACACGCACACGCACACACACACACACACACAAGAGTGGGGGAGGCAGCAGGGGTGTCATACCAAATTATGGGCCCTGGGTATAAGGATTCACTCACATTTTGTGCTTTAACTATTGAATACAAGCTCACAGCAAGCTTGTAGCTCTGCTATTTTTGAAAAACCATGAACATTTTTGCAAGTCTTTGAATATTTCAAATCCTTCTAAGGTTTTTTGAAAAACCTATGTTTCTATGTCAGTGGTGCTCAAACCTTTTCATGTTAAGGACACCCCAAAATGATACATATTTGGCTACGGACCCTCGTCTCAAAATATTTAGTTCCAGGGACCCCCCAAAAGCAAAATTTGAGTTACAAATGTTCCCTTAAAAAAATACATATATTCAAAGATTTGCACACATTTTCATGACTTCTCAAAAATAGCAGATCTACAAGCTCGCATCGTGGCACTCGGAGCTTGTATATCTGCTATTTTTCAATAGTTAAAGTATAAAATAAGGCCCCTCCACCTTGGGCCCTAGTAACTCAGTCCCATTTCCCCCCCCCTTGTGACGCCCCTGGGAGGCAGCCTTTACTGTTTAGTGGGAGATTTTGCACATTTTGCCTGGGAAAGCTTCCAAACTTTAGTGCGAAGGCTCCATTCTTTTATATGATGAAATATGCACGTCGTCTAAACTTCCTACACGCCTTAATGCTACCCGAAATGATGCAACAACGCGTCTGTGTTCGTTTATCAAAAGAGGACGTACAGACGCATTGGGCAAACAGAGCTCGTTGGTAGAATGGATGGATGATTAAGAGAGAAGGCGAAACGGGCCGAATTCCCAATGGAACAGCACAGAAACCAGCGTTTCCTGTTTCATGCATGTCGGACGAACAAAAGGTGCCTGCATAACAGGCCCTCTAATGGTAAAAATAGCCTTACATGGCAAACGAGGAATGCGGTCATTTGCAAAGCCTTTCCTGCCAAACCTTTTATCAGCGCGCTCCTCTGAGAAAAAAATACAAGCTGAGCTCCTTTCTTCTCCAGTCCTGTCGAGTCTGGAACTAATACCAGCATTTCACTGCCACCTCCTGTCATTAATGGGCCCTCTTTACAAATTCCTGTTCAAATTGCGTCAACCAACCTGCATGTACAGTAGTACGTGCATTTATACTTGTGCAAAGGGGTTTGCCTCTTGAAATCGTTACTGTCCCTGCAGTCACTGCCTAGCTGTAAATGCAAAAGCAACAAATATAATTAAATGGTAAATGGTGCATTTATATAGCGCTTTTATCCAAGGCGCTTCACATAGATTGTGCATTACATTCACCCATTCACACACACGTTCATACAACGATGGCCGGAGGAAACCATGCAAGGCACAAACCTGCTCACCGGGAGCAACTAGGGGTTCAGAGTCTTGCTCAAGGACTCTTCGACATTAACTCAGGGGGAGCCTGGATTCGAACTGGGAACCCTTTGTGCTCTAATGTCGGTTTCTCTACCCCTGAGCTATGCCGCCCCCTCATTAATTAAATAATGGTGTACAGTTTAATGCAAAACCAAACAGAAGTCAGACTATGTGCAATGACTCAACACTTTGCTATGCGCTAGCCGCTGGAATTCTGGATTTGGGGGATCTCAAAAGTTTATCTTGGCCTGTTTTGCCCTGTTGAAATTGCTCGAAATTGCTTTGCATTTCTCTTATTCCAAATAAAGCCATGGGTGCGATGTGTGCATGTGCAACCATATAAGGGATGTTTTTGTTTCTGATGTCATCAAAAAACTGAGACTCTTGGTGTGTATCTTTCGGGCCAATTCCTCACCTTGGACTCTGGAAACAAACAGACGGAGAGGAATGATGAATGAGCAAGGATTCCACTCTGCGCTCACAGTTAATCATTCAGAAGCATGAGAGATTAAGAGTTTAGGACCAGAAGGTTAAGAACGCTATAAAAACAATATTAGCCACAGTTGCAGTTAAGACTATAATAAAACAGTCATATTGCCAAGACTTATAAAAAAAAAGAGAACCACAGGATTTCCCAGGAAACACACATTACTGCATTTATCTGCTGGTTTGGGGGTCTCTGAGGAAGTGATGATGATGAGACAAATAAGGAACGAGAGCCAGACTCCCAGAATCCTTTCTGCTTCCTGTTTACAATATGACAGCATGTCAGGCCCTCAGAATGTTTACTTTTCAGTAAAACAAGCATCCTAAAGCTTTGGCCGGCCGTGCCTGTCCCAGTGTAGGATGTGGCTTTAAGAAGCTACATCTGGAGTGCTCCGTCCTGGTCTATTTGGTGTTGTGGTTGGAAACGGTCTCCCCTTTCTGGGAGCAAAATGAGCCAGTCATCTATCATTCTAAAGCGCCATCCTTGGCAGCAGGAATTTGCAACACATCTAAAGGTTTATCTGAATAATAAAGGATGCCTAAACTTTCCTGCGTGGGCTTTACTCTCTCTTAAGTGACATCCCTTATGCAAGGGTTTGACTAGTAGGCATCGGCAGTGAAGGATAAGTATGATACAGCAGGGGTCTTCAACAGGGGGTCCGGGACCCCTAGGGGGTCCTCAGAGTTACTACAGGGGGTCCTCCAAATCTTTGTGTGATGGAAACTTTGTTTCCTCCTTTTTTATATTAACCACTTGAACCCTAGTGTCCATAGTCAGATAACTTTAGCCAAAAATACATCTACAATCTCAAAACGCCTCGCACTGCGAGGCTTTGTGAGCTTGTAGATCGGCTATTTTTGGCAAATAGCTTTGGTGTAGAGGGGGAAAAGAGCACACTAAGGACAGAGCTAAAGGTCAAGTTTATTATGTATTGACGGTTCAAGTGGTTAAATATCAGAAAACACATGAATGACATGAATCCAAAATACACCAATGATTGTGCTGTAAAACGATGAAACTATAAGTAATCTATGAAAAAGGTTGTGGGGGTCCCTGTTTCGTCTCTCTCTCAACTAAGGGGTCCTTAGTCTGAAAAGGTTGAAGACCCCTGACATACAGTATGTACTGCAGCTTTCCATACAAACTGCATTGCCTTGCTTCTGTCCAATGGATTTGAGGTGTTGCTTGTGCCAGCAGAGTAACAATGATAGGTTGGCAGTTGATGGCTGTTGGCTGTTGACTAAAATGTGGAATGCCCTACCAAAGGCCTTAAAGGAGAGTAAATCCCTAACTTCCTTTAAAACCGGCTGCCACTCACAACTAGTAACAATAAACCTAGCCTTACCGGACCCTCCCCCTGACCCTTCTTTGTAAATACCTTCTCATTTTGCATTGTTGTTTTTATTTATAGCTTTTCTTTTTCTGATGATATCTACTGCATAGCACTGTGTTCTATCTGTCTGACATTCAATGTTATGAGTTAAAGAAAAGGACCTCAATGGAAATAAGCCGCAGGGCTTCCCTGAGTTTCCTTTTAGTTGACCTTGTACCAGTGAACTGTACTGTCATGAAACTGTACCTTTCCTTATGCAAACTTCTAAAAGTAGAGTAAAGAATATATGAATAACTACCATTCTTAAAGCTGCACCACGTAACTGGCATCTAAAAGGCAGGTACAACAGGTACTGACAAAGCCCCTGACAGTATGACTCATACATACTGTATTATTGGTCGGATCAGCAGTGTCATGTCACATAGGCAGCCCGAACTTTAGATGTGAGGACCACGGCACAAAAACATCATCAGTTATAATTGAACTCTAAAATTGACCCATGGCTGCCTCCAAAACTCAAACACTGTGCAATCCTGAGATTTGATTTAACTCAGAGTGTACATGGACCAATATGGGTTTAAAAGCAGGCTTAATGACTTCTGTGCATTAATCACCATTAATGCACAGAATGCATCATTAACATGAGCCTTGGCACAAATGGTGGTTCATACTGAAGCTCAGGCGCAATTTGATCAGGCATGCCAGTCGGTTCCAATGACAACGCCAACCGCTATACAGTAGTGCGACATTGACTGGACTCAGGTATGGGAGTCAGGGATCAAACTAAGTGAGAATCAATTATGGAGCTGGGGATTGGGACTGATTCATGCCACACTGCACACTGCCAAGGTCAGCATTGTGTTGATGAGAGTGAGACCAGAGCTATGCCAGCTTTGAGTAGCCATACCATCACCTACTGCCTGACAGCCCCACAAGGTGTGAACTAGGATCCACTGGTGTGTGGCAATCGCATTAACTAATTATGTAAATACCGGTAATATGGAAATGTTGGTCTATACTAGGCCCAACACTATCTCGATCTATTTTTTACCAAATGTTCGTGCCAAATAGGGACGCTATTGGTTCATGTGGTTGTTGTACACACGCACAGCAAGTCTACATGCACGGATGAGGACATGTGTACACATGGTTCTCAGACAAACCATAACGGACTGCTCCGGTGCCAAACCTTCTGCAATCTACAAACCTAAGAGATTTAGATTTATCACTCATCAATCCCAGCAAAATTCCTCAGAAACCTATTTCTCTGCAAGGGTGGTTTGGGGACGGAGAGTCAAATTGTGCACAAGGCATTCTCATGAAAAGCAGATGGGTTTGGCCACGAGGCAAAAAAAGAAAGAAAGAAAAAAAAAACAGTACACAAATCTATTTTCATCAACATCAATGTTTATCAAGTGAAAGAAGCCTCAGTCTGGCTTTGACTTTGAAGAACACGCTACTTTGCTTGACCCTCCATTTTCACTTGAGGGTGAGAACATAATATTAGCGTGCTCCGACTCGGAACGAAAAGACTTCCATAAAAACCAAGCCATCAGCAAACAATCAACTGGAGTCCACTGTGATTGTTGACCCAGTGCAAGCAGCATCAGCATTCCTTTCAGTGTGTCAGACAGGGCTGGTGCCTGTGTGTTTGTGTGTGTGTGTGTGTGTGTGTGTGTATGGGGGGGGGGGGGGGGGGGAGCCCAGTCAGCACGACCCGGCAGAGGTCTGGTACTGTCTGGACCAGCTTTAATACATCTGTGGGAAAACAGAACAGCCCCTCAATGCAACTCTGGCCTGCCAAGCTTGTTATTCGCTCTATAACCTCCACAGTAGGTTTTGGAGGTAGCGATAGTCTCAGTCGGGCTTGTAACAGGCCTCGTTTTGTGTGTGTGTGTGTGTGTGTGTGTGTGTGTGTGTGTGTGTGTGTGTGTGTGTGTGTGTGTGTGTGTGTGTGTGTGTGTGTGTGTGTGTGTGTGTGTGTGTGTGTGTGTGTGTGTGTGTGTGTGTGTGGACAAGCCAGGGGAGGCATTCACAGTTTGTGGGGGTTCACTTCATAAATAGTATTTTACACTGCGACACCGCAGACCTCCCCAGAAAACCACACAGCCCCCCAGTCAAGCCCCCCCCCTCCCCTTCTCTCACAATAAGCCTCTCATGTTTTCAGAACATTGGGATCTTACAGTACTTGGAATATAGGAGGGATGTGATACAAAAACAAATCAATAACAGCCAACCATTCTATTTGGCTCATGCACCCTTTGAAACAGCTTAGTTTATGACTCCGAAGGACTGAGATGAATGTGTGCTATGTGCTTGATCTTGAGCTCTTCATGGTGAATTTATGGGACAGTGAATCGTAAAGGAGGCTAATAGTGGACCTCACCCAGCCCTCCTCCATATTTCTTAACACCCTTAGCACAGCTTCATGCTGGCACTCTGACCTCCAGGAGGCCTCAGCGGATATGCGGCCGTGACCTCTCTGCATGTTTTGGCAACTGACGGGCAGCGGTGTAAAGGTACTTAAGTACAATTTTGAGTTATCTGTAATTTACTTGAGTATTTACAATTTTCAACACTTTTTACTTCTACTCCACTACATCTCAGAGGCAAATGTTGTACTTTTACTCTACTACGTTTATTTGACAACCATAGTCACTAGTTACTTTGTAGAGTTTGATTATTATTAGAAAACATACATGCTCACAATGCTCAAGTACATTATGAATTCCAGACTTTTACTTGTAACAGATGTCATATTGCAGTATTGATATTTTTTACTTAGGCTAAGTGAAAAATGTGAGTACTTTTTACACCACTGCTGACGGGTTATAAGGATAATGGTGGTTTACTGAGCTGCTCAGCGCTATCAACACCAAAGGCACCACAAAATAGGAGTCTGAATAATGGTGGTAATTTCCCTGTCAAATTGGGTGTAAAACAGTCATTATCAATTCAAAACGGCATGCTTTGCAATTACTTTTTGTTTTGTATTATTGATTGGAATCATTTAAATTTTAACAAGGCGAGACAGGCAATGCAATAGATACAGGGAAATGAATCAAACAGAAATGAATAAATCTGTGGGATAATTTGACAGATGACATGAAACATGAAATATTAATGCCACTGCAGATTATTAATGAAGTGAACTGATGCATAATATGCGATTCGTATTTTCAGGATTGCGTAAAAAAGTGCGTCATTACATGGCTTTGCCTCCATCTTCAAATATATACTTATCTTTTTTTTTTGTACATTTCTGCACAAAATACTGGCTCTGCATATCCATGGAAAAAAGGAAGAGAGCCAAACCTGTCATGTCCCTGAAGGGCTGTGCGTCCTGAGAGACAACAGATCCTGCCTGCAGCTATCAGGCCACGCCACCCCACAGACACCAGCCCTCGGCACAACACAGTGATTTTACACGTGTAAAGAGACAGTTGGAAGTGGCGGCGCGTGCGGGGCACTAACTTAATCCACATGATTATGCATCCATCCTGTTTGGCAAAAAGCCTGGGCTTTGTTTACACGGAATTCATGTAACAACGCAACGACTTATGTCAAATTTTATACTTATACTATAGGTGATTGTGAAGCATTATCGCAATCGGCAACTTGTGAAGCTGCTATTTTTGCCATTTCGAAAAACGGTCTATGAAAAAAGGTTGAAAGTACTGTAGTTACGGTCAAGAAACACCAAGAGACAACACTGGATTTAATTACGCTCACAAAGAAGCCAAACAGATATTTCCTTTGCACCTCAAAACACATCCCACATTAAAGTCCCCTGCTTTGCTGTTCTGTATTCTCCCTGGTTCTCCAGGTCCAAACACTGTCATCCCAGGAAACAGAGAGCAGACCACGCTATCCTGTTTGGTGGAAGGGCCATTATCTTTCTGCTTGTTTGCTCTAGCTCACTCCATAAACACTGCTGATCTACTTCTTCTGACTGCAGCTTGTAAAAACGGCCCCATTAGCAAATTAGCTGTTTGTTTTCTCAAGTGTTTGACCACGCATGCGTCTGTACCAGGGGGAGAGTTCCGCCGATTTAAAATGAGCCCAATACGGAACTAAAACTTCCTATGGTTGGCCGCTAGTTGCGCTGTTTCCCCCCCGGCCGATCGCAAAAAGAATTGTTCTCCATTGGACCCCATTCATTTTCCCCTTTCGTTTTCTAACCTTAATTAACACTTTCATTCATACTTTATGGTTCCTATCGCTAGTTAAAAATTGCCTTTCAATCGATGATATGCGTTTTGTGAAAATAAGGTCCCATTTATGTTAAAATTGATGATAAAGTTGGCGACACCCATGCCAAGGACCCATATTGTTTCATTTGCGCTGCATAGAAACCAATGGCGTCGCTTTGTCCATATCTTTTATACAGTCTATGGTCTGTACACACACCAACCACAAACGGGCCTAATGATCAATGATATCTGTTAGCAGAGAGCTGCCTGCTGCCTCGGGACGACCGACTGTGTTCAGTGAGTCACGTCATTACAAATCATATGTATGGTGGTCAGTGTTGCTGTTGGGTATCGTTACTTTTGATAGTAACTCGTTACGTTACTACGTTACCCACTGAGAAAAGTAACTTGATAGTTTACTTTTTCCATTACCGACCATTAAAACCCACCTGCGAGGAAGTTTGGTAAACATAAAATAGAGTGCAGCCTACCAGAGTGTTGTGGAGCTGTCAGCTGTGCGTGGCTGCGTGCAGCTTCAATGTGGATAATGTAATGACGTTGATCTATCCGTTCACCAGTAAATCCAAAAATAGTGTGAATCCTTCCACAGCCTGACTAAAGGGCTTCTCTCAAGCCCTGCCATGTCGTGAGCGACTGTAAATTAATGTAAACAAGACACGTGCACAAATAAGTTCTCCTTATGTCACTAATAGATGACCGCGGGTAACCCCGTGTTACACTAAATTTCGTAACCCGTCGTAAACTGTAGAATGACTACGCAACCACCACAGACTGCAACACATTTCTGGTCAGTCACCTTTTTTCGTGTAAAAAGTGGGGCCATGCTGCATGCATGCATGCCTCCTCAGGCTCCTCTGACAGAGAGAGCTCATTCATTCAGAAACAGCACAAATGTGTCAGATGGATGATTTTTCCTTTGTGGCAACAGAAAGAACAGGGAATTATAGGTCTTAAATGTAACTAACTAATACCGTTATTTTTGGAAAATGTAACTGGTAACAATCCTACAAAATTGTACAAGTAACTTGTTAAGTTACTCCGTTACCACCAAACCTAATGGCGTTACGTAATAATGCCATTAGTTATAACGGCATTACACCCAACAATGATGGTGGTCGATGGAGATGTTACTGATCAATGTTTTTAAATTTGGATAGGCTTTATCAATAGAGGGCATGCGTGTGACATCATCGTCATACCTGGAAGTTATAGGTAATCTTAATTACTTGTCTTACTTGGTTTACTTGGTTAAACCAGTAAGCCTCCCTAATCGGGAGATAAGCGACCTGACAGAAGCTTATCTCTGTCTGCAACAAGCAACCTCATGGTGGCGCTAGAAGAGGGGCATGTGAGAAATAAGGGGTGGAGGTTGTGGTTTGCCAACCAAGGAGTGTGGTGCAAAGTTTGGCATGGATAGGGGCAACATTGCCGGAGATAAGAGTAGGGCCAGACTGACTGCCGGGGGAGGTTTTCATAGTAACTTGCGACCTGACGGTCACAACAAATAAAAATAACAACTGTAGCTCTCGCTCTCTCCCAATTGTCCTGCACTATTTTGTTATTTTTGGCCTCCCTCTCGTATTTAATCTATGGCTGATATCATTCAGATGATCTTGCAGAATATCTTGCTGGGAACTGACAGAAGCGTAACGCCCCTCCAGTTGTTGCAGTCTGATAGTGTGCCTTTCTTTGGTACTTAAACAATCACTCCTTATATCCAGTCTGATGCTTTTGTCCAGGCTAATGGTATCTTCGCCTGCACCAAGATAAACATTAAACTAGAAAAGATGCAATTGGAAATTACAAGTGTGGTTGCTGACGGTTGCTGACGTGACTATATTCTACAGTAAGCTAACTGTCATGTGAAGCTCGACCAATTGATTCCCTATTGATTCCCACTCCCACTGATTCCTTATTGATTTCCACTTCCATTGATTCCCTATTGATTCCCTATCCCGGACAGAAGTCTGTCTGTCTGTCAATTTCCAATGGCAGCGGAAAAGTTACCCTAGTAATAAATAAAGTTTCCCCAGGACTACAAAACGTTGACAGCCAAAAAAAAAAAAAAAAAAATCCTACATTTTTATCCCACGATTTTGTGGACTTTTACATGCTGTAGGTGATGTCACCTGTGATGTCACAGTGACAATGGAACCAACCCATTGACTGTAAAAATGTGTACTGACTGACTGACTGACTGACTGACTGACTGACTGACACAGTATGGATATCCAGGGTTTGATCTTTGATGAGGTGATGTCATGTGACATCACTTCCTGTACTGATGGAAGGACAAGCTGCGACATTTCTCATGGTATACACTGTGACCTTCTGTCGCAATTATACATTTGTATTGCTGCTACAAATGAATGTACAAGATGTAACAATAAATACACTTTGACTGTCCCTTGTCTTTCTTATCTTATACAGTAACTAACTGTGGACTGGTAGCAGGAGAGGTGCCAGTTCACCTCCTTGCCCCAGCGGAGGTGCCCTTGAGTAACCTTAACTGCTCCCAGGTGCATAACAACCTATGAGGGACAAAATAACAATCTACAATCTTCTTCTTTTTCTTTTCATTGTCCTAGTCTTCCAGGTAATGGATTACATACTCATACAACATGAAAGGTTGTGTACAAACCTTTCTCCCTCAGTTAGCGTGAGGGCATTGGATTTAAGCTGTGTGGAACAAATTCAGAAAACGCTAACGTCTACCTCTCCCAACTGCAGGGCCAGAATGGCTGTAATTCAACCTCGAGTGAGTTGGCGGACACAGGCTGCTAGAGCGCTTACCAGTAGCCTCTCCAGAGCCCTGCCCCGCCATAATGAATCCTATCCTTCCAAGCCAGCAGTAATAACGGGGTGCCTGCAGAGAATGGTGTGGAGGCAGTGGGGGTTGGGGGCTGGCCTCATGTTTTGTCTAACCTCTAATCTTGTTTTCACCTCAGCGTTGGCATGCTCACTCCCGCTTCCTTCCCTTCTTAATGCTGCGCTGCACCCCCCCCCCCCCCCCCCCATTCCAAACAGCCCCCAATGTACCCACTGAGCAAACCACTACTGACCCACAGCAATTCTGTAGCCTAGCCAATACTCACAACCCCCCTGGTCGTGACTTCTCTTGTGCTGGCATTCATCGGCAGAACAGAGGCACTGAGTTTACCCCGTTGTTCTCACTCAGGCAACACACACTGTCCAAATATGTGTGGTACTCAGATAGTCACACTAGCGCCCGAACAGCACGAAGGGGGAAAAGAACAACATGAAGAGCAAGGAGTCACAAAAGGGCTCGGGGGCTACTAGCCTCCGACAGCCCACTTCACACTCACTTCCTGTTTAATTGTCTTTATTTTGTGTGTGTGTGTATACAGGGAAGTGAAAGGAGAAACTACTGCGGTTCTTCACTCATGATTTGAAGGCTGCTTATTTCCTGGCCAGGCACCTGGTGTGTTTATCACTGGACAACGATGTGCCCCCTGACCCTGAGCTGTGACAGACAGCCCCTCCTTCTTCTACAAAATGTTCCTGTGCTCAGAATGCACAGTATCAGATCGCGTAACACCAGGGCTCCACTAGAAAGACTGTCTTGTGGGGCGCCCGCTGGCCTACTGGTCCAGGCACATACCACATACTGTAGGCTTTGTGTAGCCTGCGGCGGGTCGCTGGTTCGATTCCCGAGCCCGACCAGATTTGCTGCGTGTCGCCCCCAATCTCTCTCCCTGTCAGTCTACTGTCCTGTCAATAAAGGCATAAAAGCCCCAAAAAACATCTTTCGAAAGATGGCGTTGTGCCGGGCTGAATTTGGTGTCCAATGCCTGCATAGATATGTTCCAACCCGCCCACTCAGGTCCTCTAGTGCAGACCTACTTGAGGCACCAATAATGACAAAGCAGCTTTCTGCTTCTACGGACCGACAGCTTGGAATAAACTCCCACTACACCTAAGACAGGCAGCCTCTGAGGATAGAAAGCACAGCTCAAGACCTATTTCTTTACTCTCGCTTTTAGCTGAATGTTTAAATCCCTGTGCTGCTAATTGACGTCCGCACTGTTCTGAAATTGTTCGTCAATGTTTTATGTTTTTATTTCTCTGCTTTATTGTAATCATTTTAATTATTTCTTTTTATTCTGTATTTTTTATTTTATTTTTACTTTTTCTCTGTTAAGCACTTGTGCTTAATTTTCTGCTCTGTAAAACGCTTTGAGCTGCATTTCATGTCATGAAAGGTGCTATACAAATAAAGTTTTATTATTATTATTATTATTATTATCATCACCGAACGCAGCGCAACGTCAGCAATGGAGCACCCTTCATTAATTAAAAGGGGAACGTTCCCTGCATTGACGTTGATGCGACGCCCGATGGCTGCAGTGGAACCCTGGCGTTAGTCAGCCAATAACACAGCAACTTTCTCTGCCAACGGTGTGCTTTTTAACAGCTGGTATAGTTCCAGTGCTAGTTTCCTTTTTTTTCTACCTCTCTCGCTCAAACCCGGTGAGTGCCTTGGCCATGGGACCACCTAGCAACCTGGCACGGCATGATGAGTTCATCCAATTGGCAGAGGAGGGGAGGGAAACACGCCACACAGACAGTGGGTTATTGTGTCAGCGGTTCCTCCTCACAATGCACTCACCAACAAAGGGAAGAGATGTCTTGGCCGACATGACGCCCTGGCGTGTAAAGGAAGAGGAATCCATCTGTTCCATGTCCCCTTTGATTGGGTTTATCTAACGAGAGCGAGCCACTGGAAATCGGAGCCAAGCGCCATTCAATCCTTGCCGCCTTTGTGCTTGGCCATCGCGTTTTGCTGGCTGCTGACACTGGGTTTTCTTGGCTGTGTGGGCTCACTCTCATTCAGAGCCCCCCTCAACTGTGGGACTATTCAGGTTTCATAGAGCTATCAAAAGAACCACAGACAGGCTTGGCAGGAGTTAAGCCCGGTCTACACAGCATCCAGGAAGCTACAAAAGCGGCGACAGCAACCGCAGTGCAAATGGCTTTCTCGCATTGTCAAGCTGACAGTTATTGCCCACCCGCTCCCACAAAAGTAAAATGTGTGACCATGTCATGAATTGTACATTGCTCAAAGCTTAATATCCATACATCCAACTGTACAATAAACTATGTCTACAGTTGTCTAAAACCTCATGTACACTACAGTAAGAGCTTGTGAGCCTGCACCTCTGGTAAGTTCAGATGGCTGGCGAGTGTTACTACTTAGTAACACTTAGTGTGCTACAGGCACATGCCTATTACCCCTGCTGAACATTACACAGGTTCAATCTAAAAGACAAATGCGTGAAATAGTCGAGACTTTCCTGCAAAACACCGAATTATAGAAGGCAAAGAATAAAGAAGGCAAAGACAAAACCTTGTGTTGTGAATCAGAGTGACTGGGAACACAGCAGAGATCAGAACAAGCAGTACGAGGTCAATCAGACTCTGTTTGTGAGCGAGTGACTGATGGCTTGGTCTGATAGCAGTAGCAGCATGGGGGCACCTGATGGCAGTGCTTTACCATCCTGAAGAGTACAGCTCCATTATACCTCGTCACACAACCCTTTCAGACAAAAAAGGTTCCAACGGTGCTGGAATACCAGGTCAAGATGGTAACACGGGCAGATCCGTCACTCAAGGCACTCTGCCATACAAAATCAATCAGGCCAATCAGACCACAAGCCGAGACTAAGTGAACATTAAAGGGCCGTTCACACGGAGCACAGTAACTATAAAGATAACTATTCACCATTGGATTTTCTTATTTCTTTTTTTTACAGTTGCTGTGAACCCTGCCATCCACACAATTGACTTAGAATGATGTTTGAAACCATATTTTTACAGTTACAGTGCTCATTTGTTCTTGTGTCCAGTGGCCTGTTGATTTTTTACCAGCTTGATCCCAGCCTGATTTCTTTTAAAACTCCCAAATGTTTGTGATGCAGGAAACATTTACGACCACAGGTCATTTTGAGGCAATTTGAAGGTACTGTAAAACAAGAGCTAAAGTATGGTAACGCAAGTCAGTGAGTGGGAAACAAATATGCAGTCTCTTTGTATTACTTGCGTCATCCTTCATGTTTCTAAAGTAGAGTTCAGGCAAATCCATCCTTCAATCAAATACCACACAAAACACTGCCCAATGTGGTTTGCGCTTGACATGCCAAAGTGCTTGTGTATTATAGTTTGTTCCGAGTCTGGACTCCACATTTACGTCTGGTCACTATTACTGAAGTATGGCTTGAGGAGGAATCATTTCCTAATTAGATTGTTCCCTCACTTGTTTTTGTTTTAAGGTGAAGGGCAAGTTTAGGAGTGTTTTCTAGTACACGCTAATTAAGTGGATAATATCTTGTAGAAACAAAACAAATACCTCTGGAAACCAGTGAACCTGCAGTCCAAGAGTAGATCAGAATTATTCAGTTATATTAAACAGAGCTTATTCTCTCTTGCTATAACAGAAAGAAATGGGGGACAAAAGGGTGTCCCCTAAAATCTGATTTAATAATGGGGATTACTCTGCCTTAGGACATAAATTGTCTCCTTGCTGCCATTAGCTTTGGTTTCATTGTACATTTTCCTGCTCTATTTTTTGAATTTTCTATTTGGAAAGTTGAAGAGTGTAACATTTCGGAGCTCCTCCACATTTGACAGTGAAATACCACACATACTGTATTGCTTTCTCAATTTTGACCGGGGATCTCAAATGTATGTACACATGAGATGTGTTGCTAAACTGGTTGGTGATTTGCAAACCTCAATATAATTTATGCCATCTGCTCTGCAAAGCATTCACAGTGAGGCTGCAAACACCAAACAAACTGTAATTCAAGTCAAATTTATTTATGGAACATTTTGCATATGAACAAAGTGCAGCTACTATAAAAGGCTGCCACTCGCAAAATAAGCAATTTTCTTGGAAGCCGTCAGTGGAATTTGTCCACAGTGCTATAAATAAAGGCTCAGTTCAATTTACTCACTTCGAGGAATAATAGCCATTTTAGTCAGGAACACTCTGGTCAAGATGTTCCCTGAATTTTGTGCATGCTTTTTGAGCATGCTAAGCGAATGAGGAATGGGAAAAGAGCTGACTGACAGCTGACTACAGCTGGGCGGGGCAAGACTCTTGTGTCCTACATAAACTAATGCTGAAGCTTCATAACGAGATTAAAGGAGTAGTTCACCGCCAAATTGACTTTTTTTTCCTATTGATTACTCACGCCACGGAGACTTGAGTTCAATAATATTTTTTGTCTTTTGTCGCATTCCTAAGACAATAATTTTATTACAATAAATGTACCCCCATTGATTCCGCATGGGGACCTAAAATGCATTTGGGTCCCCATCTGGAATCAATGTCTTAGGAATGCGACAAATACAAAAAGATATTATTGAACTCAAATATCCATGTTGAGAGTAATCAATAGATTGAACTACTCCTTTAAGGTTTGCATTTGCCACACAGAAAGACTAAAACCAGAGAAAAACATTTCCATAGCCCATTCCCCCAATGCAACAGTGTTCCCGCTTTCATTTCCTTTCAGGATTATTGGGAGAGACGAGGCCATGTCAGAGGAAACTAGAAGCAGTGCTCTTCCGAGCACAGGTCTCCACCAGGCCGTGTGTCCTGGTGGTGTTACTGTATAATAGGCCAATGTAAAAAGGGTGGCATATGTTCTTCACCATAGATCTTTCATGGAAATCGGACGCTGCATGCATGATTTGAAGCATTGTGTTCCAAAAATGTGTTTTGCTAAAGTCTACCTGCTGGTGGCGCTATAACAGGCCAATGTGAAAAAGGTAGCATTTGTTCCTTGACCTAGTGGGAATATGTGTGGCAAATGTCACGGTAATCGCAAGCTGCGTTGATGATTTGAAGCATTTTTTTCAAAAACTGAGCAATCCTGCAAACTTTGGAAGCTAATATTAGCCAATCAGGATGGAATATGAAATATCAGACGGATCGGACTTGATCACATGACTATAGAGATACTGTGTACCGATTTGCGTGATTTTTGGATAAAATCTCAAGGAGTAATATCCAAAAATGTGTTTTACATAAGTCGGCCCAAAGGTGGCGCTATAAAAGGCTGATGTGAAAAATGCAGGGCAAAGGTTTATCC
Source organism: Nannobrachium achirus (assembly GCF_963921795.1). Classification (NCBI taxonomy): domain Eukaryota; kingdom Metazoa; phylum Chordata; class Actinopteri; order Myctophiformes; family Myctophidae; genus Nannobrachium; species Nannobrachium achirus. The sequence continues at coordinate 39,517,162 of NC_137830.1, forward strand.
TTAGACTCTAGGGAGTGCGCTTACAAAGTTCGAAACTGATCGGTGGAGTTATAGGTAAAACCACAAATCGGCCTGTTATAGCGCCACCATGAGGCTGATTTAAAAAAAAATAAGTGGCATTTCTTCCTCGGCCTAGTGGGAACGTGTGTGCGCGATTTCATGATAAGTGCACTTTGCGTTTGGGATTTGAGGCATTTCGTTCAAAACGGCTCAATCCTACAAACTTTGGAAGCCAATCTTAGCCAATCAGGATGGAATATGCAAAATCGGACAGATCTGTGTTGATCACATGACTGTCGAGATACTGCCTACCGATTTGTAGGATTTTTGGACAAAATCTGTAAGAGTAGTGCACAGAAATGTGTTTTGCTTTTGAAAAGAGTTTAGGCTATATCCGATGTTCGCTTGTATACCGAACTGACTGTGTGTTATAAATAAGCTGTCAGATTCAACTGATCCAGGATGCCATGGCACTTCTGGGCCTTTGCGGTCAGGGCCCCCACGCTCTGGAACAGCCTTCCAGTGGCCCTCAGATTTTCTAGCTCCATAACTGTTTTTAAATCTCAACTTAAGACCTATTTTTATAGAAAGGCCTTTTTAACCCCCTAACTGCAAAATGCATCTTTTCTCACTGTTACCATTGCTGTATGTTGTTATATTAATTGTATTGTTACGGAAATTGTTGATTATGATTATGATTCACTGTTGATGTTACATTGTTACAATGTAACATTGTTTTAAAAGGTGCTATATAAATAAAGTTTTATTATTATTATTGTTTGTTCTTATAATTGGTCCTCGCTCACTAATGTCTGTCTCTTAGGAGAGCTGTGGGCAGTTCAAAAACCTGTCTGCCAGTGACATCATCGTTAGGCAGATTCTTTTATTTTTTTATATATTTTGATTTTTATTATCAAAGAACAATGGTTCCCATTATAACATTGCAACTTTTCAGGAATATAAAGCCTGCAGTTTCTATTAGCTTGGATTCCCCATCGATGATGTCACTTTCAGACGGGTTTTTGAACTGCCCACAGCTCTCCTACACAGACCAAGTAGAATCTTTTTTTATCATGAACATTAGTGAGGACCAATTATCAGGGATGGTCCGATCAGGTTTATTGGAACCGATCACAGAGCACCGATCACAAATGTTTGATCACTCGATCCCAATCAATCACCGATCTGATCAAGTTATTATTTATATTTTCTAAATGTTAATGTTTTAACTTTAATTCATTCATTCACTCATGAATTTATTTATATATTTGCCTTATAGTTATTTACCAGCATTACTATGTATTTATTATCATAGCAGTAACTAATTATTCCTTCAGCACTGTGGAAATCAATACCCCAAAATGGCCTCAAGTGGGCATACTGAACGGATGGTTGATCAGATGCACCTATCCGATCGGATCGGTGAATTTACCTTTTGATCTAAACCACCGATTATCGCCGATCACGCTTTGATCGGCCCGATCCGATCCATTGCCGATTGATCGGTAACATCTCTACCAATTATATGAAGATAGGTTGAAAAGTGGTGAAATCGTCCTTTAAGTAATGTACATAAGTACAATTTTGAAGTATTTGTACTTTACTTGAGTATGTCCAATTTCCAATACTTTTACTTCTACTCCACTACATCTTGGATCCAAATATTGTACTTCTATTCTCCTGCATTTATTTGAAAACTATACTACTGCAGATATAAATTATAATATTATAAAACATACATAAACCACTTTAGCCCTATGGAGACGCGTTGTGAGCTTGTAGATCGGCTATTTTCAAACATTTTGTACATTTTAATGCCAACACTTTCATACTTTTACTCAAGTACATTTTGAATTCCAGACTTGTACTTGTAACAGAGTACTTCTATATTGCAGTATTGATACTTTTACTTAAGGAATGAGAGTACCTTTTCTGCCACTGACTGCGGCCCCCAACATGATTGTCAGAAAACTAAAATGATACTTCCTCTAACGTCGCCGCCGTTGCCACCCCCCTCACCACGTCTATGCCGGCGAGAGAACAATAGCCTCTCATGTACAACTATCCACTTAGACTCCTGCAGTATTCTTGCTTTGATGTACCCCACATCTTTAAAGAGGCTGGACAAAGGGTCATTCTGCTACAAAGCTCCATCTGATTGGATCTGAATCCTCTATCTATACTGTACATCCATTTCATCCTTCTGTTGCTTCAGGACTTCCCTAATGTATATTCACATATTGATTCAACCGGTTTATGCTTCTAAATTGACTGTGCCTGTAGAGACATACGGTATACACTGATCTATTTGCACTGTGCTCTTCTTTCTTTTCTGTTCTATCTATATACTTGTATTGTATGTACTGTATCTATGTCTTTTGTATATTTTTATGGAAACGAAAATGAGATGCTGCATCTCAAGGGGCTACCAGACAGAGGGTAGGTTTGATGTTTACCCAATATCCTACTGTAGTTATTTTGTAGCACTAAATTGTTTAATTTGCGCTCTACATACTGTAGTTGACCAACCCTGTCGTTCTGGCCGTTTACTTTATTTACCGTATCTTGCATTCGAAAGCCGCTCTGGATAAAATCATCTGCTAAATGTAAACTGGCTTCATGTAGATTTAATTTACATGAAGCCAAGCCAACATTCAAAGCAAGCCATTTGATTCAACTAGTTAGACTATGAAAAAATATCACTCAAGCTTTAAAGCATTAAATTGCTGTCCATCTCAAAGCAAGTGAAAGATGAAAAGGAGATCACAGTGAGAATATTTAATAACGCCTAGAAAATTCATATTCTTAAACAAAGTTCTTGTTAAATTAAAATGGCTAATGGGAGGGTGGGCGGGTGGACCTCTGACGTCATTCTGAACGCAGCCATAAACAAACCACAGCCACAATCCACGACCACGTCAAACAAAAGTGGAGTCAGCTCCATATGGGCACAAAAGGGGGCATCGTGCTTGCCTACAGTATGGTCATATACTGATAACATCAGGAAGCTCCATACATCACCATAAAAGGGACAAAGACAGACAGATACAGAGATCTCCTTATACGGGCACAGACATACGGGTACAATAGGTACTCTGACAAAGTCATAGTTACACTATGACTCAGACATATTGGTTGGGTCGGCAGTGCAAACTCTAGTATTCTGAATTCAGACATTATCGCCTCCATAACATAACACCTACGCTGCACCTCTCCCACATTCTTTTTTGTATTTTTGAATGAATGTCACTAATGCCGCCAGGCAGCCTCGAGAGTTTGTTTTGCAATGCACAATGCATGCATAATCCACATTTGTAAGTGGCTGCCTCTTCATTAACGGCATTTCAAAAATGAATGTGAGGAAATCCAATGAACTACATCATTATCACAACTTGCAATCACCAAACCCTGCAGCGGGTGCAAACTCATAATCTTCACGCAATTTGCATATGCAATTAGTGTAAGCTTCAAGGAAAGGCAGTGATTGACAGGAGCTAAACGTTTTGCCTAGTTGGTTTCTTGGTTTGCCATGTGGAGTCACTGTGGCAAAATGATTGAATCCAAATTAGTGTGGATCCATACGATGGACCACTTCGACACAGGATTTATGAAGTCGATTCGAGTCGCGGGGGTTAATCCGACGCGTCGACGAATCGTTTTATAGTCTACTTTGTGTAAAAAAAAAAGAGAAAAAAAAGTGTTGCTTTAAACCACGTCAACATAATAGAATAATACATTAAGAGATGAATTGAATACACAGTGTTTTCGGTGATATCGGTGCGCGAGCACAAATGTTATCTGCATAGCAGTGTACAACCATAGAGTTATAACACACCGTTAAAACAAATCTCCGCTGTTTCAACTCTGCCCCGTCTCTCGGCAGCGTGCAGTAGATGAGACATTCGCGAACGATTCCGCTCTCTTGAACGGCTCTTTTAAATGAACGATGGGATCCAGTCCGCAGTCGCGGGACACAGAGCACTGACAGAGTAATGAGTCAGTGTCGAGAACGGATTCATTTCAGAAACGGATCATAAAAAGGGGGAGGCACAGCTCCCGTTAGAGCTAAAAGTCTGGGTTTCCGAGGCTACGTTAGAGCCAGTAGTGTGGACATGTCATGGACGCAAACACAGCGAAACACAATCATTCATCATGGATTACAACATTGGAACAATTCAGAAGCACTTTAATTAGAAAATGTAACTTGTAGCCTACACTTGTGTATGTTAATTTGACTTTAGAAGATTGTTTACTACTTCGTGGACGCGCGTTTGTGCTGTGGCAGGTTATTTAGTATGGGATTTTGACAGCGTGCTTCCCTCCTCTTAACGGAACACTGTCCCGGCTCTGAATGTTTTAACGAAGCGGCGGTCTGAACCGTTCTGGCCGTTCCGTCTCACTTTCAACCCGACGCTGGTGCGAGACAATAAATAACTGTTCGTGTTCGCCAATTGCTACTTCTCATTGGAAGTACATGACACCACACCAGTCCAGCAGTGCACCGCAGTACTGGCAGTAGTAGGCTAACTGGTGATATAAAAAAATATATATTTTCGCTTCGACTCAAACAATTGGCGTCGATTCCCGGGGCTTAAAACGACGCGTCGATTCGTCGATTTTTAGAAGACACCCCTAGACTCCACACAGCCCCAGCTACAGTATATAAATGTAAGACCTCAGGCCATGACTACGTAACACCCATGTAGAGCCCGCCCGAAGCCAGTTTATTTTCTCGGATTATTTTCATGTGTTGTGAGCTTGTAGATCTGCTGAATAAGAGATTGAAAACTTCATGCCAAAAAATCGAGGTTGAGATTGGTTAAAATCATGACACTTTGGCTGCACAATTGCCAATTCCAATGTCATCAAAAATGACAAATATCTCATCCACCCTGATATATCTCCAAGGTAAATTTGTACACTTATCTTTTTTCCAGGAGGTGTTTGCTACATTGATTCACTTCTGTAAAACAGGTGGGATTGTAGACTAATGTTGTTCCATGTGGATCTCTGACTTTATGTAGCCAGTCTGTGACGCCAAGCATCTACAACAGGGGTCTTCAACGTTTTCAGGCCAAGGACCCCTTAGTTGAGAAAGAGATGAAGCAGGGACCCCCACTACCTTTTCAGAGATTCCATATTGTTTCATCGTCTGACAGCAAAATCATCAGTGTATTTTGGATTCATGTCAATGTGTGTTTTCAGATATTTAACCACTTGAACCGTCAATACTTAAAAAACTTGACTTTTCACTCGGTATTTAGTCTGCTCTTTTTCCCACGTCGTAAAAAAATAAACACACATTTTGACATACCTTCATTTCACAGGGGACAGGCAGACATAAGGGTTCTATTCTTTTTTTTTTAAGATTTGTTTTTGGGCTTTTTATGCCTTTATTGATAGGACAGTAGACTGACAGGAAATGGGGAGAGAGATGGGGAATGACATGTGGCAAAGGTCGTCAGGATCGGGAATCGAACCGGCGACGCCAGCAGGCATCATAGCCTAGTATGTGGTATGCGCCTTGACCACCAGGCCAGCGGGCGCCCCAAGGGTTCTATTTTTGCCCTAGTTCTCATGTACAAACCCCCCCCCCCCCCCCACCCCACCCCACCCCACCCAAGGTTAGTAATCAATCTACGTGCTATGGGTGAAGTCAAAATCAATGGTGAGAACAGGGCTGAGAGTCCACGTCCAGGCTGAATCTATCACGGTGTATATGGGAAGTGAGGGGACAGCCATGTTTCATTATGAATTCAAGGCCAATCTGTCCCTTGCAAAGGAAGGGAGGATGTCAAGGTAATGAGCTAATTTAAGAGATAAGGAACAGCAAATGTAATCTCTGAAATTTCACCATGAGCAGAATGGCTCCTAAAGCCACTACTATCAAAGAGAGAGAAAGAGAAAAGCCACTTATTAGTCTTACTTATGAGTTCTCTGTGAGCGGTAAATAAGAAAATCCACACAGGTTTGATCCGTTTCACCCCGTGGCTTTCACTCTGAAGTTCCAATTACACTTTATAGTTTTAAGGAAGAAACAGGGGTGTTTAAAATGTTAAGAGCTCAAGTAGCAAAGTGCAAAGGCCATACAGCTTACAGAAGCCCAATCATTTCTCCTATACTATTGCAGACCTCAGACTAGCCAAAGTGCCAGGATTCTATCACATCAAGGCTGCATTTAGGTAGATGCCTAGTCATTATCCCTCTGTGGGCTGGATTGGCCTTTTGTGGTAATGAGTGTTTTTTCTTCTGACTGGGTGGACATGTTTTGTAAGGAAGCACCCCCCCCCCTCCCCTTGCCAAGAAGTGTGACTCTGCAGATGCCCCTTACCGGCGTGTAGTGATGTTTCGATGTGCCTTTGTTTTTCGAGCGGCCAGTAGTCCGAATCGCGGGTGAACACTAACCTGCTGTCGCGGATGAACGCTGACCTGCCGAACGTGGCCAGTAGGCCGAATCGCGGGTGAACGCTAACCTGCCGTCACGGGTATACGCTAACCTACCAACGCAAGTGAATGCTAACCTGGAGAATAAGTCTAAACCTTAACCCTAATCCTAACCCTTACCGGGGTACTGGGGATTCGAAACAGCGGAGATTTTGCCTACAAGCACACATTTTTTAACGAAGAGATCATAATATGATCTCTTCGCTAAAAAATAGCAGCTCTAAAAAACTAACAATGTGTGAGCTTGTACGTAGTTCTGATTCTGCATTTGTTCTCTCCAGAATAGGGATGCTATAGGGTTCAAGTGGTTAAAGACTGGAGAATGGAAATTGTGGCCACTGCCACTTACTGTAATTTTTCTGCCTTTCTTTTGTTGGCAGAAGGAGAGCGTGAGTGCTAAGTTGACTGTTCCGTTATTCCAACAATTAGCTCAGTCGTCTCAGTTCCATCAAATGAAAACACTATCTAATACAGCAGTTGAGGTGTGACAACAATAAGCCAGTGGTTCCCAAACTTTTCCAGTCAAGATCCAAAAGAGAGATCAGACATTTGCCCGGGACCCAAACTAGTGAAAACAGCAGATCTACAAGCTCACAGCGCATCTCTTCATACCACGTTGTGGGCTTGTTTTCACTATGGACATTTATTGACTAATGTATGGAATTTCTTATATATTTATTCTATTTATTAATGAAATGAGTTTTCATTAATACATTTTTTTACTTTTTTTTTATTCATGAAAATCTTTCTTTTGTTTTTTGAAAACTTATATCAATGCATCTGGTTCATCCAATGTGATTGTGATGTCCATGTCAAATAAATAAAACATAACATAACATAACAGGGGTCTTCAATGTTTTCAGGCCTTGTATATTCATGTATGAAATTGTGTTTCATGTGTATACACATACCATGCTATTGTCCATTCAATACTAAGCTATTAAAATAATAATATATTCATGCTTTTATTTTAAACATGCATGTGGCCATACCATTGCCATTTATAAACATACCTTATTAACTGAGAACCAATGTCAATACTATCAATCTTTCACAAACAATCTGCCAATTGCACAACAATCATGTATACAAGCTATTCAAAAGAGACAGAATCAAATTTATTTTTTTTATATTTAAAGACAATTTAAACATTTTCTTTGTTTTGTTTTTTCTTTTTCTTTTTTTCTCCAACAATTTCAGGGACCCCCTGCAGACCCCCTAGGGGTCACGGACCCCCTGTTGAAGACCTCTGGCTGAGACATGGCACAGACATGAAGCCGCGGCACGCAGAGTGTTGCACAGGGCGTTGCACATGCATGCTCGTCTCCACTGGCTCACATGGGAGGTGGGGGGGGGGGGGGGGGGGGGGACTGGGGGGAGTGTCATGACAACCCATGGTAGGCGGGAGACTTGGTTGCCATGGTGACCAACAAGGATGTTTGCATCAGAGACAAATCTCAGCGGTCGGCCGCGCCAGGGCAAGCGTGCACAGTTCAGCCGGAATTAATGGAGGACTGTCGGAGCTGGGTATGAGAAGACGATCATTTTGTGAAGTAAACTGGGAAAGAATCAATCAAATTGTGTAGCTGAAGACAAGAACGCATACCGTTTCGGCATTGAAATGCAATAATGTCAAGACAGCCCAAGCAAGATGACATTTAGTCTGGTAGGAGGCTATAGGGCCCACGCACCCGAAAGATATATTTTTCTAACCTACCTTTTTAGAATCCTTAAGGTGTCTAGTTAATGAATTTTGATGTTCCCAGAGCCAATTCGTGTCCGATATATGTTTTTTTTAACCATATGTTGTGTCCGTCCTGGATTTTCGCTGTGAAAAATACAAACTTTAAATCAACATAGCTTGTGAACTATACATCCGACAGAAACCATTCACCCCATTTTATGTACGTTTTTGCGAGATGAATTGATTGATATGAAGATTTGCCAGTGTTCCATCATGTTTAGTGCATTAAAACCCACATAAACAGAAAAAAAGTTAAAATTCGCCTAAAATGGATCACAACAACTCCTCCCCCATGCACCCTATTGATATATTTTTTCAAACATTTGCATTTTTACAATCTTCAAGATGTGTAGTAAACAAATGTTGATGTTCCCCACTTGAAATATTGACACATGTATGTTTATTCTGGCATAGTGTTTGCTATAGTGAATTTTCGAAAATGCAAAAAAGAGAATGTAAAATCTACATAAGGTCTTAACTATACATTATTCTGAGACAAATGTCCAATTTGTCTGTTTCATTTTGGCATGAGGCATTGAGGGAGATGGCTGGTGACATAATATATATATTTATGGATCATCAATACTCAAATAAATGCTAAAATGCAGGCAATTCAATAGGCAGAATGGGGCCAGAGGACATTTACCAATACAAATGAAGTTTATTTTATTTATTTATTTTCAAATTGTTAATATGAATGCTTTAGGTGCTTTAGAGCCAGGGTTTAATTTTGCCTACAGTAACCCTAACCCTAACCGAAATATACATGACGTCTTAATTAAATGATATGCATAGACAAATTACCCTATTTGGTTATATTTTGGCATGACATGTCATGCCAAAATACCATTTCATGCCAAGATTTGATTCTAGACATTCCAATGGAACCAACCTTGTCATGCCACCTTGTCGGGCAGGGGGGTAAATGCCTAATGATTCAAAGATGGACAACATTTTGGCAAGGGATTAGATTAGATTAGATATCTTTATTATCCACAAGGGAAATTTGTTTTTCTCGGGTCAGTGCATATCAAGACAATACATAAATATACAATACAATAAAACACCCAGCAAAGTACTTCAGTTCTATAAAAAGTATAAAACAATTCTAAATATTAAAAGGTATTTAAAAGAAACCAAAGTCCTCCATCCACACTGTGGAACACTTGCGTGTGTGTGTGTGTGTGTGTGTGTGTGTGTGTGTGTGTGTGTGTGTGTGTGTGTGCGTGTGCGTGTGCGTGTGCGTGTGCGTGTGTGTGTGTGTGTGTGCGCGCGCGAGTGCGTGCGTCCATGTCTAGTTCATCCGGGCACCTGTGTGTGTGTATTCTGGTCCAGTTGAGGTGAATCAGGTGTTGGGGGGGTTGTGTTTATTGAGGAGCCTAATGGCAGAGGGGATGAAACTGGCACTGGCCTTTGACCCTCTCCACCAGCTCTCCACCCAGTGTCAGCTGAGGAACAGGGTCGAGGTCATCATCCTTCCTCCGGGGGCTTATGAGAAGCTCTTTAGTCTTCTTCACATTCAGCTGGAGGTAGTGCTCCTCACACCACTGGTGGAGCTTCTCTGCTTCCTCTTCAAAGTGAGCAGGGCAGTTTGAGGTGTCCACCAGAGCAGTATCGTCCTCAAACTTCACAGCCATGCTCACACTGTCTGAGCCCCTCAGGTTGTTGGTATAGAGGGAGAACAGGACTGGGGAAATCACTGTCCCCTGGGGGGCACCAGTAGATGTAATCAGGACAGAAGACGAGGAGTTGTTGACCTTAACAAACTGCTCCCTTTTAAGGAGGAAGTCCATTATCCAGAGGATCATGTGAGGATCCACCTGGAGATAAATGGCCATCACCAATTTTCAAATGGACCCTTGAGCTTTCACCTTGATTTATGTGAATGTAAATGCGTGAAAGCCTCCCCCTGTACAGACATGCCAAATTTAGGACAATCTCATGCAGTGTTGGGTAAGAACCATGTAGCTTTTTTTACTGTCTGTATAGGGGCAGCATAGCTGAATGGTTAGGGAGCCCGCCTGGGGAACCAGAGCCCCTGGTTGACCCAGGTTAGATTCCAGGCAAGGGTTCCAATGTCCATGTGTGTGGAGGAAAATAGGTATCTATCTATCTGCATCTCAACTCAACACAATTAAAAGCACATTTCTAAAGCACGTTAACATGACCAGGTCATCCAAAGTGCTGTACTGTACAGATGCATTACAGTGTTCTATATATGTAGTACAGTGGTCTGAAGATGCCTTAGAGTGGTCAACATTACACAACAGTGGCCCACATATATGCACTAGAATGGTCTACAGATCACAACAGTGGTCTACAGATGTACTACAGTGGTCTATATATGTCGTACAGTGGCCTACATATACACTATAGTGTCTGCAGATGCAATACAGTGCTCTACAGATGTACTAGAATGGTCTACAGGTGGACAACAGTGGTCTACAGATGTTGTACAGTGGTCAACAGATGCACTACTGTGGTCTATGCAGGACAGCCCAGGCTCTGCAACAGCTTGCCCCTACACATCAAGAGCTGCCCAGTCGACTGATATTTCATGACTTTATTAAAGACTTGCCTGGTCTTTAGCTGAGACTGGCAGTCCATGATTTTCCTTTACTGATGCTAATGTTTAGCTTTTGTTTATTTTGGTATTCATTGGTATTTTATTGTAAATGTCTTTATTATTGTCTTTATATATTGCATTGTTATGTCGTTTTCTATTTTAACTGTACAACACTTTGGGTGACCTGGTCATGTTAAATGTGCTTTAGAAATGTGCTTTTACCGGTAATTGTGTTGAGTCGAGATGCAGTGGTCTAGACAGACAGACAGACAGACAGACAGACAGAGGAACCCTTGCCTGGAATCAAACCTGGGTCAACCAGGGGCTTTGGTTCTCCAGGCGGGCTCCCTAACCATTCAGCTATGCCGCCCCTATAAAGACAGTAATAAAAACTAAATGGTTCTTGAGATTGTCCTAAATTTGGCATGTCTGTACAGGGGAGGCTTTGAATCATTAGGCGTTTACCCCCCTGCCCGACAAGGTAGCATGACAAGGTTGGTTCCATTGGAAACTTGAGGTTGTCTAGAATCAAATCTTGGCATGAAATGGTAAAATAAAACAAAATAGGATCATTTGTCTATGCATATAATTTAATGAAGACGTCATGTATATTTGAAATTGTTTGCAGATATCTAAAACTGTAGGCAAAATTAAAACCTGGGACTATGTTTTGAATTTGGATGGGATGTGTGTATCAAGCACCCAAAGCAATCCTATTAACAATTTGAATAAAATAAAATAAAAAATAAACTTCATTTGTATTGGTAAATGTCCTCTGGCCCCATTCTGCCTATTGAATTGCCTGCATTTTAGCATTTATTTGAGTATTGATGATCCATAAATATACATATTATGTCACCAGCCATCTCCCTCAATGCCTCATGCCAAAATGAAACAGACAAATTGGACATTTGTCTCAGAATAATGTATAGTTAAGACCTTATGTAGATTTTACATTCTCTTTTTTGCATTTTCGAAAATTCACTATAGCAAACACTATGCCAGAATAAACATACATGTGTCAATATTTCAAGTGGGGAACATCAACATTTGTTTACTACACATCTTGAAGATTGTAAAAATGCAAATGTTTGAAAAAATATATCAATAGGGTGCATGGGGGAAGAGTTGTTGTGATCCATTTTAGGCGAATTTTAACTTTTTTTCTGTTTATTTGGGTTTTAATGCACTAAACATGATGGAACCATGGCAAATCTTCATATCAATCAATTCATCTCGCAAAAACGAACATAAAATGGGGTGAATGGTTTCTGTCGGATGTATAGTTCACGAGCTATGTTGATTTAAAGTTTGTATTTTTCACAGCCGAAAATCCAGGACGGACACAACATATGGTTAAAAAAAACATATATCGGACACAAATTGGCTCTGGGAACATCAAAATTCATCAACTACACACCTTAAGGATTCTAAAAAGGTAGGTTAGAAAAATATATCTTTCGGGTGCGTGGGCCCTATAGCCTCCTACCAGACTAATTGATTTTAATTGTAAATTGTCATTTGCTTTTTACAGTATATATCATTGTGTCACTGTATCTTGCACGCAGCAGGGCATCCTATGGAGTAATGATTCCCATCGTCACTGTCGGGTAAAAACCTTGTACTGTATCTCCAAGTTTCAAATGTGTAAGCAATTCATCATACTGCACTAAAGTAGTGAAAATAGCCGATCTACAAGCACACAATGCCTTGCACAAATTTTACATTTTTTTAATGCTAAATACAAAACCAACGGTTTTGGAAATACAAGGTTTCCACCTGACAACGACTATGTTCCAAGGGCACCAGAAGCAGTGACAAAGCTATGAAAGGTTTCTTGGAAAGGCGTTTGTCTTACCCCTAGACATCATGTTGGCATTTCCTGGGACATCAACAGAGTACAAACAATACTGTACATCAAGGTCAATGAGCCTCTCCAGCCTTAGAAAAGATTCATAAATCCGCTCAGGACCAAGAGGATACAGATTCTGAAATATCAAGTCCACCTTTCATGCTACTTCTATTATTGCGACCGTAGGGAGCATTTACTATCAAACCCGGCAGATCCTGACCGTCAGTGAGTGAGTCAGTAACGCCTCAATGTCTAGCTGACCTGTTGTGATATGAGATTGTTGACACATATTTGGCAATGCCCATATATGGACGCTCCATATATGGCCAAGACAGAATTCATTTACAAATGTCTCAAAGTCTATAGCTGACCTGCCCATACAGTATATGGAGATCCCTGATGTCATCAATATTAAGCCCATAGCATGGAATGCCCATATATGGACATATTGTGTGAGTCTCATGTGGTCTATAACATAAGACATCTATGATGTCAGACGTCAGTCATATCCATATTTGGGAAAATATTTTGTCCACATTTTGTCCAACTTAAACAACCAACCGCAACTCGAATCATACTTGCAAATGAATTCTGTCCTGCGCGACTTAAGGCGTCTTACTGGTTTATTCAGGTATACGTTTATTTGGACGGGACAACACATATTAATAAACATTACAAACAAAATGTAGTGTAAATACACTCGCTGTTCATCCGTAGTCCGCATACATCCACTGGATTTACACATGATATGATAGGGCATCTATTTCCCTGGCATACACTAGAAATCAGGGTTTTTCATTGTGGGATGTACTGTGAAGAATAGGCACTATCAATTTGGAGTCTACCCTCGTCTCCGGGCTGCCACTTACACGCTCGACACTAAGTGGTTAAATCGACAGGGGACCATGGCGGAGAACCGCTAATCTAATTGTCTGAGCAAAAAAGAAAAATGTGTCTGCAGAACCCAAGCCAAAAAGACAATTACAGAAAACACAGCAGTTGGTGAGGTCATTACCATATTGCCTCTCAGGGTGAGGAGGCGCAGTTTCTCTCTATTCTATCCGTTTGTCTATAACAGGGGTGGGCAACTTTGATGATGGAAAGCGCCACTATATTTTCACATTCACTCCAAAGGGCCACAATGCATATACTGTCAAAAATAGCAAAAATAACAGATCTACAAGCTCAAAACGCGTCACACTGCGACGCATTTTGAGCTTGTAGATCTGCTATTTTTGCTATTTTTGAATTGGAATCCTGAAAAGTAACACATTTATTTAATTTCAAATCCATTTATATGTTCTTCCTATAGTATGTTAACTTTGTGAACTTAAATACAAATATATTGGACATAATACTTGTACTAGTCAATAAGCTACTAATATAGACTTAAGTAATTAAAGCGAGTCATGTTTGCATGTTTGAAAATGGAATTGTAACAGCGAAGTGAAGGTGGGGGCCGCATGTGGCCTCCGGGCCGCCAGTTGCCCATGTATGGTCTATAACATGGGTATTCAACTGGCCAAATGCGGCCCGCGGGGACATTCCTTGTGGCCCCTGGAGCAATTTAAAAAAAAAAAGAAAAAAAAAAGATAAAAAAAAAAAAAAAAAAGAATGTACAATAGCTGGGATGGGGGGGGGGGTACGTTAGTGCGGCCCCCGGCCCCTTGAGTTTCTGTCAATGTGGCCCCCTGGACAATTTAGTTGAATACCCCTGGTCTATAATGTACCCGCTTGATACTAGCATGTTGACCATGAGTCCCCACAGAGTCAGGTGGCCACAATGTGCGTTTTAGTTAAGCTAGCAATAAATAGACGGCATCACTTTTTAAACGCAACCTTAATTGCTCATAAGTTACATTCCTGAAACATAGAGAATGTCCTCCTGGCTCTCCTTTGTCGCACTGCATGCCCTTCAGTAATTATTAATCTTCAATGAAAAAAGGGGAAGTTTCTCCTATACCAGGCAGCAGCTGGCTCAAGGTATAGGCATGAATTACAAGGTCCAAGGCCAGTGTCCCTTGGTAGTCCCACACATCCAGATGGTATTAATCTCTAATAACTTCCCCACCAGACACCTATGGGCAGCAGCCGGAGAAATTGTATGGCTAGATGATGGCACTAAGAATGAATCAGGATATTAAGAAATTGTAGAGGGGGGGACAAAAGCAATTTCCTCCTAAGGGGGATTTTCAAATTATAGCTCTTGGTGAAAAAGGATGTTTCGCTGGATGACATGAAATCATGATCTTTCTCACCGAGCACAACACTTTATATATCTAGGTCTATATTTATCAAAGTGACTAACTCTGGCAGAGAGGAATGACCGGGCCATGAAATGATAGTTGCTTATGGAAATCTTTATGGGTTTATGACAAAATGAATAACCCATTAGATAATCGTCCGAATCTGATTTTAAATAACACTGGAAGCAGTTTTCAAGCTTTCCTTTATCAGTGATCACAGGCAATATAGGTTTAGATTAGTCAGGTAAATAAGAATAGAAATATACAGTATAGGCAACCGTTTAAGGGTATATAAAATGGCTCTGTGTGGAAAGAAAATTATGTTTTGACTCAAAGCAATAATTAATTGAAGAAGCCTTGAATCCTTGTTAGAAAGGGAGACATTTAGATGTTCCATCATCTTTAGGTCATTTAAATGAACAGTCAAGTTAGCTGTAAGATGGGTTTTGCTAAGAGTTAACTTGATGGGATTTCACCATTCTCTACATTTGTTAGCATGGGATATGGAATGAAGGTACTCAAATGGTAAATAATATGTATTAAGATTAATTAAGAGTCGAGTTAAATTAATTTGCCTCAAAACCTTTAACATAATTATGCCTTTTAGGGGGAAAATGTGGGGAGGGGTGTGAGTGAATGCGTCCGTGCGTGTTACTGTGTAGAGGGTAAATTGAACATGTAATCTGGGCCTTATCTACAGAAATCAAGCATTCTGGAGTTCCGCAGGCACAGACCCTGTTAAACACTAAGTCTTGGATCAGGACTTAGAAACAGGCTAATTAGGCTAGCTGTAAGGTCTTTAAGACAGTGCTGATACCCACAGAGTTGGCCAATAAGGACACAGAAAGTCCTTAAGAGTTAATGTATCCATTTTAAAGTGATTGTGAAATATTTTTGGGCAGGATCTCCTCGTTTGTGAACAACAAGAGTGCATTGAGGACACCAGCGGAGCCCTCATACAGTGTCATTTTGATTATGCTTGCACCTGCATGTTTTACTAAAAACAAAATTAACTCCAGACCTCTCAAAACAAACCAATAAGACTACTACTAAACCTTAAAACCAAGACTCACAGTACACAGATTTGACAAATCCTGATGATCACTTAGGATTTTGCAGCATAGCTCAGGGGTAGAGAAACCGTTATTGGAGCACGAAGGGTTCCCGAAGGGTTCCCAGTTCGAATCCGGGCTCCCCCGAGTTAATGTCGAAGGGTCCTTGAGCAAGACTCTGAACCCCTAATTGCTCCCAGTGAGTAGGTTGGTGCCTTGCATGGTTTCCTCCGCCACCGGTGTATGAATGTGCGTGTGAATGGGTGAATGTAATGCACAATCTATGTAAAGTGCCTTGGATAAAAGCGCTATATGAATGCACCATTTACCGTATCTGTGACGAAACCAGAGGGGGAATGTTATTGAGTGATGAAAGAGTGCACAAATTATATTTAAAATTTTATGTAAAGAAAGCACAAGTGTTAATGTAGCTCCCTTCCCTTACATTTGACCTTGAAACACAACATTATATTTGGCATAAAAACTGTGGCTCTCCTGGCAATGAAGTTTCCACAAATCCTGGGAAAATATTGAAGGGAACATTTTGTAATTATCTGTTAATCCCCCCACAATGAAAACAGGATGGTGTGGCCTCCCTCCTGGTCCAATCTTTAGCTCGATCGATAGCTAGTGTTATGTAAGTAACTACAGTAGGTGTGCAGTTTGTGAATGAGGCTGTCCTGCACAGTGGTGGTAAAAGTAGGCTACTTAAATTTTTTACTTGAGAATAAAAGTATCAGTACTCCAATATAGAAATGTGTGTATGTGTGTGTGTGTGTGTGTGTGTGTGTGTGTGTGTGTGTGTGTGTGTGTGTGTGTGTGTGTGTGTGTGTGTGTGTGTGTGTGTGTGCGTGCGTGTGTGCGTGCGTGACAGACTAAGCATGGTTAGTCTGCAAATACACTTTGAAAATCAATGATGCGCTGTGTGTTTTACTCCAGACTCCACATACACACAAACAAACTAAGGAAAAAAAGCAACACAGAAACATTAGGACCCAATGCATTAAGTCAGCTCATCTAGCATCTAAATGATGCTATTTTTGACTTGTCTATTCTATACAGATAAGAGGCGCCCTTAAGCTTCCATGTGAGATGAATAATACATGTGAAAACAGTATAATTTTGCCGTTCAGTTCGTGTCTACTGCATACAGAACAGCTCCTGCCAGAACTGCCTCTGAACTTTGTGTGTATTTATTGGTATGACTTAATTCAATGAAAGACGCACATACAGAAATTCGGGTAGAAATGCATGTCAATCTTCAAAACATGACTGAGTTATACAATTGCTTGGGGGGAGGGGCGAAATCATAATAATACTGTAATAATAATAGTACAACCAATTAATATAGAGCTTTTCTCTGCACTCAAAGTCACTTTAAAAAGGATTGTCCTTTTTCACTAGTGAAAATAGCCGATCCACAAGCACACAACGCCTCGCACCGCTAGACGTTGTGTGCTTGTAGATCTGCTATTTTTACTAGTTTTGTGCGACAGTCTTGTACGATGAAGCAGGGCTTTACTTTACGAAAAAACGTACAAATTTGAAACAAGGTTTCTGCCTGACAGTAGGACAAGCTCCCTCGCTGCATAAGAAACTCAGCATGTCATATGTGGATGAAGCACGGCACACATGAGCCATCCGATTTCTGCGGAGATAATAAAGTCCAATAAAAACGTCCATACACGGCCACTAAACACAGTTGCTGCAGATGACGGCCACAAAGGAACCCAAATAGAAAAGCTAGGGGCGCCTCCTGGCCTAGCAGTCCAGGCGCATACCACATACAGTAGGCTCTGATGTCGCAGGGTCGAGTCCCGTTCCAGACGACCTTTGCTGCGTGTCACTCATTCCCCATTAGAGGTGGGACGTTCGTGAACGAATCGAGTCTTTTGAATGGCTCTTTGAAATGAACATACTTTTAGTTGACCTTGTATCAGTTAACTGTACTGTCATGAAACTGTACCTTTTCCTATGTAATACTTCTAATACCTCAATCAATCAATCAATAAATCAACTCATTATGCAGAATGTCCCATTCCACACTTTTTCCAATGAATAAAATGTAGAAAAATCATTTGAAAAGCTCACAATGCGTTGCGATCGGCTATTTTCCAATGTATAAGGTTGAAGTGATTTGTAATTATAATACAAATCTACAAAGTAACTAGTAATTAAAATGAGCCAGTCTTTTGAATGGCTCTTTGAAAGGAACGGATCCCAGAGATCCAACTCACTTCAAAGAGCCATAAATCCCATCTCTATTTCCCATCTCTCTCCCCATTTCCTGTAAGTCTGCATATGTCCCCTTTAGCGCCACCATCGGGCCGATTTTTTCAAACACATTTTTGGACACTGCTCCTACAGATTTTGCCCTAAAATCACGCAAAGCGGTTGTCACGTACAGGCCAATTTGTGTATACATTCGACCTGGCGGTCGCTTATCTCCCGATTAGGGAGTCTTACTGG
This sequence comes from Nannobrachium achirus, assembly GCF_963921795.1. NCBI lineage: Eukaryota > Metazoa > Chordata > Actinopteri > Myctophiformes > Myctophidae > Nannobrachium > Nannobrachium achirus. The sequence goes on from NC_137830.1 coordinate 39,535,535, forward strand.
TATAAAAGCTAAAAATATTGACTCTCGATGACTGGCAGAAAGGTTGTGGAGAGGCAATGCTGGCAGCTAAAGCAACTCCCTCCCCATATTGGCAGGGAATCCCGGCAGGATTATCATTAAATTCCTTTCTGACAGTAAGGAAGGATAACCTGACTTGCGTCAGATGGTGGCAGTAGTGCGTAGGCTACCGCCCTACTTTACCATCTGAGATCTCTCGGTGGGAGTTCATAACGCCTGTAAAGCCCCGGGCCGGACCAATCAGCGGCAGCTACGGGCGGGCTCTGAGCGGCTCTGAGCCAATAGAGTCTGTTTGCAGACCACGTGGCAGACAGGCCAATATGAGTGGTTGGAGTTGGCACTCCCAGACTGTGATAGAGAGACGGCCACATCCAATCACCTGCTAAAGAATTTCAAAAAATGGCCCGCCCCTTACATCGAGTCTGCCCGAGAGGTCCCAGATGTAAGGCAGGGCGTTACGCACTGCTGCAACTATCTGGCGCAGTCAGGTTAAAGGAAGGACACATCCAATTAAACTGATCATGTGCTTTTTTCTCATTGTCTTTGTGAATGAAATGAATCATTGCATTAGTCCACCCATTCTCACAACAGGGTGGTCTATAACATGACTCCTTCCTACACAGATTCCTATACCAATTTTAGCCTTTATGGTTGGTTAACAAAAAAGTATCAACACGATGTGTTGTGATCTTGTACATAGGCTATTTTTGCTATTGACATGCAACAAAGTATAGGATTTAAAATGGTTAAAGGGCTCTAAATTGCTGTACTGTCTTTCTCCCTGTGTCATTCTTCATATCCACTGGGTGGAGATAGGTAGGATTATAGCACTGATATATTCAGGAACTGGTAATCTTGAAGAGTCTGAATCTGTATCAATGAGGTCCTATCCTGAATAGCTTTGAAATACTGGGGCAAAAGTTGTCTGGATAGATATTGGATCTGATCCGTTATCTATCTATCTCCTTCGGTCTGTCCTCTCAGTGTCTCATTATTCTGAATTCCTATCAGATAGAGATTAAACGTTTTGAACTAGTGGGGGGTGAGAATCTGTATTATGTATAGCAGTGGTTCCCAAACTTTCAAATCATTGAATTTTGTTTTTAATTCATGAAAAAGAAAAAGAAAACATGAAATAATAATAATTAAGAACAAAATGTAGGAAACAAATAATAAAGGGACACACACATTCACACACATTCACACACACACACACACACACACACACACACACACACACACACACACACACACACACACACACACACACACACACACACACACACACACACACACACACACACACACACACACACACACACACACACACACACACACACACACACACACACACACACACACACCCAGGGGTTCAGAGTCTTTCTCAAGGACTCTTCGACACCAACTCTGACTCTCTACCCCTGAGCCACTGTACGTTCTGGTATTGGAGGCATTCAGCATTAGTGGCCTGATAGACAGTTTCCCTGGTGACCACGTCAATCTGTGCACCTCCCCTTTTCTCAAGTGGACTCAATCAAATGACCACACAAGGTCATAATAAGACAACAAAGCTATTTATATCCTCCATCTTCTATATTGCCCTCCTTATGCTTCCATTACCTCCATCATCCTTCTCCGTCTTCAGCACAGAATGTTAGAGAGGCAGGGGCTGACATTTCTAAAAGGGCCTTTTGGTGGAAATATAGAAAATAGCAGACCTCCAAGTGAGCGTGGAGGTCGGCTATTTTCGTTGCTTGAAACCACAATGAACTAAGCATAATCAAGTCAATACTGGAGATGTGGCATGGATTTCTACACAGAGAGGCAGGCAATTCTTTCAACATAAGATGTTATGCATTCAAGTTCAGGAGAGGTTGGAGGCAATTCTCTTGAACGCCGCCTTCAGGTATGACATGGAAAGGGGGAATTTGCGTTTCTTTCACCAGAGTAAAAACTCCATTCATGGTCTGGAGGAGAGGGCACTTTTTACAGACGAATAAAAGGGCAGGGGCTCAATTCCCCTTTGATGTATATGTGTGCAGTCTGTGCACGTGCCTGGTCTTCAGCTACAATAAAGTGACAACAAAAGCGAAGCTTTGACCAAATGCAAAGTCATCCTGTCGGATGCCCTTTTCTATCTCTGAGGCGTGTGGCTCTTTTTGAAAAGTTGCCAGGCAATAAGCTAGCTCCGAAAAAAAGGTTTCTATCGGTTTAGACATCAGGCCTGGGGCTCTGGGCCTGTGCTTCTCCTCATTAATAGCTTTAACAGGCAAGCAAAAAACACGACACCACCCCTGGCGACCGTCGAGTGGACACTTGATTAGTTTGGTAGTCAACATCAGCCCCCCTAGTCTGACAAAAACAGGTTCAGAGGCTGTTGCCTTTCCCCTAGCAAAAAAGATGCCCCCCAGGCTATTGTTGCACTTTTTTAAGACCATGCTGGAATAGCTAATGTAAGAAGAGTTTTGGAGAGCAGAAAATAATCAGATCACATCCACAGATGGCATATTAGCGACCAAGTCTCCACTCGTCATAATGCAAATTGTTAAGGCGTGTCAAATGATGTGAGCGTCTTAACCAGTGGTGGAAAAAGTATACTCACATATTTTACTTCAGTAAAAGTATCAATACTGCAATATAGAAATACTCTGTTACAAGTAAAAGTCCAGAATTCAAAATGTACTTGAGTGAAAGTTGAAAGTGTTGGCATCAAAATGTACTTAAAGTACCAACAGTAAAAGTGCAATTTTTTGAAAATGGCAGATCTACAAGCTCACAATGTGTCGCGATGCAACGCGTTGTGAGCTTGTAGATCGGCTATTTTCAAATAGCCAAGGTGGTGGAATAGTGGAATAGAATGAATGAATGAATGAATGAATGAATGAATGAATGAAGGACATTTTTATTTCCGTGTCATGCCACAATTTGGCCTATCCCATATGGGATTACATGACACATTAAACAGCAAAGAAAACAACTGACATCAACAGTCCTTCAATCTTATAAAATAACAAATCCATAAACATGCGTACAATACACTCATGAACAAAATGAGCACAAATAAGACAATGTTATTTTACAGATGGCCCTCCTTCTCATTGACCAAGCTTTCTCCAGAAATGAAGCAAAAGAAAAAATATCATGTTGAAAGAGTCGTTTCAGCTTCTCCGAGTCATCCAACCACACAAATTCGTAATGTGGATCTACCTTATTAAAATGTCTCTGCCTAATAGGATTGTAGAATGGACAATAGAAAACAAAATGCATTTCATTTTCAATTTCATTAAGCTCACACAAACCTATCCTCCTCAGCAGTGCCTACGTATCTACCCGTCTCAATATGAAGACCAAGTATGCCAGCCCTGATTAGAGCACATAAGAATCGTTTCTTTTTTGAAAGGTTATACAGTAACAGTACATCATTTTCTGGACCATAGATATGTTTTATCTCACAATACGTGCGGAGCTTTGGTTTACACCATATATCCAGTGCCCATCTGTCCAGGGCCCATGAGTAGAAGTAGAAGTATTGGAAATTGGAAATATTCAAGTAAAGTACAAATACCTCAAAATTGTACTTAAGTACATTCCTTAAGTAAATGTATTTGTTACTTTACACCACTGCAAAACTGGACCCGAGTTGGCTCTGTATTTGGACAGATTTTTTACGGCCACACCAAAATCTCCTTCGCCCAAAAAATTAAATAAATATCCAATCTACAGACTCGCAACGCGTTGCGTTACCGCACTTTGTGAGCTTGAAGATAATCTAGATGCTGTGGTTCAGGTGATTAAAGGATGTATCAAAAAGTCCTTACTGCACCTGCACCAGAACCATCTACACAGTGACACACCCCAATGTGTCCATGGTTCAACCTAACGTATCAGTTTGTGCTTATGAAATGGAGCATTTGTACAGTAGAACCCCCCCCCCCCCCCCCCCCCCACAGAGTATGTAAACACAAAGCTTTGTCTTGGGAAATGAGCTGAGAGGTAATTTGGATTTTGGCAGGGTAAAGGTAAAGGAGAGCTGCCTCCCTCCATCACCTGGCAACAGTTTGACACACAAGCACTTCCTGGCAGACGTATTCCGAGCACTTGCCTAAACGGCTCAACAACTGCCTTCGCCGAGAACCACACCTGAGCAACCTCTGGCTGCATCTGCTCGCCTTGCTCTCTCTATTGCAGACCGTCGTCTTACACTGCCTCCAGAGATATGAGATAATCAAGGGCCAGCATAAGGGTAATAGGCAACCTGTGCCTTGACGATGCCTTATTTGTCAGTGGAACCACTCTACAAAGACCAGGGTCTATGGTTGACATGTTTGCAGAGGGCTCAGGGGCCATGTGTGCTACACAGTGTCCAATAGAGGCCGTTTCATTTAACCTGAGGGCTAGCCTTCTACTACAGGGGAGTTCCCACCAATCACAACACTAGAGATAGTATGGGCTGTATTTTGATTGTTTTAAGTAGAGCAGTGATGGCTGAGTGGTTAGTGTCCATACCTAGGACTCCGGAGACCCCAGAGGTCGCAGGTACGATTCCCCGCTCCAGCTATCACTGCTCCCCCCCTCGCGCTCCTTGTGGGCTGCACTGGGTTCAGCTGGGTTAAGCTGAAATAAAGCAGCTGGGTTGGGCTGCGATACCCGAATTTCCCTCGCGGGAGGAGTAGGTAACTATCTATCTATCTATAACTATCTAAGTACCAGCTCTTATGCCTTAAAGGCCTGTCCATACTGTCTCAGAGTGTCTCCGACCACCGAACCTTTCGTCTGAGAGTGCCAACTTTCCGACTACAGCTTTCCGAACTCTAATTCGGGGTAATGCTTTTCAGAAGATGCGAGTGATGTCATTTTGTAGTTGAACCGGACCTTTCCAACGAATCCTGCCTTTTGGTGGAAATATAGAAAATAGCAGACCTCCAAGTGAGCGTGGAGGTCGGCTATTTTCGTTGCTTGAAACCACAATGAACTAAGCATAATCAAGTCAATACTGGAGATGTGGCATGGATTTCTACACAGAGAGGCAGGCAATTCTTTCAACATAAGATGTTATGCATTCAAGTTCAGGAGAGGTTGGAGGCAATTCTCTTGAACGCCGCCTTCAGGTATGACATGGAAAGGGGGAATTTGCGTTTCTTTCACCAGAGTAAAAACTCCATTCATGGTCTGGAGGAGAGGGCACTTTTTACAGACGAATAAAAGGGCAGGGGCTCAATTCCCCTTTGATGTATATGTGTGCAGTCTGTGCACGTGCCTGGTCTTCAGCTACAATAAAGTGACAACAAAAGCGAAGCTTTGACCAAATGCAAAGTCATCCTGTCGGATGCCCTTTTCTATCTCTGAGGCGTGTGGCTCTTTTTGAAAAGTTGCCAGGCAATAAGCTAGCTCCGAAAAAAAGGTTTCTATCGGTTTAGACATCAGGCCTGGGGCTCTGGGCCTGTGCTTCTCCTCATTAATAGCTTTAACAGGCAAGCAAAAAACACGACACCACCCCTGGCGACCGTCGAGTGGACACTTGATTAGTTTGGTAGTCAACATCAGCCCCCCTAGTCTGACAAAAACAGGTTCAGAGGCTGTTGCCTTTCCCCTAGCAAAAAAGATGCCCCCCAGGCTATTGTTGCACTTTTTTAAGACCATGCTGGAATAGCTAATGTAAGAAGAGTTTTGGAGAGCAGAAAATAATCAGATCACATCCACAGATGGCATATTAGCGACCAAGTCTCCACTCGTCATAATGCAAATTGTTAAGGCGTGTCAAATGATGTGAGCGTCTTAACCAGTGGTGGAAAAAGTATACTCACATATTTTACTTCAGTAAAAGTATCAATACTGCAATATAGAAATACTCTGTTACAAGTAAAAGTCCAGAATTCAAAATGTACTTGAGTGAAAGTTGAAAGTGTTGGCATCAAAATGTACTTAAAGTACCAACAGTAAAAGTGCAATTTTTTGAAAATGGCAGATCTACAAGCTCACAATGTGTCGCGATGCAACGCGTTGTGAGCTTGTAGATCGGCTATTTTCAAATAGCCAAGGTGGTGGAATAGTGGAATAGAATGAATGAATGAATGAATGAATGAATGAATGAATGAAGGACATTTTTATTTCCGTGTCATGCCACAATTTGGCCTATCCCATATGGGATTACATGACACATTAAACAGCAAAGAAAACAACTGACATCAACAGTCCTTCAATCTTATAAAATAACAAATCCATAAACATGCGTACAATACACTCATGAACAAAATGAGCACAAATAAGACAATGTTATTTTACAGATGGCCCTCCTTCTCATTGACCAAGCTTTCTCCAGAAATGAAGCAAAAGAAAAAATATCATGTTGAAAGAGTCGTTTCAGCTTCTCCGAGTCATCCAACCACACAAATTCGTAATGTGGATCTACCTTATTAAAATGTCTCTGCCTAATAGGATTGTAGAATGGACAATAGAAAACAAAATGCATTTCATTTTCAATTTCATTAAGCTCACACAAACCTATCCTCCTCAGCAGTGCCTACGTATCTACCCGTCTCAATATGAAGACCAAGTATGCCAGCCCTGATTAGAGCACATAAGAATCGTTTCTTTTTTGAAAGGTTATACAGTAACAGTACATCATTTTCTGGACCATAGATATGTTTTATCTCACAATACGTGCGGAGCTTTGGTTTACACCATATATCCAGTGCCCATCTGTCCAGGGCCCATGAGTAGAAGTAGAAGTATTGGAAATTGGAAATATTCAAGTAAAGTACAAATACCTCAAAATTGTACTTAAGTACATTCCTTAAGTAAATGTATTTGTTACTTTACACCACTGCAAAACTGGACCCGAGTTGGCTCTGTATTTGGACAGATTTTTTACGGCCACACCAAAATCTCCTTCGCCCAAAAAATTAAATAAATATCCAATCTACAGACTCGCAACGCGTTGCGTTACCGCACTTTGTGAGCTTGAAGATAATCTAGATGCTGTGGTTCAGGTGATTAAAGGATGTATCAAAAAGTCCTTACTGCACCTGCACCAGAACCATCTACACAGTGACACACCCCAATGTGTCCATGGTTCAACCTAACGTATCAGTTTGTGCTTATGAAATGGAGCATTTGTACAGTAGAACCCCCCCCCCCCCCCCCCCACAGAGTATGTAAACACAAAGCTTTGTCTTGGGAAATGAGCTGAGAGGTAATTTGGATTTTGGCAGGGTAAAGGTAAAGGAGAGCTGCCTCCCTCCATCACCTGGCAACAGTTTGACACACAAGCACTTCCTGGCAGACGTATTCCGAGCACTTGCCTAAACGGCTCAACAACTGCCTTCGCCGAGAACCACACCTGAGCAACCTCTGGCTGCATCTGCTCGCCTTGCTCTCTCTATTGCAGACCGTCGTCTTACACTGCCTCCAGAGATATGAGATAATCAAGGGCCAGCATAAGGGTAATAGGCAACCTGTGCCTTGACGATGCCTTATTTGTCAGTGGAACCACTCTACAAAGACCAGGGTCTATGGTTGACATGTTTGCAGAGGGCTCAGGGGCCATGTGTGCTACACAGTGTCCAATAGAGGCCGTTTCATTTAACCTGAGGGCTAGCCTTCTACTACAGGGGAGTTCCCACCAATCACAACACTAGAGATAGTATGGGCTGTATTTTGATTGTTTTAAGTAGAGCAGTGATGGCTGAGTGGTTAGTGTCCATACCTAGGACTCCGGAGACCCCAGAGGTCGCAGGTACGATTCCCCGCTCCAGCTATCACTGCTCCCCCCCTCGCGCTCCTTGTGGGCTGCACTGGGTTCAGCTGGGTTAAGCTGAAATAAAGCAGCTGGGTTGGGCTGCGATACCCGAATTTCCCTCGCGGGAGGAGTAGGTAACTATCTATCTATCTATAACTATCTAAGTACCAGCTCTTATGCCTTAAAGGCCTGTCCATACTGTCTCAGAGTGTCTCCGACCACCGAACCTTTCGTCTGAGAGTGCCAACTTTCCGACTACAGCTTTCCGAACTCTAATTCGGGGTAATGCTTTTCAGAAGATGCGAGTGATGTCATTTTGTAGTTGAACCGGACCTTTCCAACGAAAAGTTCAATGGTTGGAGATAGTATGGTCAGGCCTTAAAGTTAACGAATACGTGTTGGTATACTTAAGACAATCAAAATAGAGCCCATTGGGTAATATATGGAGCATGACCACTAATGGGTGACAAGATTTTCAGTCTTATCTGCTTTCTTTATTGACTGTTGAATATAGTGGGTGATATTGATAGGGTATAAGTTGTTTGTCTGCTACAGTGTCAACACATTGATGCATGGCGCATTCGTGAACCAAAGCATGCAGGAAGAAAAGTCACAAATAAGGGGTTTAGGAAGGGGAGGGACGTCTGGTTTCCTTCTCAAACAGCATTACAGCTCATTTCCGAATCAATAGTGCACCTCTCTCCTCCCAGGCAGTCATAGCAAAGATAAACCTGTCACAATCGAAGGATGGAGAGGGAGTAAAAAAAAAAGAAGAAGACGAGAGACAGAGGCAGAAGAGCCATAGCCAGCCCATTTTATCTGATGGAGAGAGAGGAGGTGAGCGAATGTAGGGATTAGTTTCCCTGGGATGAAAGCAGCTGCTCGTATTCCGTCTCCATTCCCCTCCTCATCTCTCCACCCGCCTACACACACACACGCCACGGTCTCCCCTCGCAACCAGGGAGCACTCCACCCAGCAACATGAGCATCTAATAGCGACTTCCCCAACAAACATCCCCACAATCTTTGACTGTGTAAAAGCAATGTGTACAGGATAAAATGTTAACTGAACATCGTGCCAAACTGAAGGGGTGTGTGTGTGTGTGTGTGTGTGTGTGTGTGTGTGTGTGTGTGTGTGTGTGTGTGTGTGTGTGTGTGTGTGTGTGTGTGTGTGTGTGTGTGTGTCTGTGTGTAGTATAGTATAGTATAGTAGACACCCCAACCTCTCCTCACCCAGACAGCGACACACAATTACAGAAAGACTCGCACGCGTCCTGTAGGGAAACCACAACCCCTCGAAAACGAGAGACTCCCCTCACCCCTCCCGCCCTTGACTGTACAACTTCTGGGTTACCCCCATGGTAGGAAAACGTGGGCACCTTACCTGGCAGTGTGGCGCCTTTGGGTCCAGATCTGTTCGTCTTCACGAGGAGGCGGCACTCATCTGGAGAACAAGAGAGACTTGGAGTGAGTGAGTTTGTGCATGCATGTGTGTCAGAGAGAGAGAGAGAGAGAGAGAGAGAGAGAGAGAGAGAGAGAGAGAGAGAGAGAGAGAAGGAGGAGGTGGAGCCTGGACAGGAGGAGGGGAGTAGTTGGCTCGATGATGACTCTGTCATCTGCCGTATCTATAGCCAGTCTTGTGGGAGCAGTGCGGATGCTGTGTGCTATATCATCCCCCCGTTTATATACACACACACACACACACACACACACACACACACACACACACACACACACACACACACACACACACACACACACACACACACACACACACACACACACACACACACACACACACACACACACACACACACACACACAGTGGATACCCCGCACACAAGGCTGGCTGAAAGAAACGTGGGAATACAGAAAGAGACAGAACGGAGAGAGAAGGGAGGGGAGAGGTGCGGCGGAGAGGTAGGGGAGACTCGGGGCTGTCTGAGCGAGTGTCGTCACATCGCCATTCCTACGGAATCCCTCCAGTGAGAGGGGCACTGCATCACCGAGTCCTTGGCTGCGATTGGCCGAGAGGTGGGGAGATGCCAAGGATGGCGGGCAACGCTGTGGCCGGTGCCATGGCGACAATAACCCGATGACCCTTTCACCACTCGCTAACATTCCCCCCTCGTTTCGTCACAGACATAGTACGGTATGCTGCAAAATCCTGAGAATCCTGTTAATTTAACTCAGTAGCGGGTACTAATGGAACCAAATTGAGACTTGTGTATTTCGATTAACACTGAGGATTTTACTGTGTAGGTCACCTCCTTGTATGGCGCTCAAGGACGGACACGCACGCACGCACGCGCGCGCACACGCACACACACACACACACACAGTTTATTCATGTCCACATAAGGGAACTTTGCATACATGAGGACATTAATATTACAGGTGCAGGTTACAAGTTCAACCAGAATTTTGATATCCATCATTCATCCAGATCCTGAGATGCAATTGAGTACAGCACTACATGCCCGGCATGAGTGGATGTGCGTGCGTCCGTGTGCACAGCTCTAACCAGCTCTTGCAAATGGATGAATGAAAAAAAGACACAAATGAAATAACATTTGAAATGTATACATGGCATGCATGCACAACCACACACACCACATACAGCGCCTTATACTGTGCATGCACAGACATCACTTCCCCTGAGAGAGGGAGAGCTTGTCAACTGAAAGGCCACACTGACACCAGCTAGGACAATTTGTCATTTGAGTCAGTCTTTTATGACTCAGGGGGCCGTAACTCATTTACTGCCACCATTAAACTTTGACTTTGGTAGTTCTCTGCCACACTCTTATCTTTTTCTTACCTTATAAAGTGGTTTGTTGGAATTTGTTTTCGGTGACGATGAGACGAATAGTTGAAACCCTTTTTTAATCGGTACTAAATCTAATGGACGTTGTTATCTCCTTGTGGCAGTTCAACCTGCCACTAATGCTACTTTTATGGCATTTACTAGGTTTCCTTTATTTCCCCATACATTTTAATATTTCATAGAACACGGGTTAAAGAGTTTTGCTATTTGAAAATGTTTGTTACTTTTCATACCACAGTGCGTTCTGGTTTGTGGGAAAGGTCCTGATTGTAACAGCAGGCTGCCTTTTATAGTGCCCGACTCCATGGTAGGGAGTATGCTCGGTCCCTCGTACTGATCATTACCTGTGCGTTTGTGTAAATAGTTTAATTAATATGGAAGTACCGTAATTGAGAAATGTGATGATACTTTGTGTCAATGATTTATATTGTCTTTGGACATGGTTATACTGGTTCTTATGTGAATTGTGGAATCATTATCAATTCAAGATTGGTATGGTCCGGTGGGAGGGGCTAAGCCTATTTAATAAGGGGACCTACCACCTGCTCGAGTAGTCAATGTAGGACCAGGGAGTAGAACAGACCCAATGCCAATCTGACCAGTCATCTGTAAATAGTTTGTGCTGTTCTTTATTTTTGGTTACAACATGAGTTTCTGAACAAGGTGAATAAAACACTGGGTTTTTGCATCCGAAGACTCTGTCTTGCTATTTTTTGAGGTTTGACTCCAGTGCCTTTTGGCCTATACCCTACCTTCACTCTAGAGCAAATTGTGACACTCCTAGTAACAGTCCACCGCCTACTTCCGGCACCCTCCCACACAAATCTATACACTGTAAAGTTGTGTGACTGCATCTGCACGTTTGTGATGCTATCATGTTGACAATAATTACCTGTCGACAGACATACTGTATAAACACATACGACATCCTATGGGGGGGGGACGGGTGGATCAAGGCCACGTCACTCCGACTCGGACATAACAATAAACAAACCCGACATGCCCATATATAGGCAGGACCATGGCCATGTCACTATGATTCAGGCATAACCATAAACAAACGTGATACGCCCATGTACAGTATAGGTATACTGTATAGAGATCCAGTTTTCCAGAGGCACAGATCTGACTGCTATGCCCATATATGGGCATGGCACATTAAAGGTCCTCGTGACTGACAGATACAGAGATCTTCATATGGGAATAAAAGGGAAACAGGTACAGACAGATACAGAAATCTCCATATATGGGCACAAAAGGGACACAGACAGATGGGTATAACAGGTAATCTGACAAAGCCCCCCAAACTATTATAACTCGGACATATCGGTTGGATCGGCGGTGCGACGCAGGTGTGAGGGCCGTGTAGCAGCCCAAACTCTAGATGTGAGGGCCTGAACCTCATGTACACAGAAAAACACCAATATCAGCCACCCTGTCATGGTCGGTAAACACCACACAGAGACTCATGGGGCGAAAAACAACAATATCAGCCACACTGTCGTGGCTGGTTATGACTGGTGCCCAGCTGCATTCAAAGGTTAGACAGAGGGCTAAGCGGATGAACAAACACATTTTTCTTGTTTCCAGACACGATCATTAAAGGGAAACTTTGCAATTTTTTTAATCAAAATCTGAGGAAGTAATATACTGTACTGTATGTGTATAGTGTGGGAAAAAATACCCCATGTCTTCTGTGTATTTCTCCATAATGTTGACGACGCTAAATTATTATGTCAAACATGTCATGGGATGAAGGGAATGTTCACACATTAAATATTCTCCCCTCCCATCAGAACATAAAAAGGGAGTCCTGCACAATGTCTTGATTTCAATTTATACTGCATCAACTCACACAGACACAAAGGAAAACCAGATTATAATCCATCAGGCAATGAAGGCTTTTCTTCCTGAATGTCAGCCCTTACATTATTACAGGAAATTAATTGTAAATGAGATGTCTGTTATACTTCTTTCTGGTCATTTAGCTAATTTGCTGGGTTATATTATCATCCAGCCAGGCTTCCTGGCAAAAAGGAGAGGATCATCTGAAAATAGCAGATCTACAAGCTCTTTTTTCGCATATAAATCAATAGGCTTGTCTAAGCTCTTCCTCGTCTGCAGAAAGCTTTTGGTTATATCATAAGAATTCTACAGTTTTCCCTTTACGATGTACAGTAACTGGAGATGGCGAGCATTATAATTATAATTATAATTATATAATTATAATTATAATATTATTTTCGTTTTATCTACATCTGCAAAGCAATGGCCCTGGTAGTGAGGCCCATGTTATATTGAAGCAATAAGCCACGCGAGGCATGTGGTTACCTGGTATTTTATAATGGCTAAAAGGCGTGGTGAGACACGAGGTGAAGCCGAGTGTCTCCAACCCTCTCAGCCGTTATAAAATACAGGTAACCACATGCCTCGCGTGGCTTATTGCTTTTCTAAAACGGTTACAATATGGCAACATGAAAAATCATAGACATGTACCAATTAAAACTGTTCTATTTCACAAATAATTCACTACACGGTCTGCAATAAAGTAGTTCCCAGCTACAATAAAGTAGTTCCCAGCTTTTTTGCCAACAACACAGGTGCAGATAATTGGTGCACTGTGGAACACTGTGGAAAGAAATAACGCACCTGGGTTTGATATAAACTGATTCAAGGTGTGGATTATAGTCTCATATACCACAGCAATCAAAGGGAAACCAGCCAATCAGAATCAAGGATTGGAACTAGTCGTTTTAGAATATATTTAGGACGGGAACTCCTTTTGGGGGTTTTGTTGCTATGTACATCAGTGGTTCCCAAATGTTTCATGTCGAGACTCAAAAGAGAAACTAGAAGCAGTGCTCTTCCTGTTGGGAACCAGTGATGTATATAGCCGCACGCACGCACGCGCACACACATATATTTTATAAACATTTTACGTTTTTCTGAAAACCTAGGTCAGGATTTAGAAGGGTTGGCCGTCACACTCCTTCGAGGATATAAGGCAGCTCATTGGTTCTGGAGGTGTTCCGTTGTCAGCCAATCTGGCAAGGAAAAAACTGTCAACAGCATGGACACCAGCTGTAACCTCCCTGGTCCCCTTCAGAAATAACCTGGCTCCAGTAGGGCCCTGGCCCACTCCCAACCAACAGCCCCAATGGGCAAACACCAGCTCCACTTCAAGCAGTCTGGACCGCCGTCTGGAACTCCTGGGAGGACAGCCATCTCTAAGGACCAGGAACAAGAGGGCAGCATATTACGCTGACCTCTAGCTGTACTGCCAATTTCCACAGTCAGAAACTCTCTAATCCAGGGGTCAGCTAATCCAGGGGTCAGCAACCCATGTTTTTAGTTTCTAGATAGTCAGTGTGCCATGTTAACATACATTTTAATGAGACGCCATCAAAATTCGGACATATTTTGATTGTCAGGTTATAGCGATCATTAGACTCGCAAAATAACACACCTATCTTCCCGACTCCCTCCCCAGTCAAAATTCAGAATTTTAATGAATGTAGAATTATGTGCAGGATGTAATTTGTTGCAAATTAGGTGACTTAATTTAATTGACCACGTTTAAAACAATATTTCACTTCTGCCAGTGTGCCAGTGATCAACCTCCCCTGTGACAATGTTGGCACCAGTGCCTAAGGTTGCCTACCTACCTACTGTACCTACTGTAGCTAGATAAGAGTCTAATCTAATGCTCTCGGGAGAAAATCAAAGTGACATGATTCATTGTGTGACAGGGTAATAGAGAACTTCAAGAATACAGAAAATGTTTGGTAAGTATGCAAGCCTGGCTTTGTGTAATCAGTGCATGATGTGTGGTTTTGCAGCAGTAACAGAATAAACACAAAACAGATGTTATGTGTTTCTCATGACATCTCAGCTGTTCCTTCACTCTTGTATCCTCTGAGAACGATTTCATCACAATGTTTAATTGATCAAATCCTGTTTAGAAGGCCAATGTTTCATGCAGTATCTGGGCTCGTAGAAGAATACCATGGTTACAAACGAATGATTTAGCACAAGGTAAAAGTCCCACTGCTGTCAGCTTCTCCCCTGCCCGGTCATAGAAAAGCAGAAGGCCATTGGTTATTATCATGCTGCTGTCAAGTTACCAGTTCCTGAATAAGCAGCAGCATACATGGCAGACATAAGTTACCAACACCTATAGCAGGATGGATCAAGCCTCGTCTTGGTCAGATCAAACCACTGCCTTTGTCCGTGGTACAGCATGTCTCATAGTAGGAGATGATGCTTGCCCTGCCTGTCTACACAAATGGTGCCCGGGGAAGGCCGATCTCTCTTTCTTGTTTACAGATCGACAGTGTCTCTGGGAGAACCAGGGCGATGGCCTGTGACAGGCTGATGGATGATGTGACAACCTTGCGCCACTGTCAACCCTGCACCCGTACACACCCACAAACACACTCCCGCCCTCACTCACAGAGCCTCAAGACAAGACTTGTGTGTGTGTGTGTGTGTGTGTGTGTGTGTGTGTGTGTGTGTGTGTGTGTGTGTGCATGCAGACTGAGTTACATGGAAGGTTTAAGCCTGAGTTATGCTTAGTTGCGCGTCCACAAGCTCAGATGCACTGCGACGTGTTGTGAGTTTATATATCATCTGTTTTCGGTGAGTGACACAATGCGCAACTAAGTATTACTTACACTTTTAGAAGTGCTAACTTTTGTACCTATCAAACCATGGATGTGCACATCCGCAAAGTCTAATGGGTAAATGGCAAGCTGAGAGGGTGGCCGACTGTCAGCTTGCCTGATTGTTAACAGCCCAATGACAAGGTCAGACCCGCCACAGATGATGTTGCTCAGGAGTGAGGCAGGATGGGTGACAAGTGGAGGTGACAGGACAGGAGGCCACCACATGAATCTGCATAAAAATAAAAACAAGGTCGCCTTCAAAAAAGTATAAAGCAGTTTAGAGGAGAAGGCAAGGAGAAAACCAAGATCACAATCAGTGAACTGGAAACCGCCTGTCAAAGATTTCTGTCTATGGAGCCTGACATCTTGTTGCGGGTTCGAATCCCAGTCCCGGCGACCTTTGCCCCTTGTTACTGCCCGCCTCTCCCTCCCCATTTCCTGAAAATCTACTGTACACTATCAAAAAAACATATCTTAAAGAAATGAATAATAAAGATTAATGACCATATTCAGCGCCTCAAGTAAATGGCCATCTTCTCGCCTAGGGCTGTAATCTAGCCCTGTTTTAGGGATTCGAACTTCGGGGGGATTTTCCGAACGGACCATCGAACCTACGAAGGTTCGTTCGATTGAATAAAAACCGAACAATCGGACCATCGGACCATCGAACGCACTGTACCTTTAACCAGCTAAAACAGTGTAGGAAATGTGTTAAATGCGCTGTTTTATCCATTGAAAACGCGTTGATGCGTGGCCGCATTAACACCTAGGTTAACACTTGGAAAATCCAACCCAATCGGAGAAAATGTTGCACAGTTTGTTGACGAACAGGCTCAAAGTATAGCGGAGTTGCACGGATGATGATTAGACTTGGTGACTGCGTCGGAGCGCGTCGCGTTCGGGCTGAACTGGTCTCGATGTAACAACCCCAGAAATCGCATTATAGATCCTTTAGGGGTTTGCAATGAAATCCATCTTTGCTCATGCTTAGGAGAAAGGCTGTTTAATCTTTGGGTGCGTGGATGGGTGTTCGCTATTCGGAGAACAAACAAGTCAGTCAGTCTCTGCCCAGCTGAGAGTGCTCTCACTCACTCTACTGTCATCAAGCGTGTGTTAACGAGGCTGGTTCGCGGCCCCAAGAGGAGCGGAATTGGAGCGGAGGACGGTCCTTGATCGCTCCAAGCTGTTCTGGTGCATTTTATAACTACTTTAACGGTCACCATTAACTGTTAGTGTTTACCGATAGGCCTAACTTATTTCGTATTTGGCTATCTCTACTACTGTGATATTCTGATTTCTGAATAGGCCTATCACATTCTGATAATTATTTTTTGTGTAAAAAAAAGAAGAAAAAAAGAAAAAAACCTGAACCCATTAATTTCAAACTTCGATTGCCAACGTAACGAACAAACGTTCGAATCCCCGAACGTTCGCTTGCAGCCCTATTCTCGCCTACATTGCCTTATTGTAAATCAAATCTGGTGATGCAAGATGCTTCACTGAAAAAAACAAACGCTTGACTATCAGAATCATATATTTGAGTGAAAATTAAGGAAAGGCACCAGCCATCCTTTATAGAACCATTAACGTGCCACTCAATACTAATTCAGAATGTGCCTTTAGGTGAAGCCTGACACATCTTAATCTTAACTTAACAAAATCAATGGACTTTTTAATGGGTCAGCATTGTTTTTGTTTTTTTTAAGATTTGTTTTTGGGCTTTTTATGCCTTTATTTGATAGGACAGTAGACTGACAGGAAATGGGGAGAGAGATGGGGAATGACATGCGGCAAAGGTCGTCCTGATCGGGAATCGAAACGGCGACGCCAGCAGGCATCATAGCCTAGTATGTGGTATGCGCCTTGACCACCAGGCCAGCGGGCGCCCCTGGGTCAGCATTGTTGATGCTGATAGGCACTTTGAATTTCAAATGCACTCGCATCAGCCTCGTCTGTCAATTTCCCAGCTCTGAAAATAAATAAACAGGTCTAAGTAATGCTTTGCATGCAGCCAGTTGAAACAATCTCCTATATTGATCTGTTTTAGCCACCGCTGTTCTCACCTAAATCATCAATCAACTTAATGATACGTACAAAAGGACAACAACAACAACAACAACAAAAAAATCTTAGTGAGCACTGAACAAAAGTACAGAATTACCAGTTTTTAGTCACTCGTTCTACCCAAATTATGATTTGGATATCCATTCTTCTTTGTAGAAAGGATGGGCATGAAAAGTTGACTTGTCAAATAGCTGGTGTGGAACGGGTCCAGTTTATGGTAAATACTATGGGTGATTAATGTTGATTGATATGTGAGACTGCAAGCTCATTGGCAATCAGTGCTCTACTTAGGGAGGATCACGGTGCAGCAGGGAAATCAAAGCAAAATAAACCATTCCTGAATAAGCTCTATATTTCACATGAAATACCATTATAAGAGGCCCAGCATTGGCTCAGTGTCCTTGCTAAATAGTACCATACTTCTCCACCTGCCGGTACCAGTTACTCGGTTCCATCCTTGGTTTACATTGAAGACGGGCAGCTATATTTTCATCCATGTCCCTAAACCCCTTATCCCTAAACTTCTTTGCCTTTTTTTTTTACCATTTTGAAAAACATTTTAAAATACTTCAAATAGCTTTTAGGGGTAAGCGATAAGGCATGGATGAAATGTTAAGATGCCATCGTTTTGTGCTTTTTCTGTTTACTCTAATAGACCCCCGTGTGGTTATAATATGGAAATGTCTTCCCTGTGTATTTTTGGTTTCTTCCTGAACGTTGAAAGCCTTTTAGTCAAAAGGCAGAATCGAAAGACACCGCTTTAGTGACACTAAAATCATCCCCTCCCCTTATTATCATACAACAACATAGCTAACTCAAGGTGGGTGGTGCCACTAATTTTCAACATTTAACCATGTCATAATATACCTTAGAGCTGGGAAACAAGGACAAAGCCACTGGTGTGGCTACATAAAAACACTTTCTGTACACTTTTTTTGAGAACTCTTCCTCCTAGTATACTGTAATCATAATGCCTGATGATGTTTTATGGGGGGACATAGTGTAGCATGTAATTTTGTATGCTTTTTTAAATTGGTGATATTTTTGTAATTGGACATCATTGTTTAAGTAGGTCATGAGTAGGTCAATAAGGTCAGCTCTGTATTTCTTTGTAGTTAATGATCAAAATGATTACATAAATACAGTTAGCGTTCATGCTTGCTGAATGCTAACTATCAAAGGTCATCAGCTAATCATTTCCCTGTGCATTAGGTTTGACTTTGAAGCCATGTAATGTGGTTCCACTGCGGCCTCAGTGCTCTTCCCAAGTACTGTATCGCCGTTGTCAGGTGGAAACCTTGTATGTCCAAAACCTTCCTTTTTTTGTTATTAAAAAAATATTTAAAATTGTGAAAATAGCAGATCTATAAGCACACAACGCCTCGTGATGCGATACTTTTGACATTTTTGTATGATCTATGGCTTTAATTTACGAGAAAAAGAAACAAATTTGAAATTTGGAGATACAAGGTTTCAGCCTGAAAGTGACGATATGCAATAGGTCAGCGAGGCTGCAGTGTGCTACAGTTTCTTTGACTTGTTAATCCACTTTCTCAAGTCTCTGCCTTCTACACCACCTTCTTTACTCTGCTTGTTGGCTGTTGCTAGATAAATGTTGGAAGATTAGTATGGAAATGTCTATGAATTAGCTGGATTTCTAGGAAATCATGAGGGTTGTTAGGATAAGCAAAAAAAAAAGAAAGAACATCACGAGGGTTGCTAATTTCAACCAAATGCCATCATTGGCATCTGGCATTTGTTAAATCCCATTAGGCCAGTTCCTACGCATAATTTGTACTGTAGGCCTTCTGATTAGCCCTTCAAAAATAATGACGATAAATGTAATGTTTGACATTATGAAGAAATTATGAAATTGACTGTAAAAAGAAAACGTGATCTACTGTTTTTCCACCATCGGTTCTGCTATTGGTTTCTTTTGTTAGATCGGAATTGAGCTGAAGAGATTAGCTTAAAGCTGAGAGATGGTGAGGAAATCCTATGAACTCTGACTGCATGACTGCGTACAGTAAATGGAAAACTGATCATATCTAGTAAACAAGAAAACATCTATAAATGAGTCTATCCATGAAGCTGGCTGCTCAGGTCATTAAGCATTATGCTCACCGGGAATTTCATTATTTCATTATAAAGGATGTGAAAGAACACATCAGACTGCACATTTCCAAACTAGTAACTCAATTTTACGTAATCTACAAAACATCAACTAATAAAAATATGTAAATGTGTGGGGTTCTTCATGGAGATATACACAGAACTTCAACCAGGCTCATCTGAGTCGGGCTCTCCCTAAATACAGACAGCAAGTCACATGTGCTACTAGGGGTGAGAACATTCTTGATCACTGCTACTGTACCATCCCGCAGGCATACCATTCTGTCCAACGTGCTGCTCTGGGCAGGGGTGATCACCATCTCATCCATCTGATCCCTCGCTACAGGCAGAGATTAAAAATATCAAAACCTGTAGTGCGGAGTTTCAGAGTGTGGTCCAGTGAGGCAAGTGAGCGACTCTGTGCCTGGCTGGAGAGTGCGGGCTGTGACCAGGACTTTGTTGAGTGGGCGGGGCCTGAGGCTGGAAACAACCTGGATGAATACACGGACACTGTGACATCATTCATCAGCCTCGGCGAGGAGGTGTGTGTCCCCCCCCGCTACAGGAAGATCTACAACAACGACAAGCCCTGGTTTTCAGCCCATCTCAGGAGGCTGCGGTCGGAGAAGGAGGTGGCCAGGCGTAGCGGCGACGTGGCCTTGTTCAGGCGAGCCAAGTACGAGTTTGCTAAAGCGGTGAGGGAGGCGAAACACCGCTTCTCGGAGAAACTGCGGCAGCAGCTCTCTGAGGGGAACTCCTCCTCTGTCTGGAAAGGACTTAAAACCATCACCAACTATAAGTCCAGGTCCCCACAGGCGTCTGACAACCTCCCTCTCGCCAACGAGCTCAATGAGTTTTACTGCCGCTTTGAGAGGGAGAGTTTCCCCCCTGCCCTCCCCCTCCACCCCCCCCGGACACAACCACTCTTCTCCCCCCCAACCCCACCACCTCTCACTGTCACAGAGAGAGAGGTTAAGCTGCTGTTCAGGAGCCAGAACCCCCGGAAGGCGTCCGGCCCGGATTCTGTCTCCCCCTCCGTCCTGAAGCACTGTGCTGACCAGCTCGCCCCGGTGTTCACCAACATCTTTAACACCTCGCTGGAGCTCGGTCAGGTACCAGCATGCTTCAAGGCCTCGACCATCATTCCCGTCCCCAAGAAGGCCAAGGTCACAGGCCTAAATGACTATAGACCCGTCGCCCTGACCTCTGTGGTCATGAAGGTCCTGGAGCGCCTTGTCCTGGCCCATCTGAAGGGCATTACTGATCCTGTGCTGGACCCGCTGCAGTTCGCGTACAGAGCGAATAGATCCACGGAGGACGCCGTGAACATGGCTCTGTACCACACTCTAAAACATCTGGACACTACCGGCAGCTATGCCAGGATCCTGTTCGTCGACTTCAGTTCGGCCTTCAACACCATCCTACCATCCATCCTGGAGCACCAGCTGTCCCTGCTGCAAGTGCCTGCCTCCACTCGCAAGTGGATTACGGACTTTTTAACCAACAGGTCGCAGCGGGTGAAGCTGGGGAAGAACATTTCCAGCTCCAGGTCCACCAGCACCGGTTCCCCGCAGGGCTGTGTCCTGTCCCCACTACTGTTTTCCCTGTACACCAACAGCTGTGTTTCCCTCCACCCGTCGGTCAAGCTCCTCAAGTTTGCTGACGACACCACCTTGGTGGGCCTCATCTCCAAGGGGGACGAGTCGGCCTACAGGGGGGAGATCGAGCGGCTGCGAAGCTGGTGTGAAATTAACAACCTGGAGCTAAATGCCCTTAAGACAGTGGAGATGGTGGTGGACTTCCGGAAGGACCCAGCCCCGCCCCTTCCCATCATGCTGGGTGGCACTCAGGTGGACTATGTTGAGTCCTGCAAGTTCCTGGGGATGATCATCTCCAGGGACCTGAAGTGGGAACTCAATATCACTGCCCTCCTGAGAAAGGCCCAGCAAAGGATGTACTTTCTTCGGCAGCTGCGTAAATACAGACTGTCGAGGGCCATGATGACGCAGTTCTACACGGCCATCATAGAGTCCATCCTCACTCACTCTATCATCACTTGGTTCCCCGCTGCATGCGCAAAAGACCTGGTCAAGCTGCAGCGGGTGATACGCTCTGCAGAGAGGGTGATTGGCCGTCCCCTGCCCTCCCTCAAGTCCCTGCACGACTCCAGGGCGCTGAGGAGGGCAAGAAAGATCATGGCCGACCCCTCCCACCCTGGTCACGGCCTCCTCACCCTGCTCCCCTCTGGGAGAAGGATGCGGCACCTAGGGGCCAAGACAGAGCGCCACAAAAACAGTTTTTTCCCCTCAGCTGCCAGGCTGCTGGATGACGCTGGTTTCCCTTTTTCCCTTGCCCCTTAGGGACATCAGCAATATGTTGCACTATTGAACACTACTGCACTTTATTTATATTATTTATTATTTATTTCTGCACGGTGTTGTTTTGTGTTGTTGTTTTTCATGTTATCTGTGAAAAAATATTGAATGCACACTGGTATGTTACCAAAGCAAATTCCTATGTGTGATACACAATGGTAAATAAAGGAATCTGAATCTGAATCTGAATCTGAATCAAGGAAATAACCTTCAGTGCAGCTACGAACAAAGCCACGTCGCTCTTAACGGAGAACCATGTCAATTTCCAACCAGTCACTCTCAATTGTCAATTTCCAACCAATCAGTCTCAATTAATCTGCAAAAAGTGATTTTGGTCGATTGACACTAAGCCTACCACATCATACTTGTTTTGCCCACGAATTTTGTAAAGAAATATTGCCTGGCTTAAAGGACAACTCTGCCCTAAATCACTTACAGGCTCATTTTCCTACAGAAGTACAGTCCATGGAATCTATTAGGCACAAATGCCCCTGTTGTCCAGTTTCCTCAGCAGAACCCAGGAGCTCTGAGTGGAGCCTATAAGTCACAGTTTTACACTATTTGTTTAATGTGAATGTGTTACTATTTGTCATTACAAACACATCCATGCCTTAGTTGTCCCACACAAGCCACCAAAATCTCATAAATCATGTTTTGGGGTGAGCATTCGGCACAACTGCCAATCAAAGTGACTGTACTGGCCAATCACAGGGCATCTTTTCCGGGACTTGGTAAAACACATAAAAGCATGCCATCTGTTTAGCAGAGTGTGATGGCTTTTGTGGGACAACAATGGCATGGATGTGTAATGACAACTAGTAAGACATTCATGAAAAATAAAAACACTTTTGACCACAACAAATTTGCTATGAGAGCTGCTGGGTTCTGCTGGGGAAACTGGACAACAGGGGCATTTCTGCCTAATAGACCCCATGGACAGTAATTTTGGATCAATATAAGTAGGAAAATGAGCCTAGAAGTGATTTAAGCGGAGTTGTCCTTTAAGTGAGTTGACATTGGGGCGAACCAAAACAAAGCGACGCCACTTCTTCTGGTTTCCACCTAGACCGGATCAAACGCCTTGTTGTAAACAATCACCAGGCTTTACCCCGAGAAAGCCTGATGACGCAAGGTTAACTGTGGAGAACAAGAACCATGTCAATTTCCAACCAATCAGCCTCAGTCTCAATTGATCTGCAAAATGTGTTTTTGGTCAATTGACAGTAAGCCTACCGCATCATACTTGACTATGCCACAGTTGCACATGCACCAAAAGGTGGCAGAATTCTCCTCCAGGGGTCATCCGTGTAATGCAGACCAGGTCTTCAGGTGACGACTACCTTAAAGGAGGTGAGCCACATATTCTTATCAGTGCATCCAGACCACCGGCCAAGCTTATCGCCCTACTCGCCCTGAAGATGTGTATACTCCCTGAGCCCCGATGCCTCCAATCCTCCATGCCAATGCATGATAACACCTGATCATATCGCTGTTGTCGGGTGGAAACCTTGTATGGTCAAAGCCGATCGTTTTGTACTTATCATTTTAAAGATATTTTAAAATAGGTCAAAATAGACGATCTACAAGCACACAACGACTCGCATGGTGAGGCGCTGTGTGCTTGTAGATCTGCCACTCGTTTTGTGCAACAGTTTTGTGTGATGAAATGTGTGCTTCAGTTTTGTGTGAGGAATGTGTCATTCCAACCGTGCACGATAAAGATGAAGACAAAAATATTGTTTTAAATTTTTTTCTCAACTGAAGTGGATGGTAGCATCCACACCACAACGATAACAACACCGTTCGTCAGTGTGAACGCCGACATAATTGTCGTTAACGATAATTATCATTATAGGTATCTTTATCGTGCCCAGTGGGAATGACGCTGAAGCGTACAAATCTGAAACTTGGAGATGCAAGGTTTCCGCCCGACCATGACGATATAAATCATACAATCGACCTGACTGTCACCTCCGCCATTTTTAGGAGCCTGATAAAAAGGGCAAAACATGTCTGCCCGAGAGCACAACCTCCTCTTTTAGAACCAAGACACTGTCCCCCTTGCCCTCCGGTGACGGCGTTTCCAACACTTTACTGGTGCCTCAGGGCTAGTATATATCTGACAGCTTATTGATAGGTTGCTTATTGTGTACATGTACATCTCAGATCTCTGATCCATAGGCATGTGTGTATCTGAGGTAACAAGTCAGTTTACATTATTCTAGGTCGGATCACGGAAATATTACTCATCCTGGTTGGTTGACAACTCTATAGATTTAGTTTTTATTTTCATCTGGTTTTAGTTTTCATGCATTCGGTTTCTTTTAGTAGCATAACAGCATAACTGCTTTGTGAATATTAATTTTATCCAATTTGTACAGTAGAGTCAAGAGCTGCATACATGTGGACTCTAGAAGGCAAGAGAAGGAAAGGGCTATGGAGTTATTATTGATTCAATAATATTTAAGCACCTTTCTGATGTTGAGCAGTTGTATATTAAGATGTGTGCAGTCGTACCTCTGAATTTGCAGACTTGTATGATGGAATCTGAACGTGAAAAGGAAAAAAAACTCCAACACTCGCACGCTTTTCTGTCTGCAACTGCAAATCCCTGTCTTCACGCTCGCAAATCGTAACCTTCACGGTTTTGCCAGATTTTGGAAGGGACATATCGATGATTATGTTGCAATATCGCGAGCATGTAAAAATGAGGATTTGCGAGCGCGTAGAAAGGCAGTTGAGGTTGTAAAAGTAAATGTGTGCGTGAGCAGGGCAGAGCGCACACGTGTATAATGGAATCTGGAAAAAAAACACTCTCTACACGTACAGATGTCAGTTTACAACCTCTCGAATCATCATGTGCAGATGCTCACATTTTTTCAGTGTCGCCTGCTCGCTTTTGCCAAATATTGCATCCACATATCGAGGAATATGTTTCAATTTAGAGCGCAACAGTCTCAACTAATGTGAGCATGTGTAGAAGGGGATTTGAGGTCGCAAAAGATGATTCGCGAATGTGTACAGACTAATCTGTGCGCGAGCAGAGGCTAAGTCGAGCGCGAGCAGAGTGACTGTCTGTGATGCGAGGGAGGATTTAGAGATGGGATTTATGGCTCTTTGGAGTGAGCCGGATCTCTAGTATCCGTTGAACGAATCGAGTCTTTTGAACGGCTTTGAAATGAACGATAGGGTTTGGTTCATACATAGTAGGGAGCCGTTCCTTTCTAATGAAGTGGTGCATGGAAAAGTTCTCAATTTCTCTACTTAAGTAAAAATATCAATACTGCAATCAAGTAGAAGTTTGGAATGTTGTCTTGAGTAAAAGCAAAACAGTAGTCTATTTGTATCGAAATGTAGTCCTACTTACCAATATTAGAACGTAGGCCTACTCATTATGCAGAATGGCCTGTTTCACAGGTTTTCCAATCTAGTTAGTGGTTACTCTGTGTAGATGTTTATTATAATTACAAATAACTTCAAACCTATATACATTTATTTCGGACATATAAAGGTACCTGCCATTTGAAAATAGCCGATCTACGACGCATTGTGAGCTTGTAGATCGGCTATTTTCAAATGATTTTTCTAATTTTTTACTCATTGGAAAACCTGTGATTATAATCATTATAATACAATATAAATTTGTATTACAACTATCCTAAATTATAATACACTATAATGGATTATAACAGTGATTATAATACACTATAAAGTATTAATGTATTACTATGATAATTATAATACACTATAAAAGTGGTTATGACACAATATAATCTATTATCATGTATTACAACTAGGGGAGAGCCGCTTCAAATGTAACATTTTGCACGTTTGAATATTTTACTCAGTGGCCGTTTAACCTTCATATGTAATACTTGCAAGCCAAGGACCTACACATGTCTGCTATCATTAACCGCTTAAAGTTTTTCAATTGATGAAACCGGTCGTGAGTTATTAAACCATAAGTGGACGCTGTTCCGATGTTACATATAAAGCGCACAGCGTAATAAATGTAACACCAGGTGTTTTAAATGTAACACGGCTAAAAAACGTCATTAAACTACTCGTCTTAAGGTCAAATCAATTATACTTAGTTCACGCAACTGTTTAACCTTGTTTTCATACCAAGGATGTGATAAAATTATGTATCAAAGATGAGATTATTATTCAAACTTACCATTCAGTACGTTTGTCCACATTCCTTGTTGGAAAAACACATTGATTAGACCTTTAAAGTTAAAGTTTGATTGATTGAGTGTTAAAAAAGACGTTTACAATCCCAATCTGATTTAGAATAGTTGGATGACAGCTGACAGAAGAACACAACATACCGGTATTGGTTAATATGGCAATATGGAGTTTTTGTCATATGACCATGGATATCTGCACTGACCCCTGCAGGCTCAAATAAATAACTACACACCAAATCAACCAGCAGAACAGTCAATGTCAGAAAAGAAACTCCTTTACTTTTGCATAAATTTATTGCAACCGTCAGGGAAAGATTGGTTCCAGGGATTCATGCAGAGGAAACATTGCATCAAAGGTGCATTGGAAAGAATAGAACAGGTAGTTTCAGTGCAATTAACACATAGCTTGTGCATATTGTAAACAACTGTTCTGCATAAAAAACAGAACATCATTAGGCCTACATTAAGACAGACCCCAGATGAAAACTTCACATCACATTGGATTATCACATTCGCAAGGTGAGGTAGAACATTTTTTTAGCTATATGAAATTGACCTCTCAGGTCAATATAGTGCTTAAAAGGCATAGGCTACATTCATTCATTCAGAACATGAACTACAGAATGAGTAGGCTATTTTAGAATATCCAATTAGAGGTAGAACACTTTTTAGCTAGGCCTTTATTAAACTGACCTTTCAGGTCAGTATAGTGCTTAATAGGCCTAGGAGCTACATTCAGTATTTTAGAGTAGCCAATTATTATAATTTACCCCTTTTTCAGAACATGAACTACACAAACTTAGAGTATTTTAGAGTAGCCAATTATTATTATTAGAGAAGCCAATTATTATTATTTACCCCTTTTTTATCCCAAATGTATAATAAACTATATAGGCCTACACTGACTAGCCTATTTAAATGGATCCAAATTGGATCTTGACCAGTGGTTCCCAATCATTTTAGCTTAAGACCCAAAAGAGATATTTTATTTCTTTTTGAGACCCCAAAGTAGTGAAAATAGATGATCTACAAGCACACAACGTGCTCACGCTCACGTCGTGAGCTTGTAGATCTGCTATGTTCACTACTTTAAAAAAGATGAAATGGAGCGAACAGTTGGGACATCTGAAGATGGCCTCTCCCTCAGTGCACTCTTCATGTGCCCACTCCCCGCAGCTACACTTCACCCACATTTCTCCAGGCCTTGAACTCTGGAAGTCCTCCCCACAAACACAACACTCTTCGTCAGAGGAGGCAGCAGCCTCCGAGGAGCTGGTAGTCTTCGCCCTCTTGGTGGTCACCCTCTTGGCAGCGGCAGCAGCCTCCGAGGAGGTGGTAGTCTTCGCCCTCTTGCTGGTCACCCTCTTGGCAGTGGCAGCAGCCACTGGCAGAGGAGAGAGAAGAGCGTGCAGCGGTCGCCTTTGAGGTAGTTGGAACATTGGTAGGCATACTAAGCCTGCGTGGTGCCAGACGCTTATCTCTCTCCGCTTCCAAGGCCAGCTTTTCTGGTGTGTCGGTCAATATTGCGGTTGACCGCTTCTTTCTCCCCTTGTTTGTCGCCTTCCTGGCCCCAGCCTTCGGGAAAGGGCGCAGTGAAACCGGACTGAACACCTCCGCTGCCTCATCCTGAATCAGAATCAGATTGTCACATCAGAGGCTTCATCGTAAAAAGAGAAAGAGAAGTAGAAGGGGGCTGAGGAGAAGAGATCATTTTCATATTATTTATGAATTAATGTATTTATGAATTTATCTAGCCAATTACTTATTTATATTATTTATATGCAGGCCTAGGCCAATATATTTATTTAAATGATCTATGAATTGAAGACCAGTGACCTTAACTATGAATGTTACTAGGCACTATAGACACACTCACATACATACTGTAGCCTACATACGTACAGTAAATCAATGGAAAAACAATGGTGCCTACCTGAATAGGAGAGGAATTCTCAGGAATGGCAGGAGTGGGATGAGCAGAACTGGGGCCAGGGGAGACCAGACTCTCAGGGGAGAGGGGAGTTGAGGATGGAGCGTCAGGGGAGACAGGAGGAGGGGCATCGGTTGGCTGATAGTCGAGGACCCACATGGCCAAAAGCTCAAAGAAAAGAGGGGTACCTGTGATTTTCTGCCGTACTTTTTATTTCAGTTTTATCTATTAGGTTGGTCATTAAGGTCCACAGAATGAGAGGCCTGCTCTGCTGGAAACATCGCGAAAAAAGTTATGGCCATTTGTATATTCACTGTCCCATTGACTCCACTCGAAATATTAAAAAAAGAAAAAAAGTCTGCTTTAATTAGCATGTGAGGGGTCAAATTAGGGATTCTTCGTGATTCTGAATCCATTGCAAGCATTTGTTTTGCATGAAAAACATTCCTTGGGCAAGATATCAACCCCCCAAAACAGTCAAAGGTGATGAGTCATCACTTTTTTTCCACTTTTCACAGTTTTGGGCTGCCGAAAAGTAACCCAAGCAATGTTTTTTATGCAAAACAAATGCTTGCAATGGATTCAGAATCATGAAGAACCCCTAATTTGACCCCTCACATGCTAATTAAAGCAGATGTTTTTTTTATTTTTTATATTTCTAGTGGAGTCAATGGGACAGTGAATATACAAATGGCCATAACCTTTTTTCGCAATGTTTCCGGCAGAGCAGGCCTCTCATTCTGTGGACCTTAATGACCAAACTAATAGATAAAACAGAAATAAAAAGTACGGCAGAAAATCACAGGTCCCCTCCCATTTTGGGGACTGGGTCCCCGACTATGAGGGACAATCACGGAGGGATCAGGCCTGTCGGTGACATTCGACGGGGAATACTCTTGGTCAGTAAAAACTTGGGGGTTGAAGGGATGGATCCCGGACACTCTGAACCCAGCCATGATGTTTGATGGGGTGGCTGCAAATGGCAGAGCACTCTGCACAATACCAGGCACATCATAGATCCCCAATGTTGTGCCTGTAAAACAAAAAAGAAAAGAAAAAAAGAAAATACAAAAATCAGGTTTTCCAGTTGCTTTTGAACATATGCTACACACGCACACATAGGCCTAGGTACATACACACATATATAATTTATCATTAGGCTACCTGGATTGTTTTTCATCCATCGATCGGCAGCAGCATTGACATAGTGCTTCAACGGCCCATATACCGTTCTGTCTAGCGGCTGCAGTTTATGGGAACAATGGGGTGGGAAGGACAGGAGAACTACCCCATTGTCCCTGCAGAAGTCAATTCCCTCCAGAGACAGGTGCGAGCCATGGTTGTCCAACAGGAGGATCACCTTAAAATGTACAATTTAGGATTAGCTGACACTCTTAATCCAGAGTGATTTACAATAAGCAAGGTAATGCATCAATACATCAACATCAATAACAAATGCATATAGAAATAGTAATCACCTTGTTCTCTGGTGTTGGTCGTGTGTGTTTTACAAAGTGTTTCAGAAACACAACAAAATCTTCAGCTTGCATCCATCCTGATCCGTTGCCCGTCTCAATACAGCCAGGAGGGCCACCGTTGATCATGAAGGGCTTGAATTTCACTCTGGGAAAGATGAACATGGGAGGAATGCTATTTCCTTGGGCGTTCACTGCAAAAGCCATCGTGATGAGGGTGCCCCTCTCAGCTGACACCATTGCCCCCAGTTGTTTCACCCCCCTCCTGGAGACAATTCTGTCTGGGGTCTGGACAGTTGTAATACCAGTCTCGTCCATATTCCAGACATCCATTGCTTCAAAGGGCTGGGTGGCGCGTTCCAGGACAGTAGACAGGTTTCTGAAGAAAGCGTCAACGTTGTGTCTGTTGAAGCTTGTTGCACGTGAAAGGCTAGTCGCCTCTGGACGGCGTATGGACAGCTGTTGGTTCCTCCGCATGAATCCCCGGAACCAATCTTTCCCTGACATTTCTTTCTTGTTCCATGACGCTGGATACTTCACGTTGTATCTGTTGGCAAGCTGGTATGCAAATTTGCGGACCTGAAAAATGTAAATGAAAATATGGCTATTTATTTATAATTATAGTGTTTATATTGTTTTTATATAGCCTACTGTGTGTGTGTGTGTGTGTGTGTGTGTGTGTGTGTGTGTGTGTGTGTGTGTGTGTGTGTGTGTGTGTGTGTCACACACACACACACACACACACACACACACACACTTATATATATATATAGGCCTACACACACACACACACACACACACACACACACACACACACACACACACACTTATTTTATATATTCATATAAATAAATAAATGTATATATAGGCCTATTTATTTAAATTATCTATGAATTGGAGACCAATGTCCTATGTAAGAATGTTTTAACACACATAGCCTACACTAACAAGTTATAATAATTCAATCTATTCTCACCTCCTTTGGGCATAATCCAAAATACAGGTCTGCACACTTGCTCAGGTAAGTCCCCAAGACCTGCTCCTGCTCGTCACTCAGAGAAGACCCTAAAATGGGAGCGGTACCCTGGCACGGGCAGCTCTCTGCTCCCTTCTGTTGTCATTGCCTTTCTTCTTTTCACATATCGATGTAATGTGACCAGCTAGAAGGACCTCATCTGAGGCTGCCTTCAGCACCTGTAACCAGATAACCAGTGATTTGTACTGTCATGAAACTGTACCTTTATATGTCCGAAATAAATGTATATAGATTTGAAGTTATTTGTAATTATAAAAAAACATCTACAGAGTAACTACTAACTAGAATGAGAATGAGTCTTTTGAACGGCTCTTTGAAAGGAACGGATCCCAGAGATCCGGCTCACTCAAAAGAGCCATAAATCCCATCTCTAAATCCCTCCCTCACATCTCACAGACACTGTGCTCTCCCTCGCATCAGACAGCTGCTCGCTCAGATTCGTCTGTACACGCTCGCAAATCGCCATGTACACTTTCTCAAATCAAGATTAGAAGCGCTCGCATGTTTTCAGTGTCCCCTGCTCGCTTTGGCCAAATATTGCATCGACATATCGAGGAATATGTTTCAATTTAGTGAGCAACAGTTTTTACTAATTGGAGCAAGTGTAGAAGGGATTTAAGGTTGCAAAAGACGATTCGTGAGCGCGTAGAAAGGCAGTTGAGGTTGTAAAAGTACATGTGTGCGTGAGCAGGGGGAAAAAAACACTCTCTACACGTACAGATGTCAGTTTGCAACCTCTCGAATCATCATGTGCAGATGCTCGCATTTTTTCAGTGTCGCCTGCTCGCTTTTGCCAAATATTGCATCCACATATCGAGGAATATGTTGCAATTTAGAGAGCAGCAGTTTCAACTAATCTGAGCAAGTGTAGAAAGGGTTTTGAGGTTGTAAAAGACGATTTGAGAGGTGTTGGAGTTTTTTTTTTCCTTTTCACGTTCAGATTCCCTCATACAAGTCTGCAAATTCAGAGGTACGACTGCACAACTCTTAATATACAACTGCTCAACATCAGAAATCTCTTCTCTCCATTTAGTTACAATAATAACTCCATAAAGGGCGTTCTAAAATGACATGGAGTAGTGGAGTAGTAGGACATTAGAGAATGAACATCACCCTCAGACCTGTGGCGACCATAGAGAAGATGGCCTTAAGACAGAAGGAAGTGGGTTATACAGTCCTACTGTATATTATGATAGTAATCATTGCAATGTTTGCTCAGCTCTTTAATAAACAGAAAATGCTTTTTCAGGTCAGCATAACAATTTGATCCAACCAGGAGAGAGAACTCTCAATACAGGGTACGGGATAAACAAGTGAAATTGGAAGGGAAACCGTAAGCAACATATCAATAAGCCATCAGATTATATACTACCCTTGGGCACTAGTGTTGGAAATTCAAGTCACCCAAGAGCAAATGGGACACTGTCTTGGATCCGTGTGGCAGATGTGTCTTTTCTTTCTTTTTAAGGTAGACTACTTCTGTGACCTACTGGCAGTGTGCTCAATTTGGTGCCTATTGGTCCAGCAGAGTGAGATCACCTCCAGACATACAGACAGACAGACACAGACCCTAAAATTAAAACATTTTATGAACTGCTACACAGCCTCTTTACTTCTCTAGTATGACGAGACAACTCTTCAGCATGCTAGTATTCATGAAAAAGTACTAAGGCGTGCAGGTGGGAGCAGTGTGCACATGGCATTTCTATCAAAATTCTATAAAAGAATTGAGTGCAGGCATGTGCACAAATAGACATCAAAGGGGGCTTGAGCCCCTTCCCTTTATCCGTCTGTAAAAAGTGCCCTCTCCTGACCATGAATGCAATTTTTACTATGGTAAAACAAATGCAAATGCCCTCTTTCCATGCCATACCTGAAGGCAGCATTCAAGAGAATTGCCTCGTCAAAATTCTCCTGAACTCGAATGCAGCATCTTATGTAAAGAATTAGAAATCCATGCCGTATCTCCAGTATTGACTTGTTTTTGCTTAATTCAGTGTGGTATCAAACACCGAAAATAGCCAACCTCCAAGCAGCTTGGAGGTCGGCTAGTTTGGATATTTTCACCAAAAGGCCATTTTATAAATGTCATCCCCTGCCTCTCCAACATTCTCTGCATGTCCCTGATTGAGTGCATTCGGATGGATTTGATCAACTTGCTCTGGCAGGGACACATAGATACCTAATCTGCAGCTGCTCCAGCAGAGAGATACACTTCATAGGACCCCTATGAAGACTGCAACACCTGAAAGCCCACCTGCATGTGCCACATGAGCCCTAGCATCCTTAATCTGAGCATTTCATAATAGGCAAACATTCTGCGAAAATGGCTGACAACGTGAAGCGTTGTGAACTGAACTGAACATTACTCCGAAAAATCAATTTGTAACTCAAAATGAACCAAATGGACCGGTAAGTAATGGTCCATTTAGTCAGGGACCCGAAAGGGTCCATTTGGTTATATTTGTACACTCAGTTAAATTAACACTGAGAATTTTGTGTCAGACATGATGTACTGTAGGTAAAGTATGTGTAGGTAATAGACAATCACTTGTTTTAAGATTCAATTAACATCTTTCTGCACAGCGATGGAGCCACTTCACTGATGATTTACCATCATCTCATCTCCCTCCACTGGTATGTTATTCTTAGTCCTGGGTATCATCCTTGTGGTGTGTTGGTACGAGAGTTATTTCTAGTACTACGGTCATGTGATGCCAGTGTGAGTGGAGTCTAGCGGCTGTAGACTAGTGCTAGAATGTGCTACAGATCCATAGCTCCTGTAGACTAAATGCTCGAACATGCTACAAATCCATAGCTCCTGTCCAGGAGATCCACATCTACAGATGGTCTCAGGACTACAATGCGCGATAATTCATCCATATTTATTGATATTTTTTGCTCTGCTCTAAATGACAGTGCATTCTGTTACAATGGGTTTTCCAATGTATGGATTCTACTGAGACAGGATTTGTATTATTTATATTCTTCTTTTCCTTCTTTACACCTTTCTTGACAGAGCATGTCACCCATATCTTTACACCCGTAAGCCTGTGATGTCACAATAAAGTTAAATATGAATCTACTGGGCGAAACAATATTCTTCTGTGATATTGGACTGAAAAACCTCAGCTTTCTCATGTGTCAGTTAATGGTCTCTATGGTGTAGTCACACACACACACACACACACACACACACACACACACACACACACACACACACACACACACACACACACACACACACACACACACACACACACACACACACACACAGTGAAAATAGAATCTACAAGGTCACAAAACGTCCGAATGTGACGCATTGTGAGCATTTTTTTATTTTGGAAAATGTGTACAAAAAATAAATAAAAAGTTAATAAAATAAAAAGGATAAAATGGAGTTCCATACAGCAACTAAATCTAACAGGTACAAGGTTGGTCGAGCTAAACCTTGGTCGAGAGAAGTAATTAC
Source organism: Nannobrachium achirus (assembly GCF_963921795.1). Lineage (NCBI taxonomy): Eukaryota > Metazoa > Chordata > Actinopteri > Myctophiformes > Myctophidae > Nannobrachium > Nannobrachium achirus. The sequence goes on from NC_137830.1 coordinate 39,569,436, forward strand.
AAAGATATCTCGGGGCACCTTGTTTACTATCCTGTGGAGGTAGATGAGAGACAGTTCCACTAATCAAGTTGTGTATGGTCCCGGACCATACACAACTTGATTAGTCTCTCTCACATCTACCCTGAGCCACTTGAGGTATTAAAATGATCAGGGCTCTTACTACTGTTACTTACTGTGCAGTAGAGTCCTTTATACGAACTAGCTCTGTGCGCAAGCCCGTAAGTCGAGCCCAATGGTAACCGCCATCACTTGCTCATGTTGTTGGCCATGTGAATCATCTAACTATTAATTTATGTAATGTCTGTCTGTACACCCGTCTGTCTGTCCGTCCGCCGTCTGTCTACAGTACTCTGACGGCATAGTACTGACGTCACATACTTAGTGCCCAAAAACAGTGCCCAAATCACTGAACTTCACTGAACTGTTACTGCGTATGCGTCCCCGCCATGGTAACATCTGCATGCCGGAAAGAATGCCCAAATTTGGAGATGACATCACTGATACGTCTGGGTTCTCCAACATTACTTCTGAGACTCCTACATTCAATCCCTCATATACTGTGCACACCCCCGGGCAAGGTCCTAGTGTTAAATAATCTTTTTCATGGTCAATATATTGGACCTTGTGGTATGAAAAGTACTTTATATATATGATCACATTGATGGAAGAAAAGAGTGGCAGTGGCTCAGAGGTAGAGCACCTGTTTGGGAACTGGAAGGTTCCGAGCTGGCTTTGAGTCGAAGAACCTGGCTTGCACAGGTTTGTGCCTTGCACTGTGTGAATGGGTCCAATGCCCAGTACAACTGACTAAATGCTGGATATGGGAATCATTTAATTTGGGTTCAAAAGTGTTCGCATGTCCAAAAAATATGAATCATTGCTGCTCGTATGCCGTTTGAACCAGGATTTAATGAGGAGATAATTTATTGATGCCTTCTGTTCATTATCACCTGGATAATAGCCAGTCAACAGCATATGTGTGTCAGTCAGTGATTCCAAGGAGCTTGTTCCAGAGCTTATGTCTCTTTTGATGAATAATGAATGAATTGAATTATAAATAGCTTTTACCTTACAGCTTATCTTTAAAAGTAAAGGTACAACATATCATAAAGAGTCTTCAATCTTAAAGGGGGCCTGTCACCTAAAGGGTTACTGTCACTTTAAGAATCATCTTAAAAAACAAGTTAATATTTTTATGATGTCATTGTGGGGATACGCAATTATAAGCCAATCAAATTAATTGTCTGTATAGCCTGACTGTATGACTACTTACTGTACTGGTCAGCTGTTGTTGGGGGGCGAGGGGTAGATTACACTGACATGAGCTTCAGACTGTTTCAGACCGTTTTCAGAGAAGCTCATGTCACAGTGTAATCTGCCCCTCAACCCCTTTAGGTGACAGTACCCCTTTAAATAGTACATACGAAAAAGAACATTATTATTACCATATTATTATAGTTTTGGCCATGAGTTGCTACCTCACCTACTTCATTCACACATAATCCTTTACCACCTCTCACGTTAGCAGCTACAGTATATTAGGTTTCCACACACATCCTATATAAAATCCATCCCCATCCATTATCAACAAACAGAAAAAGATCCACTGATAAGTCAATGCTTGACCATAAAACAACAAGGAAAAATCGAATTCTTAATTGAACTTTTAGAATGTTAATGATACTCTATTGATACCCGAGTGCGGTGTCAGCTATAGAAGAGTGTTACGTGAGGTTTAGGATTCGGTATACTTGCTCGAGAACACAGGCTTCAAGATGGAGAGCCGTTTCTCTGTAACACCATGTAATCAAAGAGACTGAAGCAAAGGGAAGCAAAGTATTGTAAATGTGATTAATTACTGCCTGGGTTATAAAAGAATAAACCTCATTAACTAGGTTTTACATAAAAAAGTATATATAACCAGTAAGACTCCCTAATCGGGAGATAAGCGACCGTAGGTCTCGCTAGAAGAGGGCCATGTGAGAAATGAGGGGTGGGGTCTCCGCGTTGCCTTGGCGGACGAATAGGTACCGGCCCCGGCTCTCCCGGACGCTCCTAGGCCGAGTTAGGGCATTTTATGTGAGCTGCAGTGGAGGGGGTCCTCCACTGGGGGCGCCACCACTTTTGCATCCGTTCTGGAGTAGCAGGAGTGGGTGGTCCCCGGGAATTCCCCGTGAGCAGCCCCGTGGGGGTGGTCATTTGGTCATTTTTGCACATTTGGTATTTTTTTTACACCTGGGGGTCCCCCAGGGACCTGGGGGTCCCTGGAACTCCGGGGGTCCTTGGAGGTTGTAGTTTGGCAGGTAAGGAGTGTGTGTGCAAAATCTGGCATGGATCGGGGCAACGGTTGCGGAGATATGAGCAGGGCAAAAGTGTGACGTCTGACGTGTGACGGACGGACGGACGGACGGACGGACGGACGGACTGACTGACTGACTGACGCACGGACACCTGGTGGAGCTTTCTGTAGTAAGTGCGACCTACGGTCGCAATAATCTATTCCATCCTACACAGCTGTATGGATCAGAACTAATATGAGGGCCAGAACAATTAATAACGGAGTGGCTAAGTTGAAATGATGGGGTTGACTGACACCCTGTAATTTTCCCAGAGAGAATTATCTGCATATAATTGAACACCAAGAGGTTTCTACAATTACTGATATAGTCCAAATTACATATTTCTTTCTGCTGAGGTAAATAAAAGGAAAGTTTTGTAGAACAGTAGCACTATCACGCTTGATGGAGCTGGCAGTTGCACAGTGTAATTTTCATCTCAAATGACCCAAGGTTATCACGGTCATGCAGGGGCGTCAATTGGGTATGGCAGGGGTATGCAGCTGCCATACCCTGGGTCCAGGGGGGAAAATAAAGGTTACTTTTAAATATAAATCCATGAATGTCTCTTTGTCTATCTGCGCTGGTTAATATTGTTATAAATTACAGTAAAATAACTACAAATGCAACATTTAACAAAATGGTCACTTTAACAAGGTATTCCAATTATATTCTCCACACTTGTATTCTCCCCAGCTTGACAAAATGGTATATTCCCAGGTTCTGCAGGTCAGCTGCACAGGTGCAATGCATTATTAGTGGCCAAGGCCACGAAGTGGCAATGCCTTGGCCACTCATTGTTATTGGACTTCATCTCCTTCTTCCGCCACTTTTTCTCTAGCGGCTAGACCGTGCAGTCGCTTTTTACGAAACTCGGCAGTATGGCAGAGGACTATGCCAAACGGCTAAAACGCGAAGCTCGCAACAATCGGCCAAAGGGTGGCGCTGTAGGAAGCCTTTGAAAGTGCAAACTTTGAACTGGTGTAGCTCATGCCCTGTTTCAGGTACAGCAATGAAACCGGTATACACTTATGCGTCTCCTCATGCCGAACAACTTTTACGCTCTGACTTTTGACCTCTGACCTTTACCTCTCCCACAATTTTGAATTATATGAAAAACAGTCAAAATCTATCTCCTCCTGGGATTTTCGCGTAACGTGCGCGAAACTTTTTTTACATGAACTTTGGACCAACACGGTCATCGCACAGCGGCCGGATTTTCTTTAAAGCGAAACATTATTTTTTAATAATTCACTGTATAATGCAGTTTCATGCAAATTATTCTTCTGCCTCTAAATCATACATGCAAAGTGACACGTTCATGGCAGTATGGCAGAGGACTATGCCAAACGGCTAAAACACGAAGCTCGCAACAATCGGCCAAAGGGTGGCGCTGTAGGAAGCCTTCGAAAGTGCAAACTTTGAACTGGTGTAGCTCATGCCCTGTTTCAGGTACAGCAATGAAACCTGTATACACTTATGCGTCTCCTCATGCCAAACAACTTTTACGCTCTGACTTTTGACCTCTGACCTTTACCTCTCCCACAATTTTGAATTATATGAAAAACAGTCAAAATCTATCTCCTCCTGGGATTTTCGCGTAACGTGCGCGAAACTTTTTTTACATGAACTTTGGACCAACACGGTCATTGCACAGCGGCCGGATTTTCTTTAAAGCGAAACATTATTTTTTAATAATTCACTGTATAATGCAGTTTCATGCAAATTATTCTTCTGCCTCTAAATCATACATGCAAAGTGACACGTTCATGGCATTTGGCAAATATGTAGAGGGTTAGTCCAAATATCACTGAAAGCAATCTTACTCCAATTGGCCAAAGGGGGGCGCTATACGAAGCGTTTGAAAACTCAAACTTTAAAGGGGCATAAGTCATGCCTCGTTTCGTTTGAAGACATGCAACTTGGTTACACGCGTGCCTTGACTCAAGCGGAAGCCATCCGTGTCTTTGTTAAGTATGCTCCGTCCTTAGATTTTCTGCCATTTTGAGCAGTTTGTAAAACACTTAAACCCGCTTTTATTCCGGAACTTTCGCGTCACGTGCACGGAACTTTTTTTACATGAACTTTGGACCAATATCTAAAGATCTGTCAGATCGGATTTTTTAAAAATGTAAACATGCTTTTTTAATAATTCAATGAATATTGCAAGTTTTATGCAAATTATTCTTCTGCCTCTAAAACATACATGCAAAGTAAAATTTTCATGATGAACTACTGTAGAGGGTAAGTCCAAATATCACTGAAACCAAAAAGAATCATATTTGAACTGGGGACCCCCCACCCTGACGTGAGTAGGGTTTTCCCATGATCTGGGCCTTAGGCCAAATGCAGAATAGAGCTGGGACGTTCGCGAACGAATCGAATCTTTTGAACGGCTCTTTGAAGTGAACGTTGGGATCCGGTTCGCGCAGTAGAGAGACGTTCATTTGGGGGGGAGACCCCCTCCCCCCAATTCAACATCTCCTTGCTACTCCACTGAGTACTGACTGAGTACAGTGAGTGAGTGAGAGAGAGAGAACAAGTGGAGGAGCGAGTTCATTGTTGCCTGCTTGTTTTTTTTGGTGTTTTATGAATAACAAAAGTCAAGGTAGCTTAATTTACACACACATTTTATGAAAAGGGTAAATACTAAATTGTGATCTCAACTGTCAGCAGAGGAATGTGGTGCCACCTTGTGGATTCATGTTTAAACAAATTCTTCTTAAAAATATATAAATATACAAGGAGCCAAATGAGCCAGTCTTTTGAACGGCTCTTTTTAGTGAGCCAGATCAATGGTACTGTCTCACTTCAAAGAGCCATAAATCCCACCTCTAATGCAGAATGGTTAGGCACAGGTGTGTGTGTGTGTGTGTGTGTGTGTGTGTGTGTGTGTGTGTGTGTGTGTGTGTGTGTGTGTGTGCGTGTGTGCGTGTGTGCGTGCGTGCGTGCGTGCGTGCTCAGTGTGTTTGGAAGCATGGTTGATGCTGCTGGCAAATTATTCTTCTGCCTCTAAAACATACATTCAAAGTCACATTTTAATCACACTTTGCACTAATGTAGGTTAGTGCACTGTGCACTTGTGCACTTGTAACCCACGGTTCAGCGGGAATTACAGTCATTTTATTATATTTTTCAAATGGAATATATTCTTATTTTTCACATGCAATGTTTTGACCACGGTCCCTGAGTCACAGCTGCCGAGCATTCGTAATCACCACACCCTGTATAAAGACAGTCTTTCTTCAGTTTGTTCAGTAACCTCATTGGAGCTGCTGCAGGTTTGTACACATTTCATTTCAAGACTATTCCAATTTCTAAAAGCATTACTCCATTTATATTTAACCCCACACTATATTGCTTTTAGATCCACCTGACCAACTCTGATATTGACACTGAGGCTGCGTGACTAAGATAATTGGTAAGTGAACATGTGGCTCGGAAATGTTTGTTTCTGGTTTTGGGATTGGAATGTAAAAAGATTCATTTCGGGAATGTAATTATTGCTTGTAGATAAGCAGATTTGTCGACTTTATTTAGTTTTAAGCTTGTAGATCGGCTGATTTGTTGATTTTTTTTGTTTTAGTTTTTTTGCCTGTGAACTGAATCTAATGTTTGGTTTTCAGAAAAACTACATTTCCCAGAATGCAGCAGCTAAGATGGTTGCTTGTTGGGCGTCGGCCGATTGAATCCATCTGAACAGTTTGAGCAAAACACTGCTGAGTTGAGGAGGCTGTGTGCTGCTCTGTTAACCGGTAAGTGTTTTGTATGGTCTCTTTACCGTTTTACTGTGTTATTTTGGTTCTATGGTTTACAGTGAGAATGTGTTTTATATTGTCAGGAGTGTTTAGTTGTGGATGATTGCCTGTGTCCACTATTGTTTGGGGTGTGGCCTCATCTCTTTCTTTAATGTAAGCATTTAACTAAAGAGATGTGAGTATTATTGCGACTGTTAGGTTGCAGTTACTATCGAAACCTCCACCGGCTGTCACTCTGTCCGTGTGACATCATACTTTTGCCCTATTCATATCTCCGCTACCATTGCCCCTATCCATGCCAAACTTTGCACACACTCCTTGGCTGCCTGATTTCTCATATGGCCCTCCAGCGCCACCATGAGGCCGATTCTTGCAAAACATTTTTCAACACTGCTCCTACAGATTTTGGCCTAAAATCACGCAAACTGGATGGCAAATCACAACCTCCAAATCAGCAGATCTGTTGACTTTATTTTGTTTTAACCTTGTAGATCGGCTGATTAGTTGATTTTTTTTTTTTTTTTATCCAGGCCCTGTTTTTTGCATGTGAACTGAATCTAACTGATGGCTTAGTTTGGTTTTCAGAAAAACTACATTTCCCAGAATGCAGCAGCTAAGATGGCTGCTTGTTGCAATCACAGCTTCTCCGAGTCAGGCAATCCAAATGTTTTTGCTCTTAACCACCGAGCTCTGCTTCACTGTGTAGCTGGCTCTCGAAGGGACTCTTCCATCGAGCAGTAAGCAAAACTCCACTATGTTCTCCTCTGTCGCACATTTGCTCTGTATTTTGCCACATTGCTAATGGTGGTTCTATCTGTTCCCATTGTAGGCAAATTAGGAGCTGCATCCGAGTCTTGGAAGAGAAATGGCATGTGTTAATGGGAGCAACGGCATACTGTGAAACATATGTTTTGAATGTAACCCCTGTTTGTTAAGTTCTGGAAAGAAGCATATTTTGAGTTAAAAGCCCCGGTTTTGGGAAGAACTTTATTTCATGTTTTAGGGGAACGCCCCATTGAATAAAACAACGCTTATTGCGTTTTCACCTTGAGAACTGTTTCCGTGTGCTGGTTTGGGTTCAGACTTCACAATACTTAATGTTTAAAAACTTTATTTGAAGACGTTTACTACTTGAATTATTTGAAAATGTGATTTAAAAGACATGCCTGAAAATGGCTAGGTTGTTAACCCTCTGTTTTGAAGGTTTACAACCCCAACTCTTCAACAAAGACAACTAATGAAAAAGTTGGAAAATAAAGATATTGAGTTAAAACCTTGAGGAGTTCTTTGGAACGCTTTTGCATACATGATGTGTAGAGGTCAATTTGTGCTTTTACCAATAACTATGCCGATTAGTGTAAAATCGGCAGAGTCTCTGTCATTTATAGCGCCACCAGAAGGCCGAAAACGCATTCTTCGATATTACTCCTTCAGATTTTATCCGATAATCACACAAATGGGCACACAGTATCTCTACAGTGATGTAATCATGACGGATTTGTCCAATATCATATTCTATCTAATTGGCTAACATTGAATTCCAAGGTTTGCAGGATTGCTCCTTTTTGAACAAAATGTCTCAAACGCAGCCTGCTATTTGTGTGAGATTTTGCACGCACATTCCCACTAGGCCAAGGAACAGATGCCACCCTTCTCACATTGGCCTGTTATAGCGCCACCAGCGGGTCAATTTTTGCAAAACCCATTTTTGGAACAAAATGCCTCAAATCCCGCATGCAGCGTCCGATTGCCGTGAAAGGCCAAAGAACACGTGGTACCCTTTTGACTTTGGCCTATTATAGTCACCACTGGGCCAAAAAAAAACACCTGACCTGCTGGAGACCTGTTCGGAAGAACACTGCTTCTAGTTTTTCTTTGATTTCTTCTTTGCTTTCCCTTGATGCTTTTTTGCTTTCCTACTTTTTCTACCTTGGCCACTTTATCGCTGCTTGCAGCTATATTTGTTAATTAAATTGTAATTCTTAAAATAAATGTATCATGCCTGTTGCTAAGGTATGGCAACATGACTGGTGTCTTGCACGCACGCCTAAGACACCAGTCATGTTGCCATACCTTAGCTTTTTCTGAACTGACGCCACTGCGGTCATGGTTAAAAACCCCACACATCACAGACAAAGTCCTCCATGAGAGTAACAGCAAATTGGCTGTGTAGTCTCAAATGTGTGTGGGTGCCGAAGGAAAGGAGGTGGACCCTCATAAACAAGCTTTTCCCAATTAAATGTTTTACCAAAGTTTCTCATCGTTATTGCCAGTATTGCCATGGCAACACTACTTTTCAAACGAGTATTGCAATACTACTTCTTTTCAAGACCAAATGGCCTTGTCTATTTAATTTTGAACACTTGTAAACCTCTAATGAGCATCAACCATGTATACCAGACAATGGAAATGCCCTTCAACCCCGTACTTCACAACTACTGCGCCTGTGTTGCGATCACTGAACTGAGGCAGAGTGCAGAATACCTCACTATAATAAATATCCGGATTCAGATCAGCATTAATCTGTGTTATTATTATTATCACAATTTAGGACATGTCACTCATGACACGTGTCCCCACGTTATATCCTGTGAAAATAAATCCCTTTTTATTGGTCCGGTCTTTAAGTCGGACCCGGCTGTTTTGTTTTTATATTATGCTGTTGCTATCCTATTGAAATTGATCAAGGATGAGCAGCTAGTTAACTGTGACCCCCGCCCCCCCCCCCCCTATGACCCCCCCCCCCCCCCCCCCCCCATCGGAATGCCCACATCAGAAAAGATATAAGGATATCCATACTCTATTTTGAATGATCCCAAAATGAATGTTAATGTGTGTTTTTGGAAAAATGGTCTCTGTATGGTACCTCTGTGTTTGTGCGTGCGTGGATAAAAACGTTCAATAAACATGTATGTCCTCCCAAGTATAGTAATAAATGTGCGTGTGTGTGTGTGTGTGTGTGTGTGTGTGTGCGTGCGTGTGTGCCTGCCTGTGTGCGTGCGTGCGTGCGTGCGTGCGTGCGTGCGTGGGTGCGTGGGTGCGTGGGTGCGTGTGAGTGTGTGTGTACTTCATGGCTGAGGGTCATTACTGGCTGTACTTCTGATCTTACTGTGATGCAGCCACAGGCTTTTAGGAACCAACAAGGCATCAGTGCTGGTAGTCATTCAAGGCTCAAATAAAAGATATGCCACATTTCAGTCCATTTACCCAAGAACAGGACTCTCAAACTTAATTTCAAACAAATATACAACACCAGAGAGATTTAATTTGATAAAGCCAAAAGATGAACAGCAGTAGGCTTGAAAATAGAATCTTTGTTGTAATGGTTAATTTCCACAATTAATTTTGATGATGCCTACGGAGACATTTCACGTACAAATACACCTCCTTAGTCCGACCAAAATTGTGCTGCCATAAAAACAAAACTCATTGTCTGTGTATGCAACCATAATTCGGTGGCTAACAAGCATGATTAAATTAACCCAGTCTGGCCTTCCTGAGGCAGAATGTTCCGACATGACCCGCTTCAATGACGCTGGGCCCACACACACACCACACACACACACACACACACACACACACACACACACACACACACACACACACACACACACACACACACACACACACACACAAACACACACACACACACACACACACACACACACACACACACACACGATAAGTCATTTATTTATCTGACTAGACAGTGGCTGGAAAGTAACCTTAGAGAGAGGGCGAGATGAAAGCAGGACAGGGAATAAAACACATTGCAAATACATACTCTTAAAAGGTAGGGTTAGAGGTTTTTGGTATTATTATTATTATTATAAGGCCTATATTATATAAGCCTATATATAAGCCCTATATTGTTTTGTAATTTGTATACATGACATCACGGGGAGAAGTACAATAGCACACAATAGTACCGTGGTATGGTACTTCTGCCAATTAGGGCAGAGATCACAGTTATACTGCTAGCTTCTTCAAGGACCCATTGGATGACATAACACAGACATACAGACGGATACGCCACATACAAAATCACCGAACGCAGTACTTGCGCACTCTGCTGGCTCTCTCCAAAACCAAACTTTTCTTTGGAAAGGTCCGGTTCAACTACAAAATGACCTCACTCGGAACTTCTAAAAACCCTTACCCAGAATTAGAGTTCGGAAAGCTGCAGGTCGGAAACTCTGTTACAAGAACTCTCCAACGAAATTCTCGGTTTGGGAGAAAGTGTGGAATGGCTTTTCAACATGTAAGTACTTTTTCCACCACTGGTACCCGGCTCGGCTTGGGACCCGTAACAAATACATCCTGTTGTGCACGATGCGACTCTTCTGCCAATTAATTGTGTTAACTAAATCACAGGCATCTCATAACAAAATACCACTTAAGTGCAAATTCACAAATAAAGCTCAGCTTTTTGAACTATCATTTATAATGTCCAAGCTACCGTAACCCATTAAGACCTGGAATTTATTTTATACTTTAGCTATTGAAAAATAGCAGATATACAAGCTCACAGTGTGGCACTGAGTGCCACGCTGTGAGCTTGTAGATCTGTTATTTTTGAAAAATTGTTCAAATCTTTGAATATATATATATATATATGTTACAGTATGTTTGGGTAACTCAGTACGTTCATTGTAAGAGCGCTTGTTTTGTCGTTCACCACACACCAATCACCACCAGATGGCGACGACAGCCATTCACTAGTGAAGGCGCTGACGTCACTCGTTTGCGACTCTCTTTCTTTATTTACTAGCCTAGCTCGGCAGTGTTTAGCCATTAGCTTACTATGAGCTAGGGAGCGCTCCATTGTAGTCACTTGGACAGGGCGTTTATCGTGGGCTTGCCCAGGCCTTACGGCCTGGGCATAAATATAACGATTGCATTCACCACGGCTTCGTAACTCGCGCGGCCGGCCCTGGCCCGCTCTTCGCGGCCACTCGCACCTGCGGCGCTCGGGGGCGAAGAGCAGGACCAAGGTCCGCTGGCCTTCGCGCCGCTTGCAATGTCGGGGACAATCGAGCGGCTCCGCCTGGAGGACGTTGTTTTGGCGCAAAGCGACCGCTTGTTCCGCCCTGTGCCGCACGACGAGTGCTCCGTTTCTCGACCGTACTGTTTCTCTATCAAACCGTGACATATATATATATATATATATATATATATATATATTACATTTGTGACTCAAATATTTTCTTCTGGTGGAGTCCCTGATACATAATATTTTGAGACGGGGGTATACATATAATTCTAGGGGTCCTTGACATGAAAAGGTTTGAGAACCACTGACGTAGGATATCAATGAACCTTGACCACCTTGTATGGTACCGATCCACCCCCTGTACTTGATGGACTATACAGCATTATTGTTCCTGAACAACTTGAACAAGCATCATAATTTGACTGTATGGTGTTGATATGTACTGAAAAATACATTATAGCTATTTTAGCCTTATGGTCTAGGAAAAAGAAATGCAGGAAGTGTGGTGTCCTTTCAGGAGCTTATCCTTTGAAAGCCAGATGAAAACCTAGTGAGGCGAATGTCAAGTACTGCATGTGGACCCCCTGTGCCATGTCACATGATCAAATTAACTCGCTATCCTATGCCTGCAGCTGTGCGCCATTGTGAAGTGGTATTGTGACAGACTTAACCACCCCTATAGACTCCGAGCCTGGCTTATTCCCAAGTTTTCACCACCGGTATGAGGTTATTTGGAGCCTATAGACAGTTTTCATCATAAGCCATCTTCAAGCAGCCTGCAGCTACAGTATATGCTCCAAATTAATCCATCCAGCCACCGAACTGGGTGAACTGGGTGAGAGTGGATTACTACAAAATGACGTCACTGAGTGAGCAGCAGTGATAAGCAGTGAGGTGGTCACCTCGGCACACGTAGCTGTTTTTTTGAGCGGTGCAACTGGAACAGGAGCTATAGCTCCGACATATGGCTTTGTCCGGTCAAAAACCAATGGGAAAACGCGAAAATTAATTAATCCACTTTAGCCCTAAAATAGGGCTAAAGTGGATTAATGTACTGTATGTTTTATAATATAATCGTTTAGATCAGGAAAGTAACTAGTAAATAAAATAAATGTAGTGGAATAAAAGTACACAATTTGGATCCGAGATGTAGGGGAGTAAAAATATTTAGAGATTGGAATTACTCAAGTAAAGTACAAATACCTCAAGATTGTACTTAAGTACACTACTTAAGTAAATGTAGTTAATTTACACCACTGGGCATCACAAGGGGGGAAAAGTGGGACTTTCTAATTTAACTGGTAACTAAAGTTTTCAAATAAATGTAGTGGAGTAAAAATACAATATTTGGATCCAAATAGTGGAGTAGAAGTAAAAGTATTGGAAATTGGAAATACGAAGTGGAGCACGCATGTCACCTGTTGAAGTTGAGCAGTACAACTCCGAGTCAGCTTGAATATGTCCATAATACAGCGTTGCTGGAATGGAGGTGTTGCCAGGTGCCATTACTGCTCTTAAGATCCTGGACTTTACATTTCCTACAAATAATGTGTGCTAAAAGCAGACGGGGTGAAAGTGCATTGTTCGTAGGCGTAAGAGTATGTCTACAACAAAACCCCACAGCACTTTCAACGTCTTTCATCTGGCTGAAGCAAGCGAGGATGAGGAGGAGAGAGAGCATCATTATAAATCCATATAGTCCCTTTCTAACCACTAATGGCTTTGGAGAGTGTCAAAACCACCCCGCCGTTGTTCCACAATGCCCCCTCAATGCCCACCATTATCTAAACAAGAGAGAAGACACCCTGTTCCCGATATTAAATGCTAATTCTCTCTCCTTTTCAGTGTCAACATGTCACGGTCAAGGTAACCCTTTTTCTCGTGACATGAAAACGTTGCAGTAATCTCAACTGTTTTTACCTGCGCCAGCAGAGCGTGCAAGTAGGGTGATGATAGCCATCTGTGGGTATAGTATGTAGGCCTATGTATGTACTGTATGTATGTGGCAGTGGTGGAAAAAGTATTCACTTGTTTTACTTAGGTAAAAGTATCAATACTGCAATGTAGAAATACTCTGTTACAAGTAAATGTCCGGAATTCAAAATATACTTAAAGTACCAAAGGTAAAAGTACAAAGTGTGAGCTTGTAGATCAGCTATTTTCAAATAGCCTAGGTATAAAATAGCGCTAAAGTGGATTAATGTACTGTATGTTTTATAATATAATCATTTAGATCAGGAAAGTAACTAAAATAAATGTAGTGGAATAGTGGAGTAAAAGTATTGGAGATTGGAATTACTCAAGTAAAGTACAAATACCTCAAGATTGTACTTAAGTACATTACTTAAGTAAATGTATTTAGTTACTTTACACCACTCGTATGAGGCGCCAGGGGTGTCACAAGGGGGGAAAAGTGGGACTGAGTTACTAGGGCCCAAGGTGGAGGGGCCTTAGTATATCAGACATACAAGCTCACAGCTGCGAGCTTGTAGATCTGCTATTTTTTTACATTTCTAACTCAAATTTCTGCTTCTGGGCGGTCCCTGGAACAATGTTTTGAGAAGGGGGTCCGTGGCCAAATACATATAATTTTGGGGGTCCTTCACATGAAAAAGTTTGAGCACCACTGACATAGAAACATAGGTTTTTCAAAACCTTAGAAAGATTTGAAATATTCTAAGACTTTTCACGATTTTTCAAAAATAGCAGATCAGCGCAGAGTGCCGCCCTGCGAGCTTGTATATCTGCTATTTTTCAATAATTAAAGCACAAAATAATGCGTAATAATATATAATAATACACCTCACCTGTGAGCGTGACTCTGGACTCTGGCATCTCCAGTGTGTTCGCATCAGGATTCTGGAGGCATTGGGTCTTCACCTTTTAAAACAATACATTGAGGAAATCTATTAAAGTCTAGCATAGCTGTAGGTCAACATTATTTGTTGAGTAGCCTATTATTCTATAATGACATAACCTAGCCTGCCCTCCATTAATAGTCATTTTAAATGGTTTGTCCTCATAATGTGTAGGCCTAGTGTTGATTAATTCTAAGTGCAAAATATATTATATTAATAAGAGTTTCTACCTGACTCCATTCTCCAGTGCATTAGTGGCCTTCCTTCTGTACTTCCGTACGTGTTTGTGTCTTTTATCACTCAGAATTAAAAGGAGGTTGTCTCGAGAGTCCTGGGTCTGTTTACTTCTACACAATGCAGAGATAATAGCTACACCGGTTACATATGTTGGTTCAGATGCATTTTGACTACTACTAAGTTGTGAAAAGTGAAAATATTAAGGTGTTTAAAGTTTCGCTAGAAATGTTGGTTAATATTAAAGATAAAGCACCCATTTCAGTGTCTATCATTCACGACCTATTTTATGTGACGCACATTGAGTTTACTAGTTACTACATAATCAAGTAGGCCTACCACAGTCCGCAACTGCGCAGCATGTCAATTTAGCTATTGAAGTCCTTCTTTTTTTCGCCACCAGGGGAAGACATTTTGGGGGAAAATCAGTTGCCCAGAGGCAGCACAGAAAAACGATCAAGAAAAAAAAAAAAACAAGAACAGAGTACGGTAAAGAGCAAGGTAGCCTACCACCTCAGAAAATATCTGTCTCTCCAAGTAAGTATAGCCTACCACCATAATAACTGATGTTAAAATACAGGCCAGTGTTTCTCAAATGGGGGTACGTGTACCCCTAGGGGTACGCGGGGATAGCCTACTGCAGGGGGTACGTGAGAAAAAAAACTAGAAAACGGGAATGTGTATTTTAGTGTTATGGTCAATGATAAAACATTGACAGACTTTGTGTGAACCTGCTCATCTGTAAATTGTCAAACTGAATTAGCCTACATCAATAACTCGATTAGCACAACCATTATTAAATAGAAAGCAATGTTTATTAGCCATTATGCAGTTTTATTTTGAACATATTGGCGTGGGAACTGGACTTTTGATGTAAATTTTCTTAGCAAAATGCTGTAGTCAGGGGAAGGGGATACTCGGCTTCAGAAATCAGTATAAGGGGGTACTGCAGCCAAAAAGGTTTGAGAACCACTGTACTAGACTCCTCTGCGTACCACCAGTGTACCACTGATCTAGACCAGTTTCCCAAACATTGGGTCGGGACCTATGGTCGGGACCCATTTGTGGGTACATTTTTATGGGTCACGACCCATAAAAAAATCCCAATTTATTTTCCTATTATTAAAAATATATATATATATATATATTTTTTTTTTTCAAAAACATTTTCCCTCTCAAAGAAAATAATAATAATAATAAAAAAATGTATATGTATATATATATATATATATATATATATATATATATATATAAAAGCTCACAAAGCGGTGCGAAGCATGCGTTGTGAGCTTGTATAGATCTGCTATTTTCACTAGTTTGGGTCCCGGGCAAGCCTGATTTCTCTTTGGGGTCTTGAGCTAAAAGGTTTGGGCACCACTGATCTGTAGACCAGAGACCTGCCATTCCAGTTTGGAGGCAAGGTGGAGTTATGGCCACATATTAGCCATTAGGCCTATAATTAACCTTATATTCCTCACCCTAACCCTAAACTCAGACTAACCTGTTTTTGCTGATAATTAGATGTTGTCTGTTTCAGAGAGCAACATTTTAACTATTGTCTGTTTTTACTGGATACATTTTTGTGTGGACCCCAGGAAGACTAGCGACCACTTTGTGGAAGCTAATGGGGATCCTAATAAAGAATAAAGATTTAAAGAACCTTGCCCGTTTGGAACCTCATTCTCCACTATTGCTCCGATGGAGAAGGTCCAAACAGGGCTATATAACGCTAACCTAATGGTAGGAATAATAATTCGGAATGTCAGAATATGAGCGGACCTCTTCAAAGGTAGGTATAGGCCTACTGTTGTCTAAATTTTTTTTTTTCTAAAAAATGTATCCCACGATTTTGTAATCCATTTTTCACCCGGTGTCAATTATCTAATGTAATCCTGGGCGCTACACTCCCTCTGTCAACCTGGAGCGACAACGGACTGACCTCATGCTTCCTTCTATGCTAGCCTATGCATGAGGAGTCCAAGTCTCTTCTTTTCACCTGACAGGGGGAGTTTCCCCGGTTGAACATAGCGCGTGGAAGGAACACGTTCTTCCATACAGTTCCTTTCCCCTCCATCAGGCGCCCCGGCTGGCCAGGGGGAGGCAGTATATAGACCAGGATTACTGCTGTTAATGTTTTTAGTGAGGCTACCTACCCTAGGGGACCCGGGGAAAACATGCAAACTCCACACAGAAAGGCCCTTTTGCCAACCCTACCTAGGGTATGGGCACTGATGACACAGAGGAGAGAACACGCCCCCAGCGTCCCCGGCAGGAACCTTTCATCCCTTGTTCAAATCATGGCACCCAGAGAGGCAGCCCCCACGTAGAAAACACGTTCTACCTAAAAAATGATCCGCTCTATGCTTCTTTCATTTTTTTTCTCTGGGGCTGGTTCATTCTGCTGAGGCATGAATCCAACGCAGACACAGTTTGGAGGAGGAGTTATGAGGCTAGAGGGGTAGACAGCGCGAGGCCACAAGCTGTCAGTGAAGCCTAGTTTATACTTCATCGTATGACAATGTCGCGCAGAAAATAGACAACCTAAAAGCTCACTTATGGCAACCCATTTCTTTCTTTTCTTGCTTGAAGGTCAAGTAAATTCAGTTTTTGGCCATTCATTCTGGAAGTTTTCAATAGAATCAATCTAGTATAGGATTTTTCTCTTGGTTATGTGCATTGGAGCAGGCACTGGAGCAGGCTACAACTAAATAATATTAATATTCGCCATGTATTGGAAATTAAAACAGTTGTTGAATGCATGTGTGTGCATGCATGTGTGTCGTTTTTGGTTGTGTGTCCTGCCCAGGGCCGTGCAGAGAATGTTAGAGGCAGGAGCTGAAATTTCTAAAAGGGCCTTTTCTTGAAAATATCGGAAATAGCAGACCTCCAAACTCACAACGCGTCGCAGCACAACGCGTTGTGAGCTTGGAGGTCGGCTATTTTCGGTGCTTGATACCACACTGAACTAAGCATAATCAAGTCAATACTGGAGATGTGGCGTACGGCATGGTCTTTCAAAATAAGATGCTGCATTCAAGTTCAGGAGACTTTGGACAAGGCAATTCTCCTGAATGCTGCCTTCAAGTATGGCATGGAAAGAGGGCATTTGCATTTCTTTCACCATAGTAAAAACTGCATTCATGGTGTAGAGAGGGCACTTTTTACATACAGATATGCATTCATGGTGTTGAATGCATATCTGTATGTAAAAAGCAATGCATTCATGGTGTTTCCGAAACACCACCATTGCAAAACCCTGCCATTCCGATTTTTTTTTCTTTTTTTGGAATGGTGGGGTTTCGGAATGGCAGAGTTCAACCATTCCCCGAAACCCCACCATTCTGAAAATGAAATTATTTTAACTTTCACCCACCTCTATCCAATTTCCCACACCTCCACCCACTTTACCTCACCCACTTTCACCCCCCACCCATGTCCAACCTCTTTCCCCCTCCTCCACTCACTTCCTCCCACCTCCAACCACTTTCACTCAAACCCCACTATGATGTCTATGTGTGCACGACACGTGCCTGGTCCTGCCCAAGCTGCTCAGGGTGAGTACGGCCATCTCAGCCTACTGTAGCAAAACTGAATGACACTCCCGTGCCGCTCCATTGGAGTGACCAGAAACCACAAAAGAAGAAAATAAAGGCAATTGTGGGCAACGCTTAGTCTCCCACCCACCCACACAAACAAGACAGAACATTTGTCAACCTTTTGTGCCATAGCCAAGGCCAGGATTCAATACATTGTGAGTGAGTTGAAAGCATTTTTACGGTTGCCATTCAATATGAATCTTTTGTCATTGTCGTTGTTGTTGTTTTCAAGGGGAGATTCCAGACATACAAGTTGCAAGTCTTTGGGGACATATAGCTCCTTGCACCACCTGAAAAAAAGCCCACAGGGATAATTGCCTTGTTAGGGCTCACTGTATGATGTCAGCTACCAAGTGAGCCGTCATGGGAATGGCCATGCATATGGATGAATCATCTCATGTCTCCTGTTCAGTTGGGAAGCACCTGTGAGCTCTGTGGAAATGCAATCCATAGTGTCTGTAGGAGGATGTGGGTGGAATAATTACAGGGCAGATTGAGTGAAGAATGAATGAAGAAAGGAAGCAGACGGGTACATTTAGTTGTTGACAGGTGTTTTCATCCACTAAAACATTTCAGGCGATAGAGGGATGATTAAAGTCTTTGTCATAGTCTGTTGCTGTACACTGCTGGCCCACTGGGGTTGAACCGGTTCAGTTATTTTCCCCCTGCCTAATATTGAACCAGCACAGAGTGTTTCCACTGAAAATGAATTGGTTCAGAATCAGAAGTTCAGAACTGGAACCAAAAATGGCCGCCGGTTCTGTGAAAGCACCAAGGTTCCAAGAATCGACTAGAACGGAAACAGTTTGTTCTAGAACCAAAGTTATTTTGGTGGAAAAGGGGCCACAGTGTAATGTAAAACTATGCACGTTGGTGCATGGATGTACCAGTGAGTTTCTGTCAGCATGGGCTGGTGATGCGTGTGTGCGATCAGTTGGAACATGCCCCTCTGCGTGTGTGTGCATGTGTGTGTGTACAAACAGAGCGTGGTTTTTGTACCCGTCCCCAGGCGTGTTGTCACTCCTAACCACATGAACCCAGGGGGGTAAGACAAGTACGGGCCCCTAGGGGACCCCATCTACAAAGTATTTAGGGTTTAAGTGATTAAACTGCACGCGACTTACAGTAATAAATAGAAGCAGAACTACAACTTCTCCAAGTCAGTGCTGTCATGGAAACAGCATGGAATGACCTTCAGCATTGTGGTCCCCAGAGCTGCTTCCTTTTTAGTAGGGCAGGAGAGAGGGGTCTACCAGCACCCCAATGACATTTTTTCGAAACCTGTTTTTTTTGGACCGTTATGATGTCTAGTTATGATTTCTGCTTGTTGCCGTCGCCAACTAATGTCCCATGGGGTTCATTTTTAACCTTTTCTCACAACTATTCCCAATCTGAACCATACAATGGTCATAACAGAAAATGCCATAACGCTTGATGTAAACAACCTACAGGGACAAATGAACACACTTTTCTATATGATTTTGACCCAGGGAATTCATTAAAGTGTTTTTTTTACATTTAAGCACATCTTGACCCTATTTCAGGACAGAAACGGTGAAAAATAACCCAAACATTTTCAAAACACGTCTATACTTCTCTTTGTACAGATGAATTAAGGTGTATTCTTTTGATACCACAGGTTTTTTAGGACCCTTATGATGTCTAGTTATGATTTCTGCTTGTTGCCGTGGTCAACTAATGTCCCATGGGGTTCATTTTTAACCTTTTCTCACATATCCCCAATTAGTGTGGGGATTTAGGGGAGCAAATGCTAATTTTGTGCAATTTTGACTTAAAGCGTGAAATTTTGCACAGATGTAGCCCAGGGCTTGCTCTAATGATTTAGCTAGGGCGCCCGAGTCTGCGACCTTCGGGGTCGCCACAGCGGTCAAATCAAGTTGGGCTTCCATTGACTTTCTATACAGGAGGAAAATACCCAGAAAATGATTTTTTTTCTGGGTATTTAAGGAGGATCTGAGGGGTCTAACTAGGGGTTTGTCATGATGCTGAATCCATTGCAGGCATTTGTTTTGCACAAAAAACATTCTGTGGGCTAGAAATGGCCTCAGAAGACAATACACGTATGGGTGAGTATTCATGTTAGTCGGAGGCCTTAGGGTTTTTTTTTCTCGTGCTAATCAGTCTAAAAGTTCAAGATTTTGCACAGATGTAGCTCAGGGCATGCTCTAATGATTTAACTAGGGCGCCCGAGTCTGCGACATTCGGGGTTGCCACAGCGGCCAAATCAAGTTGGGCTCCCATCGACTTAAGTGATGAAAAGTGATGAGTCATCACTTTTCAGAGTTGTGTGGGTGCTGTGGCGACCCCGAAGGTCGCAGACTCGGGCGCCCTAGCTAAATCATTAGAACATGCCCTGAGCTACATCTGTGCAAAATTTTGAACTTTTAGACTGATTAGCACGAGAAAAAAAAACCCTAAGGCCTCCGACTAACATGAATACTCACCCATACGTGTATTGTCTTCTGAGGCCATTTCTAGCCCACAGAATGTTTTGTGTGCAAAACAAATGCCTGCAATGGATTCAGCATCATGACAAACCCCTAGTTAGACCCCTCAGATCCTCCTTAAATACCCAGAAAAAAAATCATTTTCTGGGTATTTTCCTCCTGTATAGAAAGTCAATGGAAGCCCAACTTGATTTGACCGCTGTGGCGACCCCGAAGGTCGCAGACTCGGGCGCCCTAGCTAAATCATTAGAGCAAGCCCTGGGCTACATCTGTGCAAAATTTCGCGCTTTAAGTCAAAATTGCACGAAATTAGCATTTGCTCCCCTAAATCCCCACACTAATTGGGGATATGTGAGAAAAGGTTAAAAATGAACCCCATGGGACATTAGTTGACCACGGCAACAAGCAGAAATCATAACTAGACATCATAAGGGTCCTAAAAAACCTGTGGTATCAAAAGAATACACCTTAATTTATCTGTACAAAGAGAAGTATAGACGTGTTTTGAACATTTTTGGGTTATTTTTCACCGTTTCTGTCCTGAAATAGGGTCAAGATGTGCATAAATGTTAAAAATAACCACTTTAATGAATTCCCTGGGTCAAAATCATATAGAAAAGTGTGTTCATTTGTCCCTGTAGGTTGTTTACATCAAGCGTTATGGCATTTTCTGTTATGACCATTGTATGGTTCAGATTGGGAATAGTTGTGAGAAAAGGTTAAAAATGAACCCCATGGGACATTAGTTGGCGACGGCAACAAGCAGAAATCATAACTAGACATCATAACGGTCCAAAAAAAACAGGTTTCGAAAAAATGTCATTGGGGTGCTGGTAGACCCCTCTCTCCTGCCCTACTATTTCTTCTTGGCATGACTTTATATTATGAGTCATCAATACCGTTCAAAATCACACGTTCCCTCGCCACAGAGTTTCCTTATTAGGAATAGTAAACATTTGGGTTATTGAGCTTAACTTTCACAATAAGATCATTGTAGCCAGTAGCCTACATGTGCCTTAACAATGTATTGTGTTGGTCTATTTGTATTGTGGTGTTATAATGAGAGCTACCAGATCAATGCACCATTAATACACTTTTAGACCAGGCTAGGGTATTCTGCTGTATTAGATCAAGTGTTCCACAGAATTTCAGTCATGCATACAAATCATGGGTGTTGATATTTAGTAACCTTCGGTATCAAATTAATTTCCATGTTTCCACACTAAGACTCGTCTTCTTAACATGGTACAGGGGGGTATCCCGCCAGGAGAGTAGGCGGCCATGGATCATTGCACATACATAAACCCATAAAAATGTCCTCCTCCAATCTGTTCAGTAAATCAATGTGTTCTAGATTGGCTCGATGACGTTGTGAACACTGCCTCCCACTGGGCCAGAGTAGGAAGTGGAGCATGACAGGGATACATACTGTACATACACCATGTTAAATCAAGGTGCAATCATATAGGCGATAGTGCTTTTTTTTCCTGCTGATCAGATAATACGCACATGCTGAGGGTGCATAGATTATTGCTATATATGTATTATTGCATTACTTGAATGCTTGTTAACATCCATTTAAGCAACCTATTTTCAATTTGTATTTGGCAGAACATATAAAGCAGAACCTAGAATCTCTCTCTCTCTCTCTCTCTCTCTCTCTCTCGTTTCTGCCTGCAAACATGAATTTAAGGGATGCATGTGGACAACCAGACACTGTTTTGAAAAGATTGATTGGTGATCCATGTCGGTATCTTGTCGCCATGGCAACCTGGCCAGGGAGATCGCTGGAACAGATGACTAAATTCCCAGTGGAGAAAAGAGACACTGCAAGTCTGTCATCCTTGACTTGTCTGTCTTGTCTCTCATTCCTTATGGTAGGCTACTGTATGTGGTGAGCTCTCTCCATGCAATGGCTGTACAGAATAGTTGTGGTTGGATTATGGTGTACAGTACAGTACATACTGTACTGTACTGTACTGTACTGTACCGTGAACAGTCCCTTTAAATCACAGTATAAAGTTGACTAAGGTCCACAAAGTACAGTAACTGTGTACAAAATATGAATTATTGTACAGAATTTGCATACATTTGTACAAAACGATTGTAAACCAGTAAGACTCTGTAATGGCGAGAAGCGACCTCGCCATAAAGGCAGAGGTCGCACTGAAACAACAGAGACTGACACAATATGTCCATATATGGGCATTCCCAGACATGGGATTAATATTGATGACAGGGATCTCCATATATGGGCATGAAAGGGACAAGGACGGAATTAATTTTCAAGTGTGACTCGCGGCGCGGTTGGTTGTTTAAGTTGGACAAAATGTTCACAAATATGGAGATGACTGACGTCTGACATCATAGATGTCTGACATCATAGACTACATGAGACTGACACAATATGTCCATATGGGGCTGAGGCATGATCTGCAGGTTTTCATAATAAATGCGACCTATGGTTGCAATTAAGACTGATGAGGGCCCTATTTTGTGTGACCTACAAGCTCACAAGGTGTCACTGTAGATCAGGGGTTCCCAAACTCTTTTGGCTTGGGGCACCCCTATAAATATTTTTTTTCATCCAAGGCACCCCTACATTATATTCATTTTCACTCCCAGCACCTTATATTTATGGCATATTTTAGCGATTATGTTTTGTGAGGATAGCCATTTTGGTTAGAATTGACTGAAAATAACTAAAATAAATAATAATATACAAAATACACATATCAATATACAGATCCTAATACACATCTCAATACATATCAGGTACCTTTTCACACTGGCCTATTATAGTGCCACAAGGAGGCCACACTAACCTACCTGACCTGGCGCAGACCTGTGCTCTGAAGAGCACTGCTTCTAGTTTGAAATCATTTCAGGCTTTGGGGGAAATTGCACAGATACTGCTATGCCTGCTCACGCTTCCTGATGTCCTGGCGCCCTTCACCCTCTCTGGAGGCAGAATTCTTTCGTGCATCAGGGCTCTGAGAAATCGAGGAAATTGGGCTGGGAGAACCCAGAGCATGAAACCATTGATGAGGAAATATGGGCTCCTTCAAGAACAAGATAAACATTGTTCTCTTTTCTTCCCCTGGACCAGATCTTTCCATTCCAAATCATTATATAACACATACTAGAAAAAGTGCTCCTCGGAGCACAGGTCTCCGCCATGTCAGGTAGGTTATTGTGGGCCAGCAATGTTCGGAATACACCAATCAGGATGGAATATGAAAAAGTGGACAGATCCGTCTTGATCACTTGTCTATAGAGATAATGTGTACCGATGTTTCGACATATTTTGTGGGAGTAGTATTAAAAAAAAATGTTTTGCAAAAAAAGGCCTCCTGGTGGTGCTATAATGGCAAATTAAAAAGGGTGGCATTTTTCCTCAACGTATTGCCAATGTGTGTTTCACTACAATCAGACGCTGCATTCATGATTTACGGCAAGTTGCTCAAAACAGGCCACTCCTGCAAACTACGATTTCTTTGGGCTGACTGGAAATGGGGGAGAGAGATGGGGAGTGACATGCAGTAAAGGCTGTTGGGATCGGGACTTGAAACAGTGACACACTGTCAGGCTACACTGAACCTATAGGTGCCTGGACCGCTGCGCCGGTGGCCCAGGCCTACACTCCTGCAAACTTTAGATGTCAATCTTGGCCAATCAGTATGGAAAATTAAAAAGCAAAGATATCCGTCTTATCACATGACTGTAGAGCAGTGTTAATTTTTACAGCAAATTCTGATTTAGTCTTTTGAATAAGACACATTTAGTTTTAGTCCAGTCTAGTCTTAGTCGACTAAATATCAAAATCTCAGTCTTTTATAGTACAGTACACTTAAGTCAGTGTTAATTCTGACAGGAAATATTTAGTCTTAGTCTTTTAAGTAGCCTAACTAAAACATTTTGTCTTAGATTTGTGTGATCAAAAATAATGTTGCACTACAAAAGGCAGATGTGAAAAATGCAGAGCAAAGGTTTTTCCTTTGCCTCTAGGGAGTGTGCATACAATGTCCATGACCCCTAGGGTGTCCTCAGAGTTACTACAGGGGGTCCTCCAAATCTCTGAGTGATAGCTTGTAGATCGGTTATTTCCAGCAAAGAGGTTTAGTGTAGAGAGGAAAAATTCAAGTGAAAGGTCATGTTTATTAAGTATTGACGGTTCAAGTGGTTAAATATCTGAAAACAAATTGACATGAATCCAAAATACACTGATGATTGTGCTGTCAAACAATGAAATTATATGGAAAACACCAATTGACAAGAATCAAAATACACTGATGCTTGTGGTGTCAAACAATAAAACGATATGGAATCTATGAAAAGGTTGTGGGGGTCCCTGCTTCATCTCTCTCGTGTTCTACATGGCGTCTCCAAGTTCTAGCTTTAGGTGAGGAAGCCAATGATTTGGATAGCATAATAGAGAGGCATGTGATGCTGGAATGCTGTTGTAGGTAGCACGAAGTCCCAGATTGGCATGATGAATAGCCGTGTGTGTGTGTGTGTGTGTGTGTGTGTGTGTGTGTGTGTGTGTGTGTGTGTGTGTGTGTGTTGTGAACTGGCCTACAGGAACTGAACTCTCGCTACTGTCACATCGCATTACCGCCTCAGCGCCATGGCATCATTGCATCAAATTATCCTTAATGAACACAAGCGAGTCAACTGAAAAGAGAGATAATCAAACTTTTATTAAATGACTTCATCTTCTGTACATGCATAATGTAATGGGAGTAGAGTTATGGGTTTATTGTGTGTATGTTTGAGTGTGTGTGTGTGTGTGTGTGTGTGGGGGGGGGGGGGGGGGGGGGTATTGACTCTTCCCCTCGTGCCCGTGTCTGTATTAGAGTTCTCAAATTCTGCCCGAACCAACGCGACGCCGGGCTGGGCCTGCCCAGTTAGGGCCTGTTTTTTATCACCAAAAAATACACTTTATATGCCACTTCATGGTCTCGACAGAGAACACGATGCAAGAGGGGCAGTATTATTTCAGAAGAGTGGGCTTGCAAGGATCAAAACAACAGATAAGGTAAGGTTATAGTGTTCCTTGATTTGGGTATCACACAGTATAAACGTAAAGCACAGCCTGCTTACTCCATACATCCTGCTTGCCTTATAATAGAGAGCCGAGAAACATCAATATCACAAAGTTGTAAACACTTGAATTAAGAGAATGCAAAATGCTTTTCTTGCGGGAATAAAAATATTTCTGCATACAGTATACTACAAATGGGTTTTATCCTATATCATGTCACCAGCAATAACTAATAATAGCCTACTCAGTTATTAACAATGAAATGGCTGAAGCACAGAATATACATAATAATCCTACACGCTTTGCTTGCGATTTATAATGCGGCTATATCCTATTCAGCCTTCTTAACTCATATAGTGCCAATCCCGCGAAGACTCGTGAAAAGTACTCGAGTACCTGGAGTGCCAATCCCGAGTATACTCGTGAAAAGTAATATATTACTGTAACGGCGGATACATTACCGAGAAGAATGGCCGGAGGTCCGGAGACGAAATCCGTCGCTGATTTCGCATCATCACGGCTCCACGAGCACAAAATAGTCCCATCCATAACATTGAGGTGGACGGGGGATCTCATCTTTAATGTCCATTATCTCAAAACTACACTTTAGAAGCTAGGATGGAGGCAGATGCTCGCTTATGTTACACATGGATAAAAGCTCCGGTCCGCCATTACACAACTCCACGTGGACAACGATCGGTTCCGGCGCAGGACGCGATGACGTCAGACCGGAAGTGTTTGCGCTGTGGACTTCTGGCCTTCAAAATAAGATAACGGGGGTGATGCCAACCTGAGACTGGCATCGTGGACTTTATAATCCGTTAATTTCATGGGCACTAAATGAGTTAAGCACAAGTTATGCTGTGGTTCTTCGTATGACAGATTCACAAGCCAAACATAACAGATCCACCAGCTCACAACACGCCACAACGCAATCACTAGATCTGCCATTGCGCATGATTCCGCCATATGAACTCCATGACGGGATTCAAATGTACCACTGGAAGCAGAGAGTAAAGCCTCATCGCTCAACAAAGTTTAAATTAGGCTTAAAACTGGCACTGGAAGAAAAAAAAAAGCACCAGGCTTTAGCGTTTCCTTCAAGGAAATTACTCTAATCTAAAACGGTATTTGAAGATTGATTAAAAAAAAAGTGTCACATGCGTTGGAAGGTATTTGGTGCTGTGCTGAATTTGGACCGACTACCACATCACAGGCTCCATCGCACAAAAGTCTGACCTTCCAGGCCAAGATGACTGAAAGAGATGTCAGACGTCACTGAGGAGAGATGGAGATGTCATTTCAAAATGACCCGGGTGAGTAATGTGTGTACAATAGTGGACCGATAGCGACTCAAAAGGACAGATGATGTTGTTTTTCCAACTTAAAAAGACCTTATGTGCTTTGTTGAGGCAAATCATACATTCATTTTACTTTTATTTATTATTTTACTTTTTTTTTTAAACTAATAAACTTAAAAATTAACACATCTAAATGGCCTATATACTGTACAACACATTTACATTAAATATATATCATCGCAAAGCTCCCCGTTCCCTAAAAAATAACTATAGGCCATTAACAAGTGAAAAAGATCCTCTCCAGAAGATGTGTTTAAGGCTGTGAGGCTCTGACCGCCACTACTTTACAGTTTGTCTTTCCACAAAGCAACAGTAAATAGTAAGACAGAATCAAAATAGACAAACCATGCTCATGGACTCTGCGTTTGTGCAGCGTTTAACCCATTATAAGAAGCATCTTACACATTATTACTTTAACCATTATTTTATGCTTTAACTATAAAAAAAATAGCAGATATACAAGCTCACAGCGTGGCACAGAGTGCCGTGCTGCAAGCTTGTAGATCTGTTGTTTTTGAAGTCTTTGAATATTTTTGACCCGATTCTATAAATGTCTTCTAAATCTCCTTCTTCTAAATCAGTGGTTCTCAAACTTTTTCATATCAAGGACCCCCATAAAATAATGGTTAACGTGGTTCCAGGTCTTAATGGGTTGAATCAGGGAGAGGTGGAGATGCTTCATTCAGGAAGATACTGGGTTTGTAGGCTCTGGTACTGGGTTCCTGGTCCACAGCGAGAGAGCAGGGCGAGAAGAGAAGCAGGGCTTCTACCTCGTCAGCTGGCCCACCACCTTCAGCAGAGTCTTGTTCTCCTGTTTGAGCTGCTCGTTCTCGTCCTCAATGTCATCGATGTCCTGCGAAATGGGAGGGGGGATGAAAGTAAGAGTAGGAGTAGGTTATTTACTGGGAATTATACTTTTCACCCAGTAGATGACTGCTTACAGACATCCTAAAGTCACAACTGCTGCAACAACAGATAGTTGGACAACCTCTTCAGAGGCTATATACGACTACGTATGACAACAGCATTCTAAGGTTGGCAAGAAATATTACCTCTAACAGTAGCCATGTGTTGCATAGAGAATATAGGTTGCTGCCTTCAGGAGATACGGTGTTCTAGCATACAATAAGGTTAGACTAAAAAGGTCCTTTGTCCATCAGTCGACTTTAAGGCTTAATCAGGAGCTTAGCCATAGGTACAGTAGGCTAAGCGGTGGACATTGCTCTTGTCTGTATTATCCTTATGTATGTAATCCTGTTTTTCTGTGGTTCCCTTGTGTCAAATGTTTGTATATATGTTTTGCATACATGGCTGCTGTGTCGCAAGACAAATTTCAGTGTGAACTGACAATAAAGTACTATATCATATCATATATCATATCAAGTCTCTCGGATCTTGTGGGAGTCTCCTCCCGGCCACCTTCGAGTGGCACTAAAACTCACAGAATTCTTTTAACAATTTGCAACATTAACAAATTAATAATTTAACAGGAAAAACCCTGATTTTTTTCCTGTGCACGAACTGGACCTCCCGGGAATTAAAATCTCTAAGTTGGGATGTCTGCTGCTTATTAGCGCACAGGGACAGCTGCTTGGGGTTTAACTCATTGCCTGCCAAAACCAAGTTTCCATTTTTGTTTTCTTTTTTTTCATTTTTATTCCCATTGCAAACATCTGCTGTAAAAAAAATCGGATCCAAACCGGATCGTTTTTTTTTTTTTTTTGGCGTGATTAAAAGAAAAACGGATCTCTGTCCGCTCCCATGTTAAATGTAGCAGGAAAACAATTATTTTCCTGTTTCCTGTTTTCGGGAGCTTTATGCTAACTAGTCTCGTAGCCAGACAACTATTCCACAATCTCTGAAAGCTACAGTATATAGAGTCTGGAACTACACCTCCCAAAATCCCAGTAACAGAAGCCGGCATTTCCGGCAATATCATTTCTGCAAAGCAGCAAGCTAAATATGCTTAGATGATTTCGATTTAAATTAGGATAAATGTGCACGACTGTAAAAACGACTCGGAAGTGGAGAGGAGGCCTCACATCCGCATTATTAATTCTCATGCCGGATATTCATCATCAGACTTCCGTTGCCCCAGATTGTATGACGGGAGCATTTGCAAAACAGTCTGAGCACGCGAGACTATGCTAACTAAACTACAGTAGCTCACATCTTTGGAACGGTTTGACCATTTAGCACACTTTTTTTTCCTGCGACGGCACATGTTCGAGGTCAGACTGGATCTTACTTGAGATAAATATGCTCTGACTACTTTTAAAAGGTAAGAAAAAACAGGCAGTTTTGGCAGTAGTTTGGTTAGGATTTGGTTGGGAGTTTGGTTGCTCGACACACTTGTGTGCAAAATGTCAAAGTTGGAATTAAACATTAAGAGCTTCAATTAGCTGCAAATGAGAGAGCCTCCGGGTGTCTACAGTGCTCTTGAGTTGAATGACACTTGATTTTTGTTTTCTCTGGGCAGATTCACACCCTTAAAGGAGCTATAGTCAACTTTTTCATTGTAGGGCCGACACTTTGTTTACATCCTAGTCTAATAGACTAGAATGTAAACAAAGTGACGGTCTGACAATGGCCAAAATGATTATTTTATCATTATTTTACGCTTTTTGTGGTCATTTTTGAATAGAAACACATATATGAAGCTTATTTTTTTATAAAATATTTTCGAAACATTATTTTTATTTTAGCATCCGTTTTTCAAGAAAAAGTTGACTATAGCTCCTTTAATTCAGTAGTAGGGATGGGGCGATACGCGATATTATCGTTGTATCGTGTGAGATTTAATTTAGCGTGATATCGTCCTCCGTCATGCACTGGAATCAATTCACCTTTTATTTGCAGACTTATAATATACATACTTGATACAGTCTTTTTTTCGCTCTCTAATCTCTTTGCCAAAAAATAGCCGATCTACAAGCTCACAACGTGTCACGCTGGGATGTGTTGTGAGCTTGTAGATCTGCTATTTTTTGGCAAGGGTTGGATTTTGATTATTGTGATAATATCGTAAATCGTAAAATTTCTTTTGTCACAATAATCGTGATATGACATTTTCATATCGTCCCATCCCTATTCGGTAGACTCGATTCTATTGGGGTCAACCGTTGACATCTTCCCGTTGTGTAATAATGCCTCCTCCTTCTCCCCTTGTGTTAACAAATTCTTCAACCCACAATGTAGAGCCATGCATGGGAAGCGGGTACCCGCAGGACCAACGCAAACTTTGCGGCGCAGTCGGGAACGGGCGGTCAAAATAAAACCAGCAGTACTCGCAAAATCACGAAACACACATTCACGAAAATAGGCTCCAGGATTATTTTTTAATCGCAGCAAATAGGGAAATAAAAGTGCAGCTTATTTCAGATCTGACAAGATTCACTGTGTGGATATTATATGATTTTAACCTGGCAACTGGTAGCTTTAACGTTTTTTACAAAATATCACAATACCCATCGTCAGATAAAGTCAAACTTTCCTCTGTGCCCATAGCTTGTATGCACCTGTTATCAGTGCTCTGTGCTCCATAGCCTTACTGTCTTCAAAGTATATCCAGAGGCTGATATTGGTCCAACAGATCAGCTTTATCTATGCTTTCACTCCCAAATAAACTTCTACATTGAGTCAGGATTCAATCTTGCTCTGCCGAGAGCAGGGAGACGCCAGACTGGATCAGCCGTTATCTACAGCCTTCCCATCAGGCCGCAAGGCTCTCGTAGGGACATTTTTGATGGCTATCGCCGCGTCGACTGTTCTTACATAAAGGCTTACTCTTATGACCAACTTCCTGCCCATGTGATGCTATCAGGCCTCTCCTGACCTCACAGTGTTATTGCCTCCTTTGTGTGCAGATTGATTGCATGGACGCTGTGTACAGCCAGACCGATATATTGGCCATTATTTGCCTTTTTGTGATGACGTCACTATCTGCAATTATGCAGCAGATGTGTCAGGATTTAAAAAATGCGTTGCATTGGGACACAATGTGACATGTTTAGTTGTGAGCTTGTAGATCAGTTAAGTTCACAACTTTGTCTTGCTTGTACATTGTATAATTACGTCAAAATGTATTTTTCATATATTGGTTTAATATACAATTTTAAGGCAGTGTGTAATGCTAAATATCGGTCAAAACATCATGACAAACAAGTAAAATAATAAAAAATATATTTGACTGCGATTGGTTGACTCCTTTCTTCTTTCTTTTTTTTCCCCCCTTACTTTTGTGTATCTTTTTTTTTTTTTTTAGATATTTTTATTATTACCAACACTGACAATGTTTATTATCAGTGATGTCAGAATGCAGACAGATGGCGGACATCATTTCCAAATTTGGGCATCGTTTCAGCTTGCGGCTGTTACCATGGTGGCGACACCGCTTAGTATCAGTGATATCAGCATGCTCATCTCCAAATTTGGGCATTGTTTCAGCAAGCGGCTGTTACCATGGTGGATGTCACCATGCTCATCTCCAAATTTGGGCATTGTTTCAGCATGCGGCTGTTACCATGGCGGAGACACTGTGTAGTATCAGCGATGTCAGCATGCAGACAGACGGTCAGATGGTGGACGGACAGACATTCGGTAAATGAATAGTTAGATAATAAAAAGCGGCCCAGTGAAATGGACACTCCACCGGCCTGTGAAGCCTACACAATAACCTGGACCGATGTCTTTGTGGCGCCGGGGGCTGCTCTCTTGTTTGGGTTGGAATGTCTCCTCAGTGGGAAGGGCTGTGATCTGACTTCTCAAAATATTTGAGACATGAAAGGCGTTCAGTTCTTTTAGCCCCCTGCTGAGTTCCCCTTCTGAGATGCTGAAAAAAGAACTGCATTTTTTTTATACCACCAACCTCTATATGACCAAGAATTCAGGGGGCAGTGGTTGTGAGATGAGGAGGAGCTTGTTGACAGTCTGAGAAATAAGGTACGGGGGTCCTCGGTTCAAGTCCCAGGACCGGCTGCAAAGAATCTGGGTGGGGAAGTGAATGGCTACCACTTACCCCACACTCAACATGAGTGATATAACTAGATTCTTAAGTCCCGGAAAAGACGCGCTGTGATTAGCCAGTAATCACTTTGAGCGGCAGCAGAGGTGTCGCACCAAATTCTGGGCCCTGGGTACAAGGATTCACAGCGGGCCCCTCATGAATGTTCTTCATAGGGGGAGGGGGTTTAACCCATTTAGACTGGGAACGCATTATTACGCATTATTTTGTGCTTCAACTATTGAAAAATAGCAGATATACAAACTCACAGTGCGGCTGCGAGCTTGTAGATCTTCTATTTTTGAAAAATCGTGAAACGGTTTTTTGAAAAAACTATGTTTCTATGTCAGTGGTGCTCAAACATTTTCATGTGAAGGACCCCCAAAATGATATGTATTTGGCCACAGACCCCCATGTCAAAATATTTAGTTCCAGGGACCCCCCAGAAGCAAAACCTGAGTTACAAATGTTCACCTTAAAAATACATATTATATTCAAAGATTTGCACACATTTTCACAACGTTTCAAAAAATGGCAGATCTACAAGCTTGCAACATGGCACTCGGTGGCCTAGTAACTCAGTCCCACTTTACCCCCCCTTGTGACGGTCGGCACAGCGACTCGCTCACCTGAGCTCGTAGCTCAAGTTCAATTGAGACGGCGTGGCTCCGTCGCAGTCAAAAACTATACTTTATTCACAAAAAAAAACATTAAGTTGTTGGAAAGAATGTGGCAGCAGCAGCAGGATTCGATCCCAGGGGGTTGGGGTAGGCAATCCTTTTCCTTTAAAAAAAAAAACCTTTTTCTCTAACCCATTCACCCAGTGCCAATTGTCTAATGCAGGGGCCAGGGACCCCCAAACAAATGGGGAGAGATGGAGCAGGGACCCCGTACCACCACATAGGATGGGGGGGCGGGGTAAAACATATAATGTATATTTATGTGTAAAATTGTGTTCTATGTATAAATATATTCATGCTTTTATTTTAAACATTAAACATTATTTTAAACACAAGGTACAGTGAGTATAGGGTGTCCGTACCACTACCATTTTTAAACATACCTTAACTGAGAACCAGTCAATTCTATCAACAATCTGTCAATTGCACAGTAGACTAGCCTGGTTACAGACCCTGAATCTCTAGCCATGCCCCTTTAAAATTTTGTTTCAGCGTTTCAGGTCTGGTGACGCTCTCATTGAAGAGGTTTTCCTCGGGTGAAATCGATGAAGTCGGGGCTTGTGAGCAGCGTGGGTTGGGTTTTCCCAGAACTCATTTGCGATTCTAAGTAACCCAGCGCCGCCGCCGGACCGTACCGCACACTCCCAAACATAAACATCGCGTCCCCCGCCGCAGTAACATGCGATCGTATCGACTGAAACATCAGTAGCAGACATGTTTTGTTGTGTTTGATTACTAGTTCGTAGCGCTCCTATTCTGCCTGTTTCTTTGGTTAGCAAGTAGCAAGCAACAGGCTAGCCAGACATAACAACACCAATAACAACTATGTCATCTGCTTTGCTACTGTTGTGATTGGTCAGGCGGTGAACCAATCGCAGAAGACTGCCTCTTTGGCAACGCCCATACCAGAAACTGCTGCAGATGGAAGCGATTTCAGACTGAATAATGGAGTGAAACGAAATGTAAATTCAGGCTGAGTGTCAGGCTGACAGTAGACCTAATCATGTATACAAGCTATTCAAAATGGACAGAAGCATGATTTATTTTTAACATTAATGTGGAAAATGTTTTAAAAATATTTAAAGACAAATAGATTTTCTTTTAAATCAAGCAACAATTTCGCAGACTGGCTGTCAGGATGCGATGGGGGGGAAGCGAAGGTCACTTCACTTGGATTTTCCCAACTGGGGGCGAAGATACCGAAGTGACCACTCGCGCCGCACCGTGCGTCGTCTCGTCGTCCCGTCTTTGCATTCACTTTGCATGTAATCGCGCCGCTTGAACTATCCAGGTTTGAACGCAGCATCAGACTGTGGTTGTACTGTACTAGGCAGCTACTAGGGCTGTCTTCGACTCAGGATTTATCAAGTCGATTCGAGTCGCGGGGGTTAATCCGACGCGTCGACGAATCGTTTATGTGTAAAAAAAAAAAAAAAATAAATAAATAAAAAGGTTGTGCTTTAATGACTTGAGAGGAGGCGCGACCGCGACGCATTGATAGAGTACCGGTACAACAGCTGTTGTAAACCACTATGATTGGTGGATTCTCTGCTTTGAAAACTGCCTGGTTGTAATGATTGTATGCCTCTCCAAGGCTAAAGGAACAGGGCTAAAGCGCTAGCATGCTAACGATTTAGCCCTATTCCCTCAGGAGGAAAAACAACACCAAAGTAGGCTAATGGTAACAATAATGTAACATCAGTGCGTCGATGCAGAGCGGCACACGGCTGCATCACAATGCAAGCAAATTGTCATAATCTAAAACTTTTTAAGAAGTCCTCTACTCCACCGCAGTCCTCTGCCTTTTAGACCACCACCACAGAGCCACTCAGCGACAGTGAGTGAAAGTGAAAGCGCATCGCGCTGCTGCTTCTTGTTCAGCTTTAACAAGTAGAATAACAACAAGTCGACGCATTTCCTCTCAAACTTCAAAATAAGAGCACCTTGTTATATGATCAAGGCAACTTTCAAGTCACGTGAACTGGTTTTATTTTTAAGTCTAGTTGCAAGCAGTAGGAAGTATGGACTAAATAGGAAGAACATGACAGTCCAGCGCTCTCATACCGCACCGGTGTGATAAAAAATAATATATTTTTGACGGCTCGACTCAAACAATTGGCGTCGATTCCGGGGGCTTAAAACGACGCGTCGATTCGTCGAATTTTTGAAGACACCCCTAGCAGCTACCAGCTCTTAAAGGACAACTCCGCCCTAAATCACTTCTAGGCTCATTTTCCTACTTATATTGATCCAAAAAGACTGTCCATGGGGTCTATTAGGCAGAAATGCCCTTGTTGTCCAGTTCCCCCAGCTGAACCCAGCAGCTCTCATAGCATAGAGTGGAGCCTATAAGCCTATGGCTATTACACTATTTGTTGTGGTCAAAAGTGTTTTTATTTTTCATGAATGTGTTACTAGATGTCATTACAAACACATCCATGTCATCATTGTCCCACACAAGCCATCACACTCTGCTAAACAGATGTTATGCTTTTATGTGTTTTGCCAAGTCCCGGAAAAGATGCCCTGTGATTGGCCAGTGCAATCACTTTGATTGGCACTTGTGCCGAATGATCACCCCAAAACATTATTTATGAGATTGTGGTGGCTTGTGTAGGACAACCAAGGCATGTATGGTAGAAAGGAGAAATTATGTCACAAATATCAGCATGACTGACACTAAAACAATTAAATAATATGAGGCACAGGAACAACATAACCAGGGACATGCAGAGAATCTTAGAGGCAGGGGCTGAAATTCCCCAAAAAAAGTGTCTTTGGTGAATATATTGAAAATAGCAGACCTCTAAGCTCACAATGCGTCGCGCTGTGACTATCTTTGGTGCTTGATACCACACTGAACTAAGCATAATCAAGTGAATACTGGAGGTGTGGCGTAAGGGCTTGGATTTCTACACAGAGAGGGCAATTCTTTCAACTTAAGATGCTGCATTCAAGTTCAGGAGAGTTTGGACAAGGCGATTATCTTGAATGCTGCCTTCAGGTATGGCATGGAAAGAGAGCATTTGCATTTCTTTCACCATAGTAAAAACTGCATTCATGGTCTGGAGAGGGCACTTTTTACAGACGGATAAAAGGGCAGGGGCTCAAGTCCCCTTTGATGTATATGTGTGCACGTGCCTGAGTGCTAGCATTATAAAACAAGTGAAAGCAGGACTACTCACTCTGTTCAGCAAGTCAATTTCCTCCTTCAGTTTCCCAATGAGGTCATCTTTGTCCTCGTGAGCTTTGAGAAGCCGGGCATTCTCTTGACGCTCTCTGGCCAGCTCCTGAAACACACACACGCACGCACACACGCGCACACACACACAACGTCAACGTTTTCAGGCCAAGGACCCCTTAGTTGAGAGAGAGATGAAGCAGGGACCCCCACAACCTGTTAACAGATTCCATATACTGTAGTTCTCGCAGCGCGAGGTGTTGAGAGCTTGTAGATCTGCTATTTTTGGCTAAAGTTCTCAGAATATGGACACTCGGGTTCAAGTGCATGCATATAAAAAAGGAGAAAAAAGTTTCTATCACACAAAGATTTGGAGGATCCCCTGTAGTAACTCTGAGGACCCCCTAGGGGTTCCCGGACCCCCCGTTGAAGACTTTATTGCTTTATTGGATTGCAATTGAAGACATAAATCATATCAAAATTCAATAGTAGTAAGAGCCAATGCTATACAGTGCAAAAGATCATGTTCACAATGTCCAGCTATACAGTAGGGCAGATCAAAAAACCATTAGGCTATGGTTATAGATGGCACCATCTTTTCCATATAAAGTGACTGACAATGATGGCACGAGCACACACACACACACACACACACACACACACACACACACACACACACACACACACACACACACACACACACACACACACACACACACACACACACACACACACACACACACACACACACACACACACACACACACACACACAGATTCAAACGTTATGTGGAATAAGTATAACTTGGCCTTAAATTAAGGCGGCGGTTCTGTTGATCGGTTCTGTTGATCTTGAAGATCTGTTTTTTTTTCTCCCACACTATGCTTCTAATTCTTATTTCATGGACAACAAATTTAACTTACATTTGATTCAAAATGTTGAAATATTTAGCAGTAGTTCTTTAAAGCTATACTGTGTAAGATGCCCAACTAGTGGTCATTAGCCCTATAGCAAACCGCGGTCGCGTCCGCGTCTTTCGGCCGTTTTTCGTACCTTCAGACCCCCGCGTCTGCCTCCACCTCGCTGAGATCTATCTTTTGAGGGGTCCCTTGTTCCTGTGCGTTCAGTAATTCCAGAGATACGGACTCCTTCACCCTGCCTGGTAGGCGAAATTACCTAGAGAAGGGATGGTACAAACGGGCGACAACAAATATGGCTGCCATAGCGACCCCACTTCAAGATGCGCTGTGATTGGCCGGCAGTTGTATAGCCCTCGCTGTGATTGGCCGGTAGTGTGATGACGCAATTTTGGCGCGAGATCCGGTCCCCGGCAAGGATCGCAGTTTACATATATAGAGAAGGCTTTACAGGCTGAAATTCACGGAGTGGGTGTTCTAAAACTTTAGCGATTTAACAGTTAGGACAATTTTAAGATTTGTTTTATAAAAAAAGTTACATGGTACAACTTTAAATTCTCTGTATTATCACATTATAATCTGTAGCCTATATAATGTGCCGGCTTCTCTTGCTTGCGGTTAGGGATGGACATCGGTATCGGCCAATATCAGAAATCGGCAGGTATCATATCAAACCGGCCAAATCGGTGATCGGCAGGTCACTGACATAAATATGCCAAAATCTGCCAATTGTATCTCTTGCACTGCACAGCATGATGCTCGGTCCTGTGACGTAAACACTAGCAAGTAGCAGCCAGTCTGCTCAGAGGCAGCCTACAGAATACAGATGGTGCCGATTACCTTTGCAATGTAAGGATATATTCCATAATCCTGTGTCAATGTCGTCTCCAAAAAGAAGGGGGGGAAAAAGCATGCGTCACCTGCTTTCCTCCTGCCTAGTCCAGACGGTCATATTAGACTGGATATTGTCTGTGATTTTGGATATTGTACTATTGTGATTGGTTTGGCATTAGTGTTCTTCTAGCTTATTGGTACTCAAATTGAAGTATGTCTTGTAGGCCTACTTGGCCTGAAACAAAAGGGTATTGGAGCAACCCTATTTCCTAGTTCTTAGCTAAAGAAATCGGTATCGGAAAAATCGGTTTTGGCAGGTCAGACCTTCATAAAACCGGTGGATCGGTATCGGCCAAGAATTTTGCAATCGGTCCATCTCTACTTGCGGTTCATTGTTACGAATGTGCCTAAAATGAAGGTAAAACAAATATTTGACATTGAACACCTTAGCTTTGACACAAACATCAGTTGACTGTGAGTTGATGCAACAGACAGCCAGCTGTTCCATGACACTCCGTCTGTGAATTTGGCTCCTTTTGCCTTGGCTTCAGGCTACATTATTAAAATAAGTTTTGCTTATCTGAAGCATCCGATTCTAAACGTGTTTGTGGCAAGGTAATGAATGCTCTTGCAAAGATGCCAGTTATTACAGTTCTAGTGGTAGCTAATCAATACTCAATCAGCCCACCACCTTTAGCAGAATCGTGTTCTCCTATTCGAGTAGCTCGTTCTCTTCGATGTCATCGATGTCCTGCAAAGTGGGAGGGGGGATTAAACTGACATGGGTCCGTGGTGTCAGCTGTGTCAGATTGTGTGTGCGCCACAATCACGCACGTTAACATCTTCTAATGTTAACGTGCGTCTATATCTTTACAGTGCAAAATGTTAAAGTTGGAATCAAGTGTGGCTTGCTGCCAGGTCTCTAATTTGACTTGATGGCAACAAATTAAACATTAAGAGCCTCAATAATTGAGGCTCAATTAGCTGCAAATGAGAAAGCCTCCGAATGTCTACAGTGCTCGTGTCGAAGTGACACTTGATTTTTATTTTTATTCGACTACCGTAGCTGCTCTGAATGACTGTACATACTGTGTCACAATCTTAAAAAGGAAAGTGATGGCCTGGGCCGCTGGCGCAGCAGTCCAGGCACCTAGGCTCAGTGTAGCCTGACAGTGTGTCACAGGTTCGAGTCCCGATCCCGACGGCCTTTGCTGCATGTCACTCCCCATCTCTCTTCCTGTCAGCCTACTGTCTATACCTATCAATAAAGGCATGTTGTCTGTGTTGCAGGGAAACATAAATGGTTACAGTATTTCAAATCAGACATGATTTATTAGATATTATAAGATGTTAACCTGGCAACTGGTCTCTAGTTTTAATGTTTTACATGTCAAATTATCACAATAACAAATTATATTTCATGAGATAAATACCTGATTGATTGATTGATTGATTGATTGAATACTTTATTAGCAAAAGCATAGGAAAGTACATGGTCTGCAAAGAGGATTTAAACCCAAAAAAAGCCTATGGCTTGTTTCTATTGGGGTCCTTTATAGTAAATTCGTCAAAAAACCTGTCATCAGATTAAAGTAAGTAAAGCAAATCAGTGTACTTGGGGTGTGTGCGTGCATGTGTGTGTGTGTGTGTGTGTGTGTGTGTGTGTGTGTGTGTGTGTGTGTGTGTGTGTGTGTGTGTGTGAGAAAGAGAGATACATGGCAACAACTACAACAGCAGCACTTAAGGTTCAATATTTGTTTTAGTCGCCGTCCATACAAAAATGATCGCACAGTACTTGAATCCGCATACAATGACAGTGAGATACTTGTTGCACTAACTAGCATTGACTGCTTTGGTCTCTTTTTTGTAAGACACTTTATGTATATATACTTATATTTAATTCGCCCCCTCTATTGATGCACCTTCTCTTTATTGGTACTGTACTGCTCTTGTTTTTTACTCTTATCTATCTTTTCCTACTTCTCTGTAACTTTGTAAATAACTGTATACTGCTGTGCTACAACGGGACAACTGAATTTCCCCCTTGGGATAATAAAGGTATCTATCTATCTATCTATCTAATCGTTTAGACCTGTCTGCCACACGGAGCCGGCGTTTTGGGTGTCCAAATACACACATCTTTGAAACTGGTTCCCAGAGTGAATAAATCTGAAGACACCAGCTTCGCGTCTCCGTCTGTACAACCCAAAACACATCATTTCCTAAACGATGACGTTACAGCCCAAGATGTCCGTTAATCCGCATGCGCCAAGCTCCTCCAACAACAACAAACATGTCAGCGCCCACCAGCGTTCCGTTCGTCCTACTGCTGAGCGCGATAGGTCTTTTACAGCAAAGTGTACGGCTCCCCTCCTATGGACATGATACTTTGTGTTACAGCGCCACTCAGAGGCCTGGCATATATACTACAGTGGTTTCTGGAGACGTTTTCAGTAGTTTTGTGTGGGCACACACATTTCTTGAGACGATTCCGTCTGTACTGTAAACGTTTTGGACTCAGTGAATCGTCTTCGTGTATATGGGGCCTTAAAGGACCACCTCAACTCTGGGACAACCAGATCTTATTTTATTGTTGTTTTCAATCCTGATTATTTTTTGTGTTCAGTCTGTGTTTTAGATATTTTAGTATTTCAGCATGCAACAACTGGTCATATGATAATTTGTTGCATGATGTTGCATCATCTATTGCATCATATGATGCAAAATGCATCATATGACCAGTTGTAGCATGCTGAAATACTAAAATATCTAAAAACACAGATTGAACACAAAAAATAACTCAGGATTGCGTTGATATAGATATGACTTGATCACATGAGTACAGAGATAAAGTGAGGTTTGTAGGCATAGATTTGGCAAAAACCTGTCTTCCTTAGCTACTAGGGGTGTGCATGCAAAGTTTCGCGCTGATCGGTCCAAAGTTGTTGAAAGTGGTTAATACCGCATCCTCTACAACAGTGCTTCTCAACCTTTTCAGGCTGCGACCCCCAAAATAATCATATTTTAAGGAGGACCCCCCACCCTACGAGCACTAAGAATTGAGGCATTACACTCTGTATAACACGGTTCTATTGTGAAAATAGCCGATCTACATGCTCACAACGCTAGCTATTTTCACAATTTCTGCCTCTAATATTTGACAATTTGTCCAATGTTTAATTTGTAATTTTTAGAGGTATTAAAAAGTCCTTAAAGGTGATACACCATGAAATTTCACTTTTCCTATTTTAAAACCTTTTTTTGGGGTCCCACTAGCACCTTCTATCCTCACAAAGTCCCATTTCTGACCGTTGTGTCTTTCTCTGGTTTTGAGAAGGTGAAGGTTAAAAGTATCCCACGGGTTCTCAAAACAGGCTGTTCAGATTTGCTGCCGATTGTGACGTCATCTGCCGATTGTGACGTCATCAAAAAAAAAAAAAAATCTATTTTTTTTTTTTTTCAAAAAGATTTTTTTTTTCAAAAAAAATTGTTTTTTTCAAAAAGATTTTTTTTTTTCAAAAAAAATTTTTTTTTCAAAAGGATTTTGGGAGGGTGGCGCAGTTCAGGCCAAAGGTGGTACTGCAGCTGAAATGCTCTGAGAGCCATTCAAAAATGAGAGAGGCTCTCTATTCAGGAGTGGTAATTTAGCCTCAAACCTTTTGAAAAACGTTTTTGGGACATAAACAATATGACATAAATACTTTTTAAAAGCATGGTGTATCACCTTTAAATTGTCACTTCAGAAATTTGCAGATACCCTCTAGAGTAGACACTTCAACTTTATGTTGGTTTGTTTACTGTTGAGTGAGGAAAAGAATGTTGGACATTAAGTTAATCATCTGGGGACCCCCCCAAAAAAATTTGGGGACCCCCGAGAACCACTGCTCTACAACGACAACAGTAGTTCATGTTGGTAAGGCTGAGTAAATGCAGAGGAAACACTGTGCAATACAATACCTTCTCCAGCTCCTCAGTCCTTCTATCCGGACCTCCAGCCTCTCTGCCATGACGACCCTGTCTGTTTCTGCTGTTTGCACCCAGCTCCTCCTCAGACCCAGGCCCTGCAGAACTGTAATGTGCGCACACACACACACACACACACACACACACACACACACACACACACACACACACACACACACACACACACACACACACACACACACACACACACACACACACACACACACACACACACACACACACACACACACACACACACACACACACACACACACACACACACACACACACACACACACGTGTAATGCCCACTCAAGGTTCAGGTAATTTAATAAGCAAATTCTACAAAAAACACAACAACAATCAAAGTGTGATTCTCGAGGAGCTTTGCTGACATTCAACCTTGCATTCATCCCATGTAATGAGACTTTAATGGTATGGCAAGGTCCATCACCAAATGAACAGGTGAGAATGTCATCCAGGTTTTCACTCCTTTTAGTTTAATAAAAACAAAAAAGCCTTCAAGAGCCTCCCACACGATTAATGGCGAAAGACTGTCAAGGGTTTACAACATTCCTGCAAAAAGGATTTTGATTTAGAAACAATTCAAACTGTGCATGGCCATCGTGCATATTAGAATGACACAAGTGGCACAGCTTCTCTACATGCAATTAGCAGCTTCTATTCAGCTGATGATAAAAGCGTGTGAGGCATTTGTATTCAGTTAGCGAGGCATATGATTACCCTCCACTTGCTGTCTGCCGAGAGGATTCTGGGGCGACCAGGAGGGAATATTCATGTGGACTTTATTTAAATAATTATTCATGTGGAAAACTTCAAATGAGTTTGTTTCTTTTTTCATTCTTGACTCAATGGATTGTGCCAAGTTTATATTTTCTCTAGGAATTATTACAGAAGCCTTGCATTTCTGTCAGCATATTTCTGAAAAGGACACGTCCAGGAAAGCTGCTGGCGTGACAATGGACAAACAGAACTGAATTGTTTGCCACCTGTGCTCTGATGCATTTCAGCATTTGACAGATATGCTAATCAAAAGTAGAGGGCAGCTACTTTTAAGAAGGAAATACTACTCAAACGAGGTTGCTGTGGTCCAGTGCTTTTCAGAGCAAAAATATTTAGGGGGTAAGGTTTATCTAAGATAGTCAGTGTCCTCAATTTTGTTTGTCTGAAAGGAGCGAGAAACCCCGCTGTTTTATCAGAATTCAGAATATGAAAAGAAATCTAAAATGTAGGAGTGGTTTCTAAAATGTAGGAGTGAATAGATAAGCCACCTCACGCCGAACTAGTGGTACGCCGAGAGCAAATATGTAATGAGTGGCGCCCAATATTTCTGTTCTACCCAGCAGAAAGTTCTGAATCCACAAGCCTATGGGCAAATTGAACCATATCATTGCTCCCTATCACAAGTGACTTGATATAATATATATATTTATAGAAAAAGTGATTTTGAAGAAACACAAGGGATGTATTTGTCACCGACTCATAAAT
This sequence comes from Nannobrachium achirus, assembly GCF_963921795.1. Lineage (NCBI taxonomy): Eukaryota > Metazoa > Chordata > Actinopteri > Myctophiformes > Myctophidae > Nannobrachium > Nannobrachium achirus. Next base: position 39,612,170 of record NC_137830.1, read on the forward strand.
GTACTGTACAAGCAGCGAAACGTTGGTTTAACATGGTCCGCAAGACTGTGCAACAGCAGCAACACGATATACATAAGTGGTTAATTTATATTGCACCTTTATCCAAGGCTCTTTACAGAGATTGTGCATTCCATTCACCCATTCACACACCGATGGTGGAGAAAACCATGCAAGGCACCAACGTGCTCATCGGAAGCAACAAGGGTTCAGAGTCTTGCTCAAGGACACTTCGACACTAACTCTTGGCGAGCCGGGGATCGAACTGGGAACACTTTGTGTTCTAAGGCGGCTACTCTACCCCTGAGCCATTGCCAGTCATAATGCAACTACATGCAGAACTTTATTGTGGAACTTGAAGTGAGCATATTCTCCCCTCACTCTGTGATGGGGCTAAACATTGCAGTGCCTGCTGCTTTTAGTTGTCTTTGCCCTCTATTAATTTTACCTTTTACTTTACCTGTTCAAATTGTTTTGATAAAAAAAAAGAGTCCTTGAAATGCTCTCCCGGGCAGTCAGCAATACAAAGATAGAGTGAGTTTTATTCGTTCCTCCCACTGTGGTTCTTCAAGGCTAGGCTTTCATTACAGGCATGACATGGGGGCATGCACACACACATACACGCGCACACGCACGCAACTTAGGTGGGGGCAGGGCCGTCCGTTCTCTAGATACAGTATATTATAGCTCTATATAGCTCTGTGGTGTGGCAAACTGGGAATACATATTGTATATATATGTTTTGCTTTACAGCCACTTTAAACCCAGAACAAATACGTTTCCAATGTCGTCCTGCTCCCCCCCTCTCTCTCACACACACACACACGCCCACACAAGCTCTCTTAGTAACCTTACTATGAAACTATCCAGTTTTGTTTTTAAACATTACAAAAAAAGTGAAAATAGCAGATCTACAAGCTCACAAATGTGTTGCTTATAGTAGCTTATAGTAGCTTGTAAACCGGCTATTTTAGCAATTTCTTTTAAAATAGAGCTTATGTGGCCAAAAGCCCAGTGTAAACACCAAGTTCTTCAATGCTAAACAGCACACTGTGGCCCATTAGCGCCTGGCAGAGAGGGGAGGCTGAGTCAATGACCCACTCCTGGGAATCTCAGCAGGTGGGAAAGAGCGAGCGGTGACATGGGGAGAGCCTTGTATCCTGGAGCCAGGAGTGGGACGATAAGCGATATTATCGTTTATTGTGATAAAAAACACTCACTCGTATTGTGGAGATTTAATTTATCGTGATATCGTCCTCTAGCTGTCATGTACTGGATCAATTCACCTTTTATTTGCTGAGCTGCATATCCAGTACCCCGTAAACCCTCTATAATTGGTAAAAGCTACTTATAATATACGTACTTGATACTTGATAACGTATTATTTTTCTTTTTTTTCCACTCTCTATCAAATGTATTTGCCAAAAAATATCCGATCTACAAGCTTGTAAATCTGCTATTTTTTGCCAAATGTTCCGCCCCAGGACAATGGATTATGATTATTCCGATAATATCGTAAATCACGGTTTCTTTTGTCACAATAATCGTGATATGAAATTTTCATATAGTCCCATCCCTACCTGGAGCACAGCAGAGAACTATAGAACTATGGCTGTCTGATCATTAAAACCTTATAATTTGCCACACGCAAGCACCGTTATGTGCTTGCGTGTGGCAGGGGTGTCGCACCAAATTCTGGGCCCTGGGAACAAGGATTCACTGTGGGGCCCCCATGAACGTTCTTCATAGGGGGAAGGGGTTTAACCCATTTAGACTGGGAACGCATTATTACGCTTATTTTGTGCTTCAACTACTGAAAGATAGCAGAAATACAAGCTCAGCGCGTGCCACGCTGCAAGCTTGTAGATCTGCTATTTTTGAAAAATCGATTCTATAAATGTAAATGTAAATCTAAATCTCTACGTTTTAAAAAAAAACTATGTTTCTATGTCAGTGGTGCTCAAACCTTTTCATGTGAAGCAACATTTGAGTTACAAACGTTCGCTTAAAAAAATAGATATATTCAAAGATTTGCACACATTTTCACGACGTTTCAAAAAATAGCAGATCTACAAGCTCGCAGTGTGCACTGTGAGCTTGTTTGTCTGCTATTTTTCAATAGCTAAAGTATAAAATATTTGAGGCCCCTCTGGGCCCTAGTAACTCAGTCCCACTCCCCCCCCCCTTGTGACGCCCCTGGTGCCCACCTGGCAGCCTATCCGCTCCAGGACTCCAGAGCGTCCAAGTGTGGCGAGACCAGCCAATCAGAGCGGCAGCCATAATTACATGGCCAGATTGAGAGTGTCAGCTGGTGAACTTGGCAGGAGGGATCAGAGTGGCTATTGTCTTATGCAAAATATTTCAAACCAGGACTAAAGCCCTGGCAGCAAAGGTGAGGTTCATGCACTGCCAAATCTAAGGGACCGATACATACTACAATTTTAGAACCGAATTTATTTCGGTTCGAATCGGGGAGTCACAAAATCTCGGTGGCACCGAACGGCCGAATTAATGACGATATCTCCCCCCCCCCCCAGCTCTAAGGCTGGATTTACACCGGCAGCCAAATCCAGCCTGAGTCAGATCTGTGTCACATCCAGCGTTCAGTGGACAGTGGACTAGCACTTTGGGACTAGCACTCTTTTCTGATGCACTGTGTGCAGTCGAGCTTTTATGAGGGATAAGGCAGTGGCATATTGGGTGAGCGTACGCCCACAAAAATTATATAATAAAAATAATCTAATACTACTAAGAATTCATCTTACATCTAGCACAGGGGTCTTCAACGTTTTCAGGCCAAGGACCCCTTAGTTGAGAGAGAGATGAAGCAGGGACCCCCACAACCTTTTCATAGATTCCATATAGTTTCATAGTTTGACAGCACAATCATCAGTATATTTTGGATTCATGTTAATGTGGATTTTCAGATATTTAACCACTTGAACCGTCAATACTCAATAAACTTGACTTTTCACTGTACTTAGTCCTCTCTTTTCCCCCTCCAAAGCTCTGCGAGGCGTTGTGAGCTTGTAGATCGGCTATTTTTTGCTAAAGTTCTGGATGCCAGGGTTCAAGTGGTTAATATAAAAAAGGGGGGAAAAAACAAGTTTCTATCACACAAATTTTGGAGGACCCCTTGTAGTAACTCTGAGGAGCCCCTAGGGGTCCCGGACCCCCTGTTGAAGACCTCTGATCTAGCATAATGCAAGAAGGAAATCATGGTTTAAACCTTTGTGGTATTTTATCATTATAGGTGATCAGCTCTGGATCTTCTTCAGGTCATTTTGGTCATTTCTGCCTTTATTCATAGATTATTCATAGATTATAGAGGAGAAAGGGGAGAGAGAGCGTAAAGATCGTCGTGAACGGGACACAAACCCGCGATGCACTGTCAGGCTGCAATGGAGCCTTTGGTGCCCGGACCCCTAGGCCAGCAGTCCGGTGCATCATAGTGTGGTCGCCCTAACATGGCAACACAATATAGTACTTGTTTTCTTTATGATAGATTCTTTGGAGGCATGTACCAGGCAAGTTTGTCGTATTGTTTCTACGGAAGCTGTGCTCACACTCCTCCTAGTCTGATCATTAAAGGTATACATTTTCAAACATTTTCAAAATTCACACATCTTTTTTTCCCCCAAAAAAAGAAAACGGGGCATAACTACTGAAATCTTATATAGTTTGTTGACCGTGTCCAAGAGGGCTCTATATGTTGTCCTCTCATTCTCTACACCAAATCTCTTTGCCAACAGCTGATTTACAGGCTCACAATGCGTAACAAATTAAGCAAAGCATTGTGAGCTTGAAACGTGTCGGTTGTCTCAGTCCATGAGAGGTAAATAAAATACTATGTGAAAAGGACATTCATTGTGTGCTGGCTATTTCTTTACTTTCATCACACTGTTGAGCCGTGCAGCTTAAAATACTTTTTTTTATTAAACTTTCTGCTCTGCAGTCATTTCTCTCTTGCCCCAGAATAGAAATGCTAGGGTTTAACTATTGTTCAGTTATAATGATGATAATCTGAGTAAGTGGTTGAACGAACAGAAGCGAGATCCTTAATCTAATACAATTTATTTGGGTTTTACATGGGTGTAAGTTTGAGACCACTGCTAACCACTTTGGCTGATATTAAGACCCTAGAGGGCTCGTGTATAAAATGTGAGAAGGAAAAGGTTGCGTAAGAAGGTTCACATACACTCTCGGGACATATAAAAATGAACGTGGTGTGAGAGTGTACGGGCCATGCCACAAACTCATGTCTGGCACTGACAGTTAGCGATGCCAAACTATAAAATACTGAACCAAGTGTTATAAAATAACATTTCCACACAATTTACTGTGCTATGTCTCTGAAGTAGTTAAAGCTGTACTGTGGAAGCTGCTCAACTAGTGGTCAGTAGCGGTATTGCTTTTTTCGGCCGGAGTCGCCGCGGACCACCGGAACGGGGGTCCGCGGACCCCCCCGGCCGTCGCGAGCACCTCCGCCTCGCCGATACGATTCCGTAGAGCCGTCTCCCATCATTTTTAGACCAGGATTGAGGGAGTAGCAGGCAAGATTCCTTCACCAATGTAAACACAGTTGCTGAGGGAAGCTACTTCCTTTAGAGACAGCAAGACTCGCTGTGATTGGCCGGTGGTGTATGATCGGCGCTGTGATTGGCCGGTAGTGTATCATGTGGGAGATGACATCATTTTGCCGGGAAATTCTCCCCCCCTCACAACTCATAGAAAACATATAAAGAGAAGGCTTCAGAAGCTGAAAATAACAGATTGGGGGTTCTAAAACTTTAGCGATTTAACAGTTAGGACAATTTTAAGATTTGTTTTATAAAAAAAGTTACATGGTATAACTTTAATGAAAAAAACACAATTATGTCCACTGATACACCATAATAGTTTAATCATTTATGTGAATCATAAAGGCCAAAAACCTACTGGCACAGTCATTTCCAATTTATGGTTCCCTTAACACCGGAGGAAAAGATCTAATTATCCAGCCTTTTAATACCTTGTCATGAGGAACTAACAGGAATAAAATTGTGTTTTGTTTATGTTTGGGGTTCTGCACCAGAGTGAATAATAAAACAACCTAACGTGTAGCACCACAGGAGAGTGACAAGAACAACAGGCTTAAAGACTGTCCACACAGAACAAGGATGGATAGCCAGGCTGCTGTTCTAGGCTACCAGTAGGTGAGTGAGAGATTATTAGAGCATAAGACATAATACAGTACATTATTTTCATTCATATCTTTACAGCAGAAAAACTAAATTACGTTGCAATGGCTCCGTTAAAAACACACCAATATTCATTTCAAATCCTTTTCCCGACGCAAAGTCTATTACTTCAAAGAATTTCTTACATTTTACGGACTTGACATTTACCATAAAAACCTCCAGATCCTGTGCGTGAGTCACAGTGCGTGATACAATGATGTTGCAAATTATTTTCCGTCCTTGTCGTCTGACATCATAGACCTATGACGTCTATCACGCCTGACATCATACAATCCCTTTTATGCCCATATATGGATATCCCTGATGTCATTAATAGTCACACTTGCAAATGAATTCTGTCCTTGTCCCTTTTATGCCCATATATGGAGATCCCTGATGTCATCAATATTAAGGGTTAGGGTTATTCAATCAATATTAAGCCCATATCTGGCAATTCCCAATGCATGGACATATTGTGTCAGTCTCATGTGGTTTATGATGTCAAACATCTATGATGTCAGACATCTCCATATTTGGAAAAATATGGCCACATTTTGGTCAACTTAAACAACCAACCAGGTCTGTGCATTTCTTTGGTCAAAGTTGATCCCATGCCAAAGCGCCAGCGCTCGCCCAGCAGTCTGCTGTCACCCAGGCGGATGCGTGCACGTCTGCACGCGCCCATGTGCACCCGTTAAACGTAGTTTAATGGCCTAGCTTAACCCATGATTATTCTCAGACAGCAGCAGAGGAAACAGACTTCAGACTAGAGCTTGTGCGATGGCTGGCTTCTTGGTAAGCTAATATCTGTTAGAGAAACAGCGCTCCAATTTCCCTGGCTTTTTAACCTCACAAGTCTGTGGCTGTGCTTTATCATAGCAGACTTCACCCTCATCATATTAACTGCTGTACCCGCTGGTTTCAGTTGTAGAGCACCACTCTACCACCAAGCTGCTCAAATCTGCATTTAGAACGGGTACACATTATTGTGTATTATTATACAAGTTTGCAGCGCGGCACTCGGTGCCGCGCTGTGAGCTTGTATATCTGCTATTTTTCACTGGTTAAAGCATTCAATAGTTCTAGGCCTAAATGTGTTAACCCTGGTTAATGACGGGAGCTAACAGACCAGGGATATTTGGCTATTGTGTGCTCAATTTCAAATTAATGGAGACGTGTGAGGGAGAGGTGTGTACACGGTTATGATATAGGTTTCTGTGCATACAGTATGTAGGCTACCGAAGAGTAGTCAAGTCAAACATCAGCATTACTGGCTCAAATCCTTCACATTGTTTCAGCACTGCCTGCCATGCAGAAGAATATTGTTTCAGCACTGCCTGCCATGCAGAAGAATAATAGTGTAGACTTGTTTAGACTCAAAAGGGGTGGGCATTAAGTCAACCACTTGAGGGGAGAGAGAGATTCAAACTCTACAGTGAAGGCAAATTTTAACTTGAAAATACATATTTAACAACTAACAAAAGATAAATTAAATGAAAAAAGGGGGAAAAAACACAGGAAAGGGACATGTGATGATATTAGAAGCAAACCTACAGTAAGTTATCATAATACATCATTCTTTCACTTATCACCTCATTCATAATGCTCCTTCAAGTCTCATAATAACGAAAGCTCTCATGCTCACCTCTTATGGCGACCGCTCCCGGATCTTGGAGACTCCTGGAGAGAAAACAAAGGAGAGCATGCATGAGGAGGAGGAAATGCGCCAATATCAACAACAACGGATGAAGGCTCTCGGATGCCTCACTAGTACAGGGGAAAGTACCAGTAAGACACCTCAGGGCGACAAGCGACCGGTCGCGGCATGTCTTGGCCGTCTGGCCAGTGATGTATATCGGACCAGTTAACCATAGACTCCTGGTACCCATATATGGAGATCCATGTACTGTATATGGAGATATACTGAGAGACCCCAAACATGCTTACTCGTTATTCGTTATGTGAAAATCCTATGACGTCTATCACATCGGACATCATACATACAATCCCTTTTATGCCCATTGCCCATACATGGAGATCCCTGTCTGAACCAGCCACACATAATATGGGCTGTCTTCCTCCATATATGGGCATTCCCATATGAAGTCCTGTTAGATATGGGCTTAATATTGATGACATCATGGATCTCCATACATGGGCATAAAGGTAACATGTCATTAGGTCGAACACCCTTTGGATCGACCACCAAACTCTAACCCAAACCCTAATCCTAATCTCAGTAAAACTTTGCCTAACCCTAACCCTAACCCTAAACCTAACCTCAGTAACAGTGACGCGGGTGATTATCTAACCTTTCTGGAGATCCCTGCTCTGAGTATCTGACATCACTGATGTGTCAGGGGAACCACAGTGTCAGGCCCCGTCCAGACGGACAGTAAACTCAACCGGATGTCCCAAGCCCTGACCCTAAGCACTGGCGCCCCCCAGGGGTGTGTCCTTTCCCCCTGGCTCTTCTCTCTTTTCACAAATCAACTCACCTCCCTGGACAATTCAGTAAAAATATACAAATATGCGGACAACACTAACATTCTTGGCCTCATCAAAAACAATAACAAATCAATATACAAACAAGAAGTGGAGAGAGTAGCAACATGGTGCTCAATTAACAACCTCCTGCTCAATAACTCCAAAACCACTGAAATAGCCATAGACTTTAGGACTGCTAACATGACACCTAAATTGCCATTGACAATATCTGACCAACCCATAACCCTCTCAGACTCTTTCAAATTCATTGGAACCCACATCAGCAATTCCAGAAAATGGGACTATAACATCACCACCATCACCAAGAAAGCCCAACAGCGACTGTACTTCCTCAGGCAACTGAGGAAGTACAGGGTGAATCAACGCCTGTTAATAACGGTCTGGTATGATTCAGCTGATCAACTCCCCAAATCCAAACTACAGTGTATTATCAATAAGGCAGCAAAAATCATTGGTTGTGACCTCCCCACTCTGAATTCTATATATACCTCCCGTACCATCACCCGTGACAGTAAAATAATTAAGGACCCTTCCCACCCAGCCCACCAAGCCCATCAAGCTCCTACCCTCAGGAAAACGCTATAGATCAATCCATGCCTCGACCACCCGCTTCAAAGACAGTTTCTTCCCCACAGCCATACGAACTCTGAACTCCCTCAGTACCCCACTCCCTCTCCCCCCCTCACCGTAACGAAATGGTTGTCTGTTTTTATTGTTGGAAGTGGTAATGGTGAAAATTTCTTCATGTGTTTTATGTCTTGTTCCATGTCTCTGTCAAGGCTGAAAGAAACATTCTGTACTGAAACTAAATACCACCAACCTGGTTGTGTGGCAATAAAAGTAACTTGAACTTGAACCTACGGTCGCAATTAAAGAACACTTCAGAACGAAGGTGACTATCCTTGAGAATAAAGAAGCCGTTTTAGTCTAATCATTAATCAAATGTTGATTGGGAGCACCTTACGCTTCAATGGACTTTCTTTAAAAAAAAATTAAGTTAATTATCCCATTGTGGAAACGGCATGAGATGAATGTATTTATAACAAAGTCCATTCACATCCGATTGAGCGTTTGGGTACTTCGTAGTGTCAGGAAACTGAAGAACGGTCGGCTGGTATAGCATGCCTTAGGCGGTGTCTGTTCAGCACAGATGAAACACATGACAAAGAAAAAAATGTATCCATCTAACAGGATAACTGAAATTCATCAGCAGTGGCTTTTATAGAAAGCCTTTAGGTTGTGTATAAACATTCTTGAACAGCAGCTGCTAAATTGATATATAGATAAGCATTGCTGCATTTAATAGCTTATACCCAGAGCCCTTTGGCCCTGAGTCGTTTCTGAACAATCTTGTTTTCCTCAACAGGAGGTGCATTGTTTATCATCTTTTCCCATTACTGTATAATATAAAGGTTGCTTAGATCTATACTGTAGCGATGCTCCCCGCAAATTCCCTTTTGCTAAGGTAGCGCTTCCATCTTAAAAATGAGGTCTGTGTCACAGGCACTATCAGATGAATACATATCTCCTCTTTCCTAAGGCCTTGTGCCGTGAAGGGCCACTGCTTTGATTGAGGACTCACCGCTCGGCTTCACTCTATCAGTCCGACCCGGGCTTTAGTGGGTGTGCATTGCCGCTGTGCCCTGGCTCTTAGCATGCACCAGCCTCTCTGTCTCAGTGACATATCATCCATTACCTGCACTATTCAGTGCTGTATAGAATCCCTCTCCCCATCTCTCTCCAGCGACTCGGGCCTGGACAGATTCACTAAGATGGAGGATAGCGAAGAGGATAGGCATTGGGAATGGCTCTCCGACGCTGCCGCAATGAGCCAAAATACAATAGTGGTCTTTTTTTTTTTTACACAGTGTATAATAAATGGTTGGGTTTTACAGTATGTCCATCTGAAGTCTGCTTTAGAAAGTTTGTGGAAATACCAGTTAATAAAGCCGATTTATTCTTCCATTCAACTAATTTCAAATCCAGTAGCAGGGTGTTGTGCCAAACTACAGACGACTAGGAAATTAACTTTGGAGGAAAGTTGATTGCATTGGTGGTCACAGAAGAGCTCTGCTCACTGCACATAAAGTATGGACTTATTTAAGGATTAAGGCTTTCTGGGATGGCCAATGTCTCACATCACTGTCCTTGAGAGAAGAGTTGAGGAATGCTGTTTAGAGATAGAACAGAGTGAAAAAGCTGAGGCATGATGAGATTTTTTAGTACTCAGAAATAGAGAGAGAGGTTCCTGTTTTACAGTTTTTTGTGTGGATTTTTTTTTTTTTTTTTTTTTGTGGTGGTGGGAAAAAATAAAAAATAAACATAAAAATGTGTCAAAATGTCCCTGGGAAAAAAAGGACATAACATGTTAAAATTTTTGAAGAAAGTTTATGATGTGCATGTTTTGACACAATAAAGTATTAAAAAAAAAAAGAAATAGAGAGAGGAGAGATTTATTAATTAAAAGTGAAATCCAAGGGAGGGCTTTTAGATTCGATTTGAGGTGGCTGGTGTGTGCAAACATAAATCTCTACTATGAATGTACAATACATCTAGATCCCCCGCTTATACACAATCATTCATTATTCTGTTAGTATACATTATGGTACAGCACTCGAGAAAATGCTGTCTATATGTTAATCCTTGTTTATACTTCGATAGTTGGGAGAACCAAAGGTCTAACATTCCCTGGCCCTGGATAGATTTCTACTGCCCTCAAATGAAAATACGATTTTGTATGAATGTATGTGTCAATGTTTGTACCAGAGATTTCAGGTGTATTCTGTGACATACAGCATATGCCAGAGTCCCATATCCCAAAGCCCACTGTCAAGGGTCAGAACACTGAATTGATTGCTTTCTAAGGTGATGAACTGCAATATGGCCCAAAATAATTGAGGACGGTTGGGTCAAACTGGTCACCAATGGACCCGAAGAAGCACAATAGTGTACAGTAAAGCACTCAGTGGTGTTTTAACTCAGTGTTCCTACACATCGGATAATGTAAATACTGTGATCTAATCATCTAATCAACTATTTTAATGTAATTATTATGAACATGAATTGTATACTATTATGTTGCCAAATAATTTACAGAAGATTGTAGCTAGGTAGTAGGTACTATATTGCATACAAATAAATTAAGACCAAATCCAGATAAGTTCAATACATGGCATTTTATTCAAACTGCACGTGAACAATACTTTTTTTTTTTGTATTTTGGTGACTGAATTCCCCTCATGTGATGAAAAAAATTCTCCTCTTATCTCTCAACCCCTACAGTAACACAAGGGATGTTACAAAAGACTCAATAGGAAAGGTAGCATTGGCTTATCAGTTTGGTATTCTATTAGAAAAGGCTGGCACTCTTGTGCAATGGAGAGGAAGATGTTGGCTTTGACCAAAAACATGGGGTCAGAGCATTCCTTTTCAGTATGCTCAAAATACTTTTTTGATGTGGTATTTTAGAGGCCTTAACATTAGCCACATACGTCTGGACCTGTGGCCATATTGTACTGGCTCTTTCAAGGACTGGGACATTTTCTAACAAACATTTTCCAATAAACCTTTGTTTAGCTTTCTTCGCCCAGAGGAAAGTGCAAATAATACCATAAGATGTTCATGCATAAATAAGGCCATCGTTGACTTCTTAAGCGATTATGTCCATCACCACCTATGTTATTATTAACATTATATATATATATATATATATATATATATATATATATATATATATATATATATATATATTATATATATATATATATATATATATATATATATATATATATATATATATATATATATTATTTATTTAAGGACATCCATAGTTATGTTACATAGTTTTTCAGTCAACATTTCTCCAGTTAAAGGTTTTTATAATTTTTTTCCAAACAAAAATAAATACATTATACAGTATGTTATTCATAAAACGACTTCCAATTTTACATGTAGCTTGTTTCCTGTATGGAAAAGTACCCCAAAATACAGTTATTCATTGCTCTATCCGTGTTCGCTTACTGTGAACATTGTGGCAATAATGCTTGCATCTGACAGTGATAAAAAATGCCTCCTTTACAGACATCATCCTAGCTTGCATTTGCCATATTACAGGCCATCATGCCTAATGGTGGTGCTTCAGAGCATAAGAACCATTTGTCTTAGGTGTGAGCCTGCGACAAGGTCAATGAAATTCACATACGACTCCTCCATAGAACTGCACACTGTACAGGCTCGGGTGACTTTATTTATCATGCTTGAAAACAACTGACAGCGCCCCAAAGCCTGAGAAAACACACCCCGGGATATCATACACAAATCAATAATATATCCCAGATTGTTAAGATGTAAACTCATTAAGGCATTATGTGTCCTTTATATCCTCAAAATGGGAATTGATCATATACATTTTAATAAAATAAATCAATTTTCCAAAATCGAGAAGCTTCACAAGCTTGTAGATTTTCTCACACTATTATACAAAAATGTATAAACTAGGGCTTAAGAGGTTAATAAACACATTTATTTGGTTAAAAATAAGTCAAATAGATCTAAGAAATGTTTATTTTGAATAAGGCAATTTTAAAAACAATACAACAAATGTTGAAAGCAAATAATTAGCTTATTGCTCCCACCCCTTTTCCATCAATAATTAAATATCTATAACACGCTTCCGCGCTCATCAATCTCAAGCTATAATAAATTACTTTTTTTGTACATATAACAACCAGTAAGACTCCCTAATCGGGAGATAAGCGACCGTAGGTGGACGAATAGGTACCGGTCCCGGCTCTCCCGGACGCTCCTAGGTAGGAGCAGTGTCCAAAAATGTGTTTTAAAAATCGGCCTGAAGGTGGCGCTAGAATAGGGCCATGTGAGAAATGAGGGGTGGGGTCTCCGCGTTGCCTCCGGACGCTCCTAGCCCGAGTTACGGCATTTTATGTGCGCTGCAGTGGCAGGGGGTCCTCCACTGGGGGCGCCACCACTTTTGCATCCGTTCTGGAGCACCAGGAGTCGGTGGTCCCTGGGAATTCCCCGCGAGTTGGGGTGGTCATTTGGTCATTTTTGCACATTTGGTCATTTTTTACATCTGGGGGTCCCCCTGGGGCTCCGGGGGTCCTTGGAGGTTGGAGTTTGGCAGGCAAGGAGTGTGTGTGTGTGTGTGTGTGTAAAATCTGGCATGGATCGGGTCAACGGGTGCGGAGATATAAGCAGGGAAAAAGTGTGACGGACTCACTCACTCACAGACAGCCGGTGGAGGTTTTGGTAGTAAATGCGTGTGTGTGTGTGCGCGCGCGCTCTGTGTGTTCGTGAATGCATCCGTTTACAGATTGTCCAAACTCCCTGATGGAGCAGATTTGCATTTCTTGAAAAGGGAATTTATGGCTTTTTGTGATCTTCACCGCAACTCTGACACCCCATTAAATTGTGAAAATCTCCAAAGGCATGCCTTCTTCAAGTCCAACAATAGAACGTCTTCAGCATTCAAGCCAGCTGCAACAACCTGCACGTCGGGGGCGCTCAGTCTATTTTGCCCTGCAAAGCCGATAAAAATCACCATCTTTCTGGAGGCATTCAGTCAGGTCATGCGAGATGTGCTTTTCAAAAAGTAAGCATGATTGGCATTTTGAACGAAACCTAAAGAATGAAGAGGTGGGGTCTAAGAATTCAACTGGCAAAACCATGTGCTATTTTGGTTTCATTGTTCCTTTAAGACGACAAATACTGGTCTGGTCGGCGGCATTGATATGAATCCTTTAATGAACACATCTAGGAAGCATATCAAATTCAAATCATCACATTTCCTAAGACAACCTAATTAAACAGTTTGCAGGCAGCACATAAGGTGTTATTTTCTGCAGCTGAGGTGGATAGTGAACATTTGCTTGCCGTGCTGACAAGATGCTCTGCAAAAAGAAAAGATAATATCGTCAATTTGGACTGGAAGGTGAGAAATAAAAAAGCAAATGAGGCTTGTTAATGAGCGTTGAATGCTGATTGGCATCGTTTCTGAAGGGGAAGTGAGAAAATGAAAAAAGAAGACAAGGAGAGAGAGAGCGAGTGCAATGGACGGCAAGAGAGAGGGACATAGAAAGATCCATACGGATACCCGCTCCTGAAATATGTCGCCAGAATCCTAAAGAAGTTCCCCCTATGTGATGACTACCCAGTGGATATTACACCCGACTCGATCATAACCTGGATTGAGACGCAGCTACGCTTTGTCCGTGAAAGGATACAGCCTGCGCTCCGTGCCACTGGGACACAGCGGCGGCAGCAGAACAAAGTTCCCAGAAACAAACTGGCGTACCTATGGCAACACCGTAAGTCAAAAGCAATTGATATCATCATGAACAATAGCCGTTTCCCTGACCCACCACCCGCTGTTAGTAACACCGTTACAGTATACGATTATTACAAGGCTAAATATCAAGACGCTCCGACCACTATGCCCCTGGCCACGCCCCCCTGGCATGACGTCATTGAAAACATAGAACCTGCTTATCTCCCAGAGACATGCAGGTTCACAGCAGAGGAGGTAGATACAGTTCTGATTTCTCTCCCTAACAACAAAGCTAGTGGCTCTGACGGAGTAACATATGAGACCCTGAAGGCTACTAGACCCATGTCAACACAAACCCTTACATCTATTTCCAATTCTCTTTCTTTCATATGGCGAAGGGGGCCTGGGGGTCCCAAATGTAGAGTGGATTTATGCAGCAACAAGGCTAACCCACCTACTGCACATGCTCAATAATGATGATGACACTGTCAGAGAAATGGCCAGGGCATCACTCCTACTGGACCTACGCAGGAGGAAGGTCCCCCTGGCTGTTGAAGACCAGAACAACTTTCTGGGTTTCAGGAGGAAAGACTCTGGAAAACTGGACTCACAAGCCAAGGGCTTTGGGGTCTGGTCTGATTGGCCAGATCTCAATGACCTCTGCCATCGGGCTGGAGTCCAGATAAAATGGGCAAAAAACAACGTTAAAGTGCCCACCTCTGATAGACTAGTTACAGACCCCAGTGTGGCGGTGGAAGCCGTTCTCACTCACTTGTGAAAATCTCCAAAGGCATGCCTTCTTCAAGTCCAACAAAAGAACGTCTTCAGCATTCAAGCCAGCTGCAACAACCTGCACGTCGGGGGCGCTCAGTCTATTTTGCCCTGCAAAGCCGATAAAAATCACCATCTTTCTGGAGGCATTCAGTCAGGTCATGCGAGATGTGCTTTTCAAAAAGTAAGCATGATTGGCATTTTGAACGAAACCTAAAGAATGAAGAGGTGGGGTCTAAGAATTCAACTGGCAAAACCATGTGCTATTTTGGTTTCATTGTTCCTTTAAGACGACAATACTGGTCTGGTCAGCGGCATTGATATGAATCCTTTAATGAACACATCTAGGAAGCATATCAAATTCAAATCATCACATTTCCTAAGACAACATAATTAAACAGTTTGCAGGCAGCACATAAGGTGTTATTTTCTGCAGATGAGGTGGATAGTGAACATTTGCTTGCCGTTGCTGACAAGATGCTCTGCAAAAAGAAAAGATAATATCGTCATTTTGGACTGGAAGGTGAGAAATAAAAAAGCAAATGAGGCTTGTTAATGAGCGTTGAATGCTGATTGGCATCGTTTCTGAAGGGGAAGTGAGAAAATGAAAAAAGAAGACAAGGAGAGAGAGAGCGAGTGCAAAGAGAGAGGGACATAGAAAGAGTGAGAGAGTGCGAGTGAGAAGGAGTGAGACTGAGACCAGAACCAATCTTGTTCCATATTGGACTCCACAGCAGCACATTAAAAGCAGATGATCCCTTGGAATGTTCCATACGGTTCTGTTTGCCTGACACGGCTGCAGGATTATGGAAATTGTTTTCCTTGTAGGGCTCACATACCACAGGAAGGTAAGGCTTGATAACCAGGACCACATGAAGGACCCAGGAGAGGGCCTCTCCATGACCTGCCATCAGGGTCCATGCTCATTGGATACAAAAAATATTCTGCCACAAGGGGTGTGTGTGTGTGTGTGTGTGTGTGTGTGTGTGTGTGTGTGTGTGTGTGTGTGTGTGTGTGTGTGTGTGTGTGTGTGTGTGTGTGTGTGTGTGTGTGTGGTCTAAGAGGTGGGCATGGGCAACCTAAAACCCACTTAGGGCTAGGATTATTTAATGCTTTAACAATTGAAAAATAGCAGATATACAAGCTCAAGCAGCGAGCTTGTAGATCTGCTAAGTTTTTGAATATTTTCTTCTAAATTGTCTTCTATTGTCTTCTAAAGGTTTTTTTTTGAAAAAAAAATATGTTTCTATGTCAGTGGTGCTCAAACTTTTTCATGTCAAGGACCCTCAAAATGATATGTATTTGGCCACGGACCCCCATCTCAAAATATGTTGTTCCAGGGAACCCCCAGAAGCAAATATTTGAGTTACAAATGTTCGCTTTAAAAATACATACTGTATATTCAAAGATTTGCACACATGTATATCTGCTATTTTTTTAATAGTTAAAGCATTCAATAATTTTAGGCCTAAATGGGTCAATAGTATAAAAACTGTACACATGCATGCACACACAGCATTTGGCACAGTCCATATTTTTGTATTCTCCACTAATGTCCCTTATTTTGCCAAAATATGTGATGAAGTTTCCATTAGAGCTGCAGCATTATTTAACCACACAAGAGTTACAGCTTGTTTTGGTTGGAAGAAGCGTCTGGAGTTCTGGGGAGTTAATTAACAAAAGCGTATCCGAACAGGAGGAGAACTATATAGACCCAGATATCTTGATACCGGCTTAAGAGGTCCGACTCCTTTGCTCTCGCTGTGGCTCTATATCATAATGGCCTGACATGGCAATTGCATGTCTCCTGGTGATAAATGGGGCCCCTGCTTGAAACGGCACATTTTTGGGATGCTCCGTCTTTACCGATGTCTGCGACAGCCCCGCAGTAAATCCACTGTCGAAACCGTCTACCGCTCCATGTCTGTCTGTTATGTTTCGTTCTCTCCATCCCTCCCTCCTGCTCTCACTCACTCCCCTCTTCAAGCTGTGTGGCTGTCTGCGGGTTATGAGCTATAGTTAGTCTGTGGGCGATGCAGAACTTTTACACAACGTCAATCATATTCATAACCGCGCAACGCTGAGGCCTAATTCACACTTTGTATTACAGCGGCGTCAAATGTCACCATCGTATGACAAAGTGGACATTAGGCTTCGGGCAAAACAAGGGAACATCCAGCGGTTGGGTCATGTGTTGGCTTGCATCTGTTCTAGGGATGGGACAACATGAAAATGTCATATCACAATTATTGTGACAAAAGAAATCGCGATTTACAATATTATCACGATAATCAAAATCCATTATCCCGGGGCGGAACATTTGCCAAAAAAATAGCAGATCTACAAGCACGCTGTGAGCTTGTAGATCGGCTATATTTTGTAGATCGGCTATATTTTGTAGATCGGCTATATTTTGGCAAAGACATTTGATAGAGAGCGAAAAAAAGACTGTATCAAGTACGTATATTGTAAGTACCTTTGACCAATTGCCGAAGGCAGGGGGAGAGTATGTTTTCGCACCTGTCCGTCCGTCCTCCAAGTTTGTTACCAGCTAATCTCCGGCACCGTTGGCCCGTTCGCTGCCAAAATGAGCACACACACTCCCTGGATGCCAATTCAGAACCTCTGCCCCACATTTTTCAAATGGCCCTGTTCTAGCGCCACCATGAGGCCGATGTTTGCAAAACACCTTTCTGTACACTACTCCTACAGATTTCGTCCAAAAATCACGCAAATCGGTAGACAGTATCTCTACAGTCATGTGATCGACACGGATCTGTCTGATTGTCCATATTCCATCCTGATTGGCTGATATTGGCTTTCAAAGTTTGTAAGATTGGTCCATTTTGGACAAAATGCCTCAAATCACAAACGCAGAGTGCAATTAACATGAAACACGTTCCCACTAGGCCGAGGAAGAAATGCCACTTCAAATTTTTTAAATCAGCCTCATGGTGGCGCTATTCGTAACAGGCCGATTCGTGGTTTTACCTATAACTCCACCGATCAGTTTCAAACTTTGTAAGCGCACTCCCTATAGGCCAAGGAAAAACCCTTTCCTTGCATTTTTCACATCAGCCTTTTATAGCGCCACCAGGAGGCCGACTTATGTAAGACACATTTTTGGATATCCTTCAGATTTTACCCACAATTAACACAAATCAGTACACAGTATCTCTACAGTCATATGATCAAGACAGATCTGTCCCATATATTACGGTAAATATTCCATCCTGATTGGCTAAGATTGGAAATTACACTACAAAATGTTCAAATCAGCCTCATGGTGGTGCCATGAAAGGTCTAAGATTGGTGAAGAACACATGCCGCTCTTTTTACATTTGCCTATTATAGCACCACCAGGACGCATGGCCTGGTGGAGACCTGTGCTCGGAAGAGCACTTCTTCTAGTTGTGAGTGTGTTTTTTATCACGATAAACGATAATATCGCGTATCGTCCCATCCCTAATCTGTTCTCCTTTAAGGCTGGGGATTTTGTGGCGAGGATTGGCTCAGCGGGCACAAAAGGACATATCCCATTTGATGTGATGGATGGGTCATTTTAAATCCCCCTCTGAATGGATGGATGGATGACAAGGGAGCAGACATCTCACTCTGCTGCACTCTGTGTCAGTGGTGTAAAGTGACTAAGTACTTTTACTTAAGTATTGTTCTTAAGTAGTACACTTTTGAGTTATCTGGACTTGACTTGAGTATTTATAATTTCCATTGCTTTTACTTCTACTCCACTACATCTCGGATCCAAATGTTGTACTTTTACTCCACTGCATTTACAGTATTTGAAAACTTTAGTTACTAGTTACTTTGCAGATATAAATGATATTATAAAACATACATAAACCACTTTAGCCCTATTTTACAAACTCGCATTTGAGCTTGTAGATCTGCTATTTTCAAACATTTTGTACTTTAAGTACATTTGATGCCAACACTTTCATACTTTTACTCAAGTACATTTTGGATTCCGGACTTTTATGTGTAACAGTATTTCTATATTGCAGTATTGATACTTGTGAGTACTTTTTCCACCACTAGTCTGTGAGGAGAGTGTAGGAGAGTGTTTCTTATGGTCGGTAAGCATCTTTTTGCTTGATATTTTTCTGTGCTGTCACTCTCTTCTTGTTAGCAGTGTGTTTGTGTACATATGTCATTCAATTTATGTAAATAGACCTTTCCAGCATTCCGCACAGAACGCCAGTGGGGACACATTACAGATGACACATCTGGAAAGCAAATCTTATAAGCGAGATCCAGATAAACAACCAGTCAGCTGAGCAAGCCCAATGGACGTGTGTATTTTTGGATATGTCGGTTTGATGCAATCTCTTAACAGAAACACAAAATATTGAACATTCACTATCGGTGTCACATAGTGGAATGCCACTCTCTTAACAACTTCTCACTGAAGTTCTTCTCCATATACTTAAAGTGAATCTGACAGCACAGGGATCTAGTTCAATATTAATTACTATTCTGCACGAAAAGGAGATACTCCATCAAGTCATGGCTAGATATTGATGAGACTCTAATTCACCCAGATTAAATGAAGGCAGCACTCACGGCATTAAACAGATGGCAGATCCTGAGGTTTAATTTTACTTAAAGAGTGTGAAAACCCTAAAGGGTCCATTTGGGTCCAGTTTCACAGTCTCAAGAGTAAAAATAGAGTTTACAGCGCAGTGATTCACCTTGTAGTGTCTTTGTTCTCAGCTGAGCTGCAACGATAAGCTAAATATGAAAGAAGAACTTAGCTTCAGAGCATTTCCTGTAAATAGATCACACACGGAATAATGAAACACCAAGGCACCCTAGTGTTTGGATGGCTGCAGCGCAGGCTAAGAGCTGGTATCTCACTGGGCAACAGTGCCTCTGCTCGACAGCACTGGGTTATCAATGTCTAAAACATTGTGCTCGAGTAATCAGTAGCCTCAGGGTACAATTAAACATGTTTACAAAGACGACTGCATTAATTAATAACAGACGGTTGATGTACATTAAGCTTCACTCCATACGATCTGCCATAGAATTATTTGAACTAAATGGTAAATGGTGCATTTATATAGCGCTTTATTCCAAAGCGCTTTACTTAGATTAGGTATTACATTCACCCTTTCACACATATGCAGCACATTTATACACCAACCAGCACATTGGGAGCAATTAGGGGTTCAGTGTCTTGCTCAAGGACACTTTGATACCAACTCTGGGGGAGCCCGGGATCTGGCCACTCTACCCCTGTGCCACTGCCGCCCAACTACTTAAATTGGCATTTGAAGCATTGCAACAGTCTACAGCAGTGGTTCTCAAAGTGGATTCCAGGGACTCTGTGGGTTCCTTTAGGGGCGTCTAAAATGACCCTTACAAGTCTGTAACTCTGACAGTGTACAAATGGAACCACTAGTCTACAGTACAAGCTCACAACGCGTCAGAACGCGTTGTACGCTTGTAGATCTGCTATTTTCGACCATGTTCGCCTATAATGACAACTTTAACAAAAACATGGACGCCAGGTTGAGAGCACTCAAAGAGTCACAGAGGTCACGTGGCCTGCTCCTTACCTGCCCTAGGTGTCCGGGGTCAGAGGCTATGGCCTCATTCTGGCAGGTGTTAGCCTGAACAAGCTGCTCCTCCCTCTTCCTCTCCTTCTCCCCGGTGTCGTCGTCATCCAGTTCGTCCAGGCTCTGTGAGGCAAAGAGAAAGATGTCATCGGGTCAAGCTTGCAATAGAGTGAGGACTCGCAGGCTGATGCAGGGTGACAGGCGAGGTCATTCCCGCCACAACAGTGACGGTAACTCCTGACTCCTGCGCAGCCACGGTCCCCTAATAATCCTCTTAAGGCACGCTGACATTCATTTCCAGGAATCCCCAGGGAGCCTCGGCACAACCCAGCCCAGCCCAGCCCAGCGCTGCATTGGAATCCTGGCAGGCAACAGGCAAGACTGACTGTCTGGAGGCCTTTCACCTCCTGAGGATACCATATCTGACCAGTGGAATGCATCCAGAAAACAAGCAAGCGTGCGCGCGCGCACGCACGTACGCACGCACGCACGCACGCAAGAGTGGGGGAGGCAGCAGGGGTGTCACACCAAATTATGGGCCCTGGGTATAAGGATTCACTCACATTTTGTGCTTTAACTATTGAATACAAGCTCACAGCAAGCTTGTAGCTCTGCTATTTTTGAAAAACCGTGAACATTTTTGCAAGTCTTTGAATATTTCAAATCCTTCTAAGGTTTTTTGAAAAACCTATGTTTCTATGTCAGTGGCACTGGTGCTCAAACCTTTTCATGTGAAGGACACCCCAAAATGATACATATTTGGCTACGGACCCTCGTCTCAAAATATTTAGTTCCAGGGACCCCCAAAAGCAAAATTTGAGTTACAAATGTTCCCTTAAAAATATACATATATTCAAAGATTTGCACACATTTTCAAAAATAGCAGATCTACAAGCTCGCAGCGTGGCACTCGGAGCTTGTATATCTGCTATTTTTCAATAGTTAAAGTATAAAATAAGACCCCCCCCTTGTGACGCCCCTGGGAGGCAGCCTTTACTGTTTAGTGGGAGATTTTGCACATTTTGCCTGGGAAAGCTTCCAAACTTTAGTGCGAAGGCTCCATTCTTTTATATGATGAAATATGCACGTCGTCTAAACTTCCTACACGCCTTAATGCTACCCGAAATGATGCAACAACGCGTCTGTGTTCGTTTATCAAAAGAGGACGTACAGACGCATTGGGCAAACAGAGCTCGTTGGTAGAATGGATGGATGATTAAGAGAGAAGGCGAAACGGGCCGAATTCCCAATGGAACAGCACAGAAACCAGCGTTTCCTGTTTCATGCATGTCGGACGAACAAAAGGTGCCTGCATAACAGGCCCTCTAATGGTAAAAATAGCCTTACATGGCAAACGAGGAATGCGGTCATTTGCAAAGCCTTTCCTGCCAAACCTTTTATCAGCGTTCCTCTGAGAAAAAAATACAAGCTCCTTTCTTCTCCAGTCCTGTCGACTCGAGTCTGGAACTAATACCAGCATTTCTCCTCTGCCACCTCCTGTCATTAATGGGCCCTCTTTAGAAATTCCTGTTCAAATTGCGTCAACCAACCTGCATGTACAGTAGTATGTGCATTTATACTTGTGCAAAGGGGTTTGCCTCTTGAAATCGTTACTGTCCCTGCAGTCACTGCCTAGCTGTAAATGCAAAAGCAACAAATATAATTAAATGGTAAATGGTGCATTTATATAGCGCTTTTATCCAAGGCGCTTCACATAGATTGTGCATTACATTCACCCATTCACACACACGTTCATACAACGATGGCCGGAGGAAACCATGCAAGGCACCAACCTGCTCACAGGGAGCAACTAGGGGTTCAGAGTCTTGCTCAAGGACTCTTCGACATTAACTCAGGGGGAGCCCGGATTCGAACTGGGAACCCTTTGTGCTCTAATGTCGGTTTCTCTACCCCTGAGCTATGCCGCCCCCTCATTAATTAAATAATGGTGTACAGTTTAATGCAAAACCAAACAGAAGTCAAACTATGTGCAATGACTCAACACTTTGCTATGCGCTAGCCGCTGGAATTCTGGATTTGGGGGATCTCAAAAGTTTATCTTGGCCTGTTTTGCCCTGTTGAAATTGCTCGAAATTGCTTTGCATTTCTCTCATTCCAAATAAAGCCATGGGTGCGATGTGTGCATGTGCAACCATATAAGGGATGTTTTTGTTTCTGATGTCATCAAAAAACTGAGACTCTTGGTGTGTATCTTTCGGGCCAATTCCTCACCTTGGACTCTGGAAACAAACAGACGGAGAGGAATGATGAATGAGCAAGGATTCCACTCTGCGCTCACAGTTAATCATTCAGAAGCATGAGAGATTAAGAGTTTAGGACCAGAAGGTTAAGAACGCTATAAAACAATATTAGCCAGAGTTACAGTTAAGACTATAATAAAACAGTCATATTGCCAAGACTTATAAAAAAAAGAGAACCACAGGATTTCCCAGGAAACACACATTACTGCATTTATCTGCTGGTTTGGGGGTCTCTGAGGAAGTGATGATGATGAGACAAATAAGGAACGAGAGCCAGACTCCCAGAATCCTTTCTGCTTCCTGTTTACAATATGACAGCATGTCAGGCCCTCAGAATGTTTACTTTTCAGTAAAACAAGCATCCTAAAGCTTTGGCCGGTCGTGCCTGTCCCAGTGTAGGATGTGGCTTTAAGAAGCGACATCTGGAGTGCTCCGTCCTGGTCTATTTGGTGTTGTGGTTGGAAACGGTCTCCCCTTTCTGGGAGCAAAATGAGCCAGTCATCTATCATTCTAAAGCGCCATCCTTGGCAGCAGGAATTTGCAACACATCTAAAGGTTTATCTGAATAATAAAGGACTGGATGCCTAAACTTTCCTGCGTGGGCTTTACTCTCTCTTAAGTGACATCCCTTATGCAAGGGTTTGACTAGCAGGCATCGGCAGTGAAGGATAAGTATGATGACATACAGCAGGGGTCTTCAACAGGGGGTCCAGGACCCCTAGGGGGTCCTCAGAGTTACTACAGGGGGTCCTCCAAATCTTTGTGTGATGGAAACTTTGTTTCCTCCTTTTTTATATTAACCACTTGAACCCTAGTGTCCATAGTCAGATAACTTTAGCCAAAAATATATCTACAATCTCAAAACGCCTCACGCTGCGAGGCTTTGTGAGCTTGTAGATCGGCTATTTTTGGCAAATAGCTTTGGTGTAGAGGGGGAAAAGAGCACACTAAGGTCACGTTTATTATGTATTGACGGTTCAAGTGGTTAAATATCAGAAAACACAAATTGACATGAATCCAAAATACACCAATGATTGTGCTGTCAAACGATGAAACTATATGTAATCTATGAAAAAGGTTGTGGGGGTCCCTGTTTCGTCTCTCTCTCAACTAAGGGGTCCTTAGTCTGAAAAGGTTGAAGACCCCTGACATACAGTATGTACTGCAGCTTTTACAAACTGCATTGCCTTGTTGGCTGTTGACTAAAATGTGGAATGCCCTACCAAAGGCCTTAAAGGAGAGTAAATCCTTTAAAACCGGCTGCCACTCACAACTGGTAACAATAAACCTAGCCTTACCGGACCCTCCCCCTGACCCTTCTTTGTAAATACCTTCTCATTTTGCATTATTGTTTTTATTTATAGCTTTTCTTTTTCTTTTTCTGATGATATCTACTGCATAGTACTGTGTTCTATCTGTCTGACATTCAATGTTATGAGTTAAAGAAAAGGACATCAATGGAAATAAGCCGCAAGGCTTCCCTGAGTTTCCTTTTAGTTGACCTTGTACCAGTGAACTGTACTGTCATGAAACTGTACCTTTCCCTATGCAAACTTCTAAAAAATACTTTAAAGGACAACTTTTTGAGCGGTGGTTACACCGTCTCCTATACGTGGCCGTGTGTGTATGCGTGCGTGCGTGTGTGTGTGTGTCCGTGTCTGTATGTAGCCTGCAGAGCCTGCAGTACCTTTTCTGACCACACATGTTAAGGGAGGGGCGCTGTTGTTCAGGCAAGACACACACACACACACACACACACACCCACACCCACACACACACACACACACACACACCGACCACCGCTCAGTTCACACGGGTGTGATTTTTTTTTTACAACAAGGGTTCATATTTTAGATTGTAATTAGAGAAAAGAAAAAGTGAGTGTTAAAATGTTTTCATTTGCTTCATTCTATTGTTTAATCGCGTTTACCGTGCTAAAATGTGGGGCATGCGTACGCATGGGGGCATGCATACAAGTGGCTAAATAGGTATTTTTAGACACAATAAGCCAGCAGTTTCTTTATTGCTATTTACAGCAACACTTCTAGCCCCCATAAGTCACATCCAACCATGAAAGGTTGCGTTGTATCTTGGGAATGAGCTTATTCTGTGTAAAATGACATATTTAGCCACTTGTACGCATGCCCCCAACCACTGAAATAAGAATCTCTAAAACAATAGAAAGAAGTCAATGAAATAATTTTAACACTCATCTTTTATATTCTTTAATTACAATCTAAAATATGAACCCTTGTTGTAAAAAACTAAAGTTGTCCAATCAATCAATCAATTTTCCACAGTGATAAGTGAGAAGACAACAAGCGGATGTTTCTCTGGTCAACTAGGGCTGTCAATAGAGTAAAGAATATATGAATAACTACCATTCTTAAAGCTGCACCATGTAACTGGCATCTAAAAGGCAGGTACAACAGGTACTCTGCCCCTGACAGTATGACCCCTGACATTATTATTGGTCGGATCAGCAGTGTCATGTCACATAGGCAGCCCGAACTCTAGATGTGAGGACCACGGCACAAAAACATCATCAGTTATAATTGAACTCTAAAATTGACCCATGGCTGCCTCCAAAACTCAAACACTGTGCAATCCTGAGATTTGATTTAACTCAGAGTGTAAACATGGACCAATATGGGTTTAAAAGCAGGCTTAATGACTTCTGTGCATTAATCACCATTAATGCATCATTAACATGATCTACTGAGCCTTGGCACAAATGGTGGTTCATACTGAAGCCCAGGCGCAATTTGATCAGGCATGCCAGTCGGTTCCAATGACAACGCCAACCGCTATTACAGTAGTGCGACATTGACTGGACTCAGGTATGGGAGTCAGGGATCAAAGTGAGAATCAATTATGGAGCTGGGGATTGGGACTGATTCATGCCACACTGCACACTGCCAAGGTCAGCATTGTGTTGATGAGAGTGAGACCAGAGCTATGCCAGCTTTGAGTAGCCATACCATCACCTACTGTCTGACAGCCCCACAAGGTGTGAACTAGGATCCACTGGTGTGTGGCAATCGCATTAACTAATTATGTAAATACCGGTAATATGGAAATGTTGGTCTATACTAGGCCCAACACTATCTCGATCTATTTTTTACCAAATGTTCGTGCCAAATAGGGACGCTATTGGTTCATGTGGTTGTTGTACACACGCACAGCAAGTCTACATGCACGGATGAGGACATGTGTACACATGGTTCTCAGACAAACCATAACGGACTGCTCCGGTGCCAAACCTTCTGCAATCTACAAACCTAAGAGATTTAGATTTATCACTCTCATCAATCCCAGCAAAATTCCTCAGAAACCTATTTCTCTGCAAGGGTGGTTTGGGGACGGAGAGTCAAATTGTGCACAAGGCATTCTCATGAAAAGCAGATGGGTTTGGCCACGAGGCAAAAAAAGAAAGAAAGAAAAAAAAAACAGTACACAAATCTATTTTCATCAACATCAATGTTTATCAAGTGAAAGAAGCCTCAGTCTGGCTTTGACTTTGAAGAACACGCTACTTTGCTTGACCCTCCATTTTCACTTGAGGGTGAGAACATAATATTAGCGTGCTCCGACTCGGAACGAAAAGACTTCCATAAAAACCAAGCCATCAGCAAACAATCAACTGGAGTCCACTGTGATTGTTGACCCAGTGCAAGCAGCATCAGCATTCCTTTCAGTGTGTCAGACAGGGCTGGTGCCTGTGTGTTTGTGTGTGTGTGTGTGTATGGGGGGGGGGGGGGGGGGGAGCCCAGTCAGCACGACCCGGCAGAGGTCTGGTACTGTCTGGACCAGCTTTAATACATCTGTGGGAAAACAGAACAGCCCCTCAATGCAACTCTGGCCTGCCAAGCTTGTTATTCGCTCTATAACCTCCACAGTAGGTTTTGGAGGTAGCGATAGACTCAGTCGGGCTTGTAACAGGCCTCGTTTTGTGTGTGTGTGTGCGTGTGCGTGTGCGTGTGTGTGTGTGTGTGTGTGTGTGGACAAGCCAGGGGAGGCATTCACAGTTTGTGGGGGTTCACTTCATAAATAGTATTTTACACTGCGACACCGCAGACCTCCCCAGAAAACCACACAGCCCCCCAGTCAAGCCCCCCCCCCCCCTCCCCTCCCTCCTCTCACAATAAGCCTCTCATGTTTTCAGAACATTGGGATCTTACAGTACTTGGAATATAGGAGGGATGTGATACAAAAACAAATCAATAACAGCCAACCATTCTATTTGGCTCATGCACCCTTTGAAACAGCTTAGTTTATGACTCCGAAGGACTGAGATGAATGTGTGCTATGTGCTTGATCTTGAGCTCTTCATGGTGAATTTATGGGACAGTGAATCGTAAAGCAGGCTAATAGTGTACCTCCTCCATATTTCTTAACACCCTTAGCACAGCTTCATGCTGGCACTCTGACCTCCAGGAGGCCTCAGCGGATATGCGGCCGTGACCTCTGTGCATGTTTTGGCAACTGATGGGCAGCGGTGTAAAGGTACTTAAGTACAATTTTGAGGTATCTGTAATTTACTTGAGTATTTACAATTTTCAACACGTTTTACTTCTACTCCACTACATCTCAGAGGCAAATGTTGTACTTTTACTCTACTACGTTTATTTGACAACCATAGTCACTAGTTACTTTGTAGAGTTTGATTATTATTAGAAAGCATACATGCTCACAATGCTCAAGTACATTGTGAATTCCAGACTTTTACTTGTAACAGATGTCATATTGCAGTATTGATATTTTTACTTAGGCTAAGTGAAAAATGTGAGTACTTTTTACACCACTGCTGACGGGTTATAAGGATAATGGTGGTTTACTGAGCTGCTCAGCGCTATCAACACCAAAGGCACCACAAAATAGGAGTCTGAATAATGGTGGTAATTTCCCTGTCAAATTGCGTGTAAAACAGTCATTATCAATTCAAAACGGCATGCTTTGCAATTACTTTTTGTTTTGTATTATTGATTGGAATCATTTAAATTTTAACAAGGCGAGACAGGCAATGCAATAGATACAGGGAAATGAATCAAACAGAAATAAATAAATCTGTGGGATAATTTGACAGATGACATGAAACATGAAATATTAATGCCACTGCAGATTATTAATGAAGTGAACTGATGCATAATATGCAATTCGTATTTTCAGGATTGCGTAAAAAAGTGCGTCATTACATGGCTTTGCCTCCATCTTCAAATATATACTTATCTTTTTTTTTTTACATTTCTGCACAAAATACTGGCTCTGCATATCCATGGAAAAAAGGAAGAGAGCCAAACCTGTCATGTCCCTGAAGGGCTGTGCGTCCTGAGAGACAACAGATCCTGCCTGCAGCTATCAGGCCACGCCGCCCCGCAGACACCAGCCCTCAGCAGAACACAGTGATTTTACACGTGTAAAGAGACAGTTGGAAGTGGCGGCGCGTGCGGGGCACTAACTTAATCCACATGATTATGCATCCATCCTGTTTGGCAAAAAGCCTGGCCTTTGTTTACACGGAATTCATGTAACAACGCAACGACTTATGTCAAATTTTATACTTATACTATAGGTGATTGTGAAGCATTATCGCAATCGGCAACTTGTGAAGCTGCTATATTTGCCATTTCGAAAACGGTCTATAAAAAAAGGTTGAAAGTACTGTAGTTACGGTCAAGAAACACCAAGAGACAACACTGGATTTAATTACGCTCACAAAGAAGCCAAACAGATATTTCCTTTGCACCTCAAAACACATCCCACATTAAAGTCCCCTGCTTTGCCGTTCTGTATTCTCCCTGGTTCTCCAGGTCCAAATACTGTCATCCCAGGAAACAGAGAGCAGACCACGCTATCCTGTTTGGTGGGAGGGCCATTATCTTTCTGCTTGTTTGCTCTAGCTCACTCCATAAACACTGCTGATCTGCTTCTTCTGACTGCAGCTTGTAAAAACGGCCCCATTAGCAAATTAGCTGTTTGTTTTCTCTAGTGTTTGACCACGCATGCGTCTGTACCAGGGGGAGAGTTCCGCCGATTTAAAATGAGCCCAATACGGAACTAAAACTTCCTATGGTTGGCCGCTAGTTGCGCTGTTTCCCCCCCGGCCTATCGCAAAAAGAATTGTTCTCCATTGGACCCCATTCATTTTCCCCTTACTTTATGGTTCCTATCGCTAGTTAAAAATTGCCTTTCAATCACGATGATATGCGTTTTGTGAAAATAAGGTCCCATTTATGTTAAAATTGATGATAAAGTTGGCGACACCCATGCCAAGGACCCATATTGTTTCATTTGCGCTGCATAGAAACCAATGGCGTCGCTTTGTCCATATCTTTTATACAGTCTATGGTCTGTACACACACCAACCACAAACGGGCCTAATGATCAATGATATCTGTCAGCAGAGAGCTGCCTGCTGCCTCGGGACGACCGACTGTGTTCAGTGAGTCACGTCATTACAAATCATATGTATGGTGGTCAGTGTTGGTTGGGTATCGTTACTTTTGATAGTAACTTGTTACGTTACTACGTTACCCACAGAGAAAAGTAACTTGATAGTTTACTTTTTCCATTACCGACCATTAAAACCCACCTGCGAGGAAGTTTGGTAAACATAAAATAGAGTGCAGCCTACCAGAGTGTTGTGGAGCTGTCAGCTGTGCGTGGCTGCGTGCAGCTTCAATGTGGATAATGTAATGACGTTGATCTATCCGTTCACCAGTAAATCCAAAAATAGTGTGAATCCTTCCACAGCCTTACTAAAGGGCTTCTCTCAAGCCCTGCCATGTCGTGAGCGACTGTAAATTAATGTAAACAAGAGACATGCACAAATAAGTTCTCCTTATAGATGACCGCGGGTAACCTCATAAGCTCATTCATTCAGAAACAGCGCAAATGTGTCAGATGGATGATTTTTCCTTTGTGGCAACAGAAAGAACAGGGAATTATAGGTCTTAAATGTAACTAACTAATACCGTTATTTTTGGAAAATGTAACTGATAAGCGACCTGACGGAAGCTTATCTCTGTCTGCAACAAGCAACCTCGTGGTGGCGCTAGAAGAGGGGCATGTGAGAAATAAGGGGTGGAGGTTGTGGTTTGCCAACCAAGGAGTGTGGTGCAAAGTTTGGCATGGATAGGGGCAACATTGCCGGAGATAAGAGTAGGGCCAGACTGACTGCCGGGGGAGGTTTTCATAGTAACTTGCGACCTAACGGTCGCAACAAATAAAAATAACACCTGTAGCTCTCGCTCTCTCCCAATGGTCCTGCACTATTTTGTTATTTTTGGCCTCCCTCTCGTATTTAATCTATGGCTGATATCATTCAGATGATCTTGCAGAATATCTTGCTGGGAACTGACAGAAGCGTAACGCCCCTCCAGTTGTTGCAGTCTGATAGTGTGCCTTTCTTTGGTACTTAAACAATCACTCCTTATATCCAGTCTGATGCTTTTGTCCAGGCTGATGGTATCTTCGCCTGCACCAAGATAAACATTAAACAAGTGTGGTTGCTGACGGTTGCTGACGTGACTATATTCTACAGTAAGCTAACTGTCATGTGAAGCTCGACCAATTGATTCCCTATTGATTCCCACTCCCACTGATTCCTTATTGATTTCCACTTCCATTGATTCCCTATTGATTCCCTATCCCGGACAGAAGTCTGTCTGTCTGTCAATTTCCAATGGCAGCGGAAAAGTTACCCTAGTAATAAATAAAGTTTCCCCAGGACTATGATGTGTTGCCCTATTGGGCAACCACACTAACAATGGAAGACAAAACGTTGACAGCCAAAAAAAAAGAAAGAAATCCTACATTTTTATCCCACGATTGGGCGCGACGTTGGTGTAGCGGTTAGTGCATATGCCCTTCATGTGGAAGGTGAGTGGTTCAAACCCTGCCTAAGCCGACGTCAGCAAGGGGGAGAAGTCGACAGCCAGCCCCATGGCCTCCCATAAGTAACAAGAAATCTTGTGAAATAAAATGTCGTCAACCAATCATCAAGGACGATGATACACGAAAGAAGAGAAGATCCCACGATTTTGTGGACTTTTACATGCTGTAGGTGATGTCACCTCACTGTGATGTCACAGTGACAATGGAACCAACCCATTGACTGTAAAAATGTGTACTTACTGACTGACTGACTGACTGACTGACTGACTGACTGACTGACTGACTGACACAGTATGGATATCCAGGGTTTGATCTTTGATGAGGTGATGTCATGTGACATCACTTCCTGTACTGATGGAAGGACAAGCTGCGACATTTCTCATGGTATACACTGTGACCTTCTGTTGCAATTATACATTTGTATTGCTGCTACAAATTAATGTACAAGATGTAACAATAAATACACTTTGACTGTCCCTTGGCTCTCTTATCTTATACAGTAACTAACTGTGGACTGGTAGCAGGAGAGGTGCCAGTTCACCTCCTTGCCCCAGCGGAGGTGCCCTTGAGTAACCTTAACTGCTCCCAGGTGCATAACAACCTATGAGGGAAAAAATAACAATCTACAATCTTCATCTTTTTCTTTTCATTGTCCTAGTCTTCCAGGTAATGGATTACATACTCATACTACAAACCTTTCTCCCTCAGTTAGCGTGAGGGCATTGGATTTAAGCTGTGTGGAACAAATTCAGAAAACGCTAACGTCTACCTCTCCCAACTGCAGGGCCAGAATGGCTGTAATTCAACCTCGAGTGAGTTGGCGGACGCAGGCTGCTAGAGCGCTTACCAGTAGCCTCTCCAGAGCCCTGCCCCGCCATAATGAATCCTATCCTTCCAAGCCAGCAGTAATAACGGGGTGCCTGCAGAGAATGGTGTGGAGGCAGTGGGGGTTGGGGGCTGGCCCCATGTTTTGTCTAACCTCTAATCTTGTTTTCACCTCAGCGTTGGCATGCTCAAGCCTCACTCCCGCTTCCTTCCCTTCTTAATGCTGCGCTGCACCCCCCCCCCCTCCCATTCCAAACAGCCTCCCATTCCAAACAGCCCCCAATGTACCCACTGAGCAAACCACTACTGACCCACAGCAATGCTGTAGCCTAGCCAATACTCACAACCCCCCTGGTCGTGACTTCTCTTGTGCTGGCATTCATCGGCAGAACAGAGGCACTGAGTTTACCCCGTTGTTCTCACTCAGGCAACACACACTGTCCAAATATGTGTGGTACTCAGATAGTCACACTAGCGCCCGAACAGCACGAAGGGGGAAAAGAACAACATGAAGAGCAAGGAGTCACAAAAGGGCTCGGGGGCTACTAGCCTCCGACAGCCCACTTCACACTCACTTCCTGTTTAATTGTCTTTATTTTGTGTGTGTGTGTATACAGGGAAGTGAAAGGAGAAACTACTGCGGTTCTTCACTCATGATTTGAAGGCTGCTTATTTCCTGGCCAGGCACCTGGTGTGTTTATCACTGGACAACGATGTGCCCCCTGACCCTGAGCTGTGACAGACAGCCCCTCCTCCTTCTACAAAATGTTCCTGTGCTCAGAATGCACAGTATCAGATCGCGTAACACCAGGGCTCCACTAGAAAGACTGTCTTGTGGGGCGCCCGCTGGCCTACTGGTCCAGGCACATACCATATACTGTAGGCTTTGTGTAGCCTGCGGCGGGTCGCTGGTTCGATTCCCGAGCCCGACCAGATTTGCTGCGTGTCGCCCCCAATCTCTCTCCCTGTCGAAATATGGCCTTGTGCCGGGCTGAATTTGGTGTCCAATGCCTGCATAGATATGTTCCAACCCGCCCACTCAGGTCCTCTAGTGCAGACCTACTTGAGGCGCCAACAATGACATATACAAAATATGGTGAAGCAGCTTTCTGCTTCTACGGACCGACAGCTTGGAATAAACTCACACTACACCTAAGACAGGCAGCCTCTGAGGATAGCTTTAAAGCACAGCTCAAGACCTATTTCTTAACTCTTGCTTTTAGCTGAATGTTTAAATCCCTGTGCTGCTAATTGACGTCCGCATTGTTCTGAAATTGTTCGTCAATGTTTTATGTTTTTATTTCTCTGCTTTATTGTAATCATTTTAATTATTTCTTTTTATTCTGTATTTTTTATTTTATTTTTACTTTTTCTCTGTTAAGCACTTGTGCTTAATTTTCTGCTCTGTAAAACGCTTTGAGCTGCATTTCATGCCATGAAAGGTGCTATACAAATAAAGTTTTATTATTATTATTATTATTATTATTATCATCACCGAACGCAGCGCAACGTCAGCAATGGAGCACCCTTCATTAATTAAAAGGGGAACGTTCCCTGCATTGACGTTGATGCGACGCCCGATGGCTGCAGTGGAACCCTGGCGTTAGTCAGCCAATAACACAGCAACGTTCTCTGCCAACGGTGTGCTTTTTAACAGCTGGTATAGTTCCAGTGCTAGTTTCCTTTTTTTCTACCTCTCTCGCTCAAACCCGGTGAGTGCCTTGGCCATGGGACCACCTAGCAACCTGGCACGGCATGATGAGTTCATCCAATTGGCAGAGGAGGGGAGGGAAACACGCCACACAGACAGTGGGTTATTGTGTCAGCGGTTCCTCCTCACAATGCACTCACCAACAAAGGGAAGAGATGTCTTGGCCGACATGACGCCCTGGCGTGTAAAGGAAGAGGAATCCATCTGTTCCATGTCCCCTTTGATTGGGTTTATCTAACGAGAGCGAGCCACTGGAAATCGGAGCCAAGCGCCATTCAATCCTTGCCGCCTTTGTGCTTGGCCATCGCGTTTTGCTGGCTGCTGACACTGGGTTTTCTTGGCTGTGTGGGCTCACTCTCATTCAGAGCCCCCCTCAACTGTGGGACTATTCAGGTTTCATAGAGCTATCAAAAGAACCACAGACAGGCTGGGCAGGAGTTAAGCCCGGTCTACACAGCATCCAGGAAGCTACAAAAGCGGCGACAGCAACCGCAGTGCAAATGGCTTTCTCGCATTGTCAAGCTGACAGTTATTGCCCACCCGCTCCCACAAAAGTAAAATGTGTGACCATGTCATGAATTGTACATTGCTCAAAGCTTAATATCCATACATCCAACTGTACAATAAACTATGTCTACAGTTGTCTAAAACCTAATGTACACTACAGTAAGAGCTTGTGAGCCTGCACCTCTGGTAAGTTCAGATGGCTGGCGAGTGTTACTACTTAGTAACACTTAGTGTGCTACAGGCACATGCCTATTACCCCTGCTGAACATTACACAGGTTCAATCTAAAAGACAAATGCGTGAAATAGTCGAGACTTTCCTGCAAAACACCGAATTATAGAAGGCAAAGAATAAAGAAGGCAAAGACAAAACCTTGTGTTGTGAACACAGCAGAGATCAGAACAAGCAGTACGAGGTCAATCAGACTCTGTTTGTGAGCGAGTGGCTGATGGCTTGGTCTGATAGCAGTAGCAGCATGGGGGCACCTGATGGCAGTGCTTTACCATCCTGAAGAGTACAGCTCCATTATACCTCGTCACACAACCCTTTCAGACAAAAAAGGTTCCAACGGTGCTGGAATACCAGGTCAAGATGGTAACACGGGCAGATCCGTCACTCAAGGCACTCTGCCATACAAAATCAATCAGGCCAATCAGACCACAAGCCGAGACTAAAGGCATGTTTTCACTACAGTTCCGGAATTTTTCCTGCAAAATAATTAGCATAATGATTTTCAACTTGCCGGGAGTTTAGTTTTTTGGGTGTTTTCACATAAGCAAAAATGCTGGCATAGCCATAAAATACCTCGTTTTCACTAAACCGTTGTCGCGGTGTTGTCCGTTGTCCGTGTCCGTGTTGCCAGACTTTGCGAGAGAACTAAGCAACCAGGTGTACGAAAATAATCCCGAAAAAGTGATATTATCTAGGCCACACGAGCACTTTAAAACTACCCGCATCGCCACATCAGCTAATTGAAAATTACCGATCTACAAGCTCACAACAAATAAAACGAAACCAGCAACTATCATATACAAACAACTTTACGGAAATGAAGCCCAGAGTCGCTTATAATTAGCAGACATGGCAACACTTGCACTGAAAGACCTGAAAAAAAAATGAAAAAAAGAAACACTCTCCCCAGTTCGTTGCGTTCACTGCGGTGGCATCGGTGCCTGTCCTGTCTCTTCTCTCTCTCACTCTGAACGCTACAAATGGATTTACTAAAACAAAATATTCTTCATGCTCAGCAACAACAACACATAAGGTCCGTTCAGAAAGGATCTCATCTAATGCAACGTGTTGCACCTGTGGGCTTTAGATTAGCTGTGGTCTGTGGACTCGCTCGGTGCTCAAAAGACTTTTAGGCTAATCATCACATGACAACGGCGATAAACTAATGATGCACCTTTTGTTGAGAACAGCTTCTTTCTTTCAGAACCTCTCCAGTCCCTCCGCAGATAGCGGAGGAAGAGGTTCCAAAAGGAGCTGCCGTTAAGAAATCGTTGCACTTTTGCAGGCAGCCAGCCATGGTCACAATGCGACTCTCACTCTACTCTTTATAGCCTAAATAATTATCCCTAATGCAAGGTGAAGCTGTATTATATTTCGACTGTAGGCCTATATCCCATTCACATTCTGATCGTTTTCAATCCCAAATACAATGCTTTAACTGTTATCATTGGCTCCTTACGCACCTGCTTGTCAAAAAACCGTCAAAAATAACGGTATGCGTTTTCACAGAAGGGAAATTTGTATTCTAACGGTACTTTAGCCAAAAATTACTAGGTATTTTCCCGTCAAATTTCGGCCTCCAAAACTCCCGGAATACAAAATAAGTGGCCGTTTTCACATGGCGTGAATTTCAAAATTGCCGTCATTTTTGACAAGACTTCCAGAAGTTTTGCTCAGTGAAAACGGGGCTATAGTGAACATTAAAGGGCCGTTCACACGGAGCACAGTAACTATAAAGATAACTATTCACCATTGGATTTTCTTATTTCTTTTTTTTACAGTTGCTGTGAACTCTGCCATCCACTTGACTTAGAATGATGTTTGAAACCATATTTTTACAGTTACAGTGCTCATTTGTTCTTGTGTCCAGTGGCCTGTTGATTTTTTACCAGCTTGATCCCAGCCTGATTTCTTTTAAAACTCCCAAATGTTTGTGATGCAGGAAACATTTACGACCACAGGTCATTTTGAGGCAATTTGAAGGTACTGTAAAACAAGAGCTAAAGTATGGTAACGCAAGTCAGTGAGTGGGAAACAAATATGCAGTCTCTTTGTATTACTTGCGTCATCCTTCATGTTTCTAAAGTAGAGTTCAGGCAAATCCATCCTTCAATCAAATACCACACAAAACACTGCCCAATGTGGTTTGCGCTTGACATGCCAAAGTGCTTGTGTATTCTAGTTTGTTCCGAGTCTGGACTCCACATTTACGTCTGGTCACTATTACTGAAGTATGGCTTGAGGAGGAATCATTTCCTAATTAGATTGTTCCCTCACTTGTTTTTGTTTTAAGGTGAAGGGCAAGTTTAGGAGTGTTTTCTAGTACACGCTAATTAAGTGGATAATATCTTGTAGAAACAAAACAAATACCTCTGGAAACCAGTGAACCTGCAGTCCAAGAGTAGATCAGAATTATTCAGTTATATTAAACAGAGCTTATTCTCTCTTGCTATACAGAAAGAAATGGGGGACAAAAGGGTGTCCCCTAAAATCTGATTTAATAATGGGGATTACTCTGCCTTAGGAAATAAATTATCTCCTTGCTGCCATTAGCATTGGTTTCATTGTACACTTTCCTGCTCTATTTTTTGAATTTTCAATTTGGAAAGTTGAAGAGTGTAACATTTCGGAGCTCCTCCACATTTGACAGTGAAATACCACACATACTGTATTGCTTTCTCAATTTTGACCGGGGATCTCAAATGTATGTACACATGAGATGTGTTGCTAAACTGGTTGGTGATTTGCAAACCTCAATATAATTTATGCCATCTGCTCTGCAAAGCATTCACAGTGAGGCTGCAAACACCAAACAAACTGTAATTCAAGTCAAATTTATTTATGGAACATTTTGCATATGAACAAAGTGCAGCTACTATAAAAGGCTGCCACTCGCAAAATAAGCAATTTTCTTGGAAGCCGTCAGTGGAATTTGTCCACAGTGCTATAAATAAAGGCTCAGTTCAATTTACTCACTTCGAGGAATAATAGCCATTTTAGTCAGGAACACTCTGGTCAAGATGTTCCCTGAATTTTGTGCATGCTTTTTGAGCATGCTAAGCGAATGAGGAATGGGAAAAGAGCTGACTGACAGCTGACTACAGCTGGGCGGGGCAAGACTCTTGTGTCCTACATAAACTAATGCTGAAGCTTCATAACGAGATTAAAGGAGTAGTTCACCGCCGAATAAAAAGATTTGAAAAGACAAATGGGCAGATGACAGCATCAACATCCCCAGGATGATTGGGTGGAGGGGTACATGGACAGTGTTCATGGTGGTTGGGTTGCAGCCTTGCTGTGTACAGGGACTTGCTATGTGTGCAGTGCTTGCTCTGCTATCATATTAACTATTTGTTGTTATATTGTTTCTGATTAATATGCAAAATCACGATACAGTAATATTAACTATATGATGGCAGAGCAAGCACTAGTCTGCACACTGTTGCGGGTCTTTGTGCACTGCGGCCTGGCTGCCATGGGTGTTGTGGATGTACCCTTCTGTTTGATCATTTTGGGGATGTTGATGTTAATTGTCAGCTGCCCATTTGTCAATTTGGTAAAAAGAAATTGGTTGAATAGAACTCATATTTTGGGACCATCGCTCCATTGTTCACAATGGTTTGTAATGCAGGCTGCTATCCCAGGAAGTCATGTGATCCAAGATGGCTGCGGTGTGAATATGGTCTATCGAGACGTCACTGATTGGTCCAAGTCATGCGGTGCTTGCTGGGACAGTGATTATTGCATTCAACTCATGGTTCTCAGATTGTTTGATTGTTTTTGGAGACAGTTCCAACACAGATTTTTTTTGTATGGCAATGTTTGGGATCTTTGTTCATATTAAAGTTCATATTACTTTGTTTCTTTAGTTCACCACCAAATTGACTTTTTTTTCCTATTGATTACTCACGCCACAGAGACTTGAGTTCAATAATATTTTTTGTCTTTTGTCGCATTCCTAAGACAATAATTTTATTACAATAAATGTACCCCCATTGATTCCGCATGGGGACCTAAAATGCATTTGGGTCCCCATCTGGAATCAATGTCTTAGGAATGCGACAAATACAAAAAGATATTATTGAACTCAAATATCCATGTTGAGAGTAATCAATAGATTGAACTACTCCTTTAAGGGTTGCATTTGCCACACAGAAAGACTAAAACCAGAGAAAAACATTTCCATAGCCCATTCCCCCAATGCAACAGTGTTCCCGCTTTCATTTCCTTTCAGGATTCTTGGGAGAGACGAGGCCATGTCAGAGGAAACTAGAAGCAGTGCTCTTCCGAGCACAGGTCTCCACCAGGCCGTGTGTCCTGGTGGTGTTACTGTATAATAGGCCAATGTAAAAAGGGTGGCATATGTTCTTCACCATAGATCTTTCATGGAAATCGGACGCTGCATGCATGATTTGAAGCATTGTGTTCCAAAAATGTGTTTTGCTAAAGTCTACCTGCTGGTGGCGCTATAACAGGCCAATGTGAAAAAGGTAGCATTTGTTCCTTGACCTAGTGGGAATATGTGTGGCAAATGTCACGGTAATCGCAAGCTGCGTTGATGATTTGAAGCATTTTTTTCAAAAACTGAGCAATCCTGCAAACTTTGGAAGCTAATATTAGCCAATCAGGATGGAATATGAAATATCAGACGGATCGGACTTGATCACATGACTATAGAGATACTGTGTACCGATTTGCGTGATTTTTGGATAAAATCTCAAGGAGTAATATCCAAAAATGTGTTTTACATAAGTCGGCCCAAAGGTGGCGCTATAAAAGGCTGATGTGAAAAATGCAGGGCAAAGGTTTATCCTTAGACTCTAGGGAGTGCGCTTACAAAGTTTGAAACTGATCGGTGGAGTTATAGGTAAAACCACAAATCGGCCTGTTATAGCGCCACCATGAGGCTGATTTAAAAAAAAAAAAAGTGGCTTCCTCGGCCTAGTGGGAACGTGTGTGCGCGATTTCATGATAAGTGCACTTTGCGTTTGGGATTTGAGGCATTTCGTTCAAAACGGCTCAATCCTACAAACTTTGGAAGCCAATCTTAGCCAATCAGGATGGAATATGCAAAATCGGACAGATCTGTGTCGATCACATGACTGTCGAGATACTGCCTACCGATTTGTAGGATTTTTGGACAAAATCTGTAAGAGTAGTGCACAGAAATGTGTTTTGCGAACATCGGCCACTAGGTGGCGCTAGAAAAGGCCCATTTGAAAGATTTAGGGCAGAGGTTCTAGATTGGCATCCAGGGAATGTGTGTGCTCACTTTGGCAGCGACCGGGCCAACGGCGACTGAGATTAGCTGCACACAAACTGCGAGGACACACGGACGGACGCACGGACGGACACACGGACGGACGAAGGGGAAAACATACTCTCCCCCAAGCCTTCGGCTGGTGGAGACAACAAAGAAAGGCTATAGGGCAACACATTGCAGGTACAGAAAAACTGATTTGCAACCAAAACAGAGTTTATTATTCAGGAAGTTCAGAAGTGGCCATAAAAGAAAGTAATGAGGGCCAAATATTTCAAGGTTGTTGTTTGAAAGCTGGACACACGCTTCTGGATTCCTCACAAGCCCCAGCACGGGCAATCATATAATAAATAAACACATTCCATAACCATTTGGTACCATTTAACAAAAACTCAACAAATAAAATGTGTTGTGCACACTTGCACATGTTTGATTTTATTTCATAAAACTTGATAAGATAACCCGTTTTTTTTTTTTGCGTTGTGTTTACAATCGCAACTGAATTCCTGAAGACGGGCAAATGTCGTTTTGTTGGTGTGCAAAGGTTTTTCTTTATTTCATTTTCTTGGGCATCAGACCCAGAAATCTGGCATTGGTCAGGCTCTACTGGAGGCAACTGCCACGTTCTAACTGGATAATAATCTTTTTAAGAATCCTAAGTTATGAGTAGCCTATCAAGTAGACGGTAGTTCAACTCTCATCAGTCCTTTAGTGAACATGCAGTCTCATCGATATGTAAGCTGATGAGAGGCTCTGCGGTATAAGTGCATTAGTCTATGACTCCAGCTACGGAGAAGCTAAGGAGTCTGAAATTAGGCCTAGCACTCAGCCAGGTTCCACTATCAGTGGAATGTCAATGAACTGGGAGCTGAAGCCCAGAGTCATGGCGGCGGGACACTCATCAAGTTTCTGTGGGTTTACTTTGGCCCACTACGCTGCATTCTCTCCAGAGTCGGCCGTCCGTGTCAGGAGAGATGAGTAGCAGACGCTTAAGCAAATAACCCCTTTTCTACAGCTGCCGAAAATGAAAATTGCATCTGACCAGCCCAAAAGAACCAGAGTTAATGCTACGGTCGATGCATTGGTGTGCAGTTTTGCGTCAGAATATGAGGGATTGGCAGGTCTGTGTCCAGGCCTGTTACTGCTTAGACTCTAGAAGCAACAGTAGAGCAGATCCAAAATTATAATAATGATGGTGTTGACATCTCATCCAGAGGAATGCGTGGTCAGGACTGATCTAAAAAGATAGACACTGGGCCCGGAACAGAGCTGTGCTCAAAATAAGCAAAGCGATATCATCTGAAACCCGATGAAAACAATCGCTGTCTCGTTTTGTTGGCAGGTGTATGCTTCATCTCACTGCGAAAGACAGATGTCAAAACAAACAGAGATAATGACCTAAAATGAGAGCGGATTACCTTTCTCCTGCGCCACGTGCCTGCTTCTCACACACAACCCTCAGGTAGAGAATTAAAAGTTCACATCAAACTTTTCTCGGTTGCCTTTTTCTCCTCTCCACCTACAGTACTGTGTATATTCTTAGATACCCGTAACACTGATTCTGTCCACATGCATTATCCCAATGCACAAGGGCTAATCTGTTAAATAAACTTGAGTGGCATAGCAGTGCTGGTAAACGAACTGTTTGACAACTGGTGAGAGGTTGTATGTAGTTGGATGGGAAAGTGCATGTGCATGTGTGTGGGCTGTGATTATGTAACGTAATCACCACAGGAGGTAACACAATGCAGTAGGAGCGAGATCATTTAGCGACCTACAACCGGGTCGCGACGTGGTCGGTAGTTTTCAGCGACCGGGTCGCTAAATCGAGCGACCGGGTCGCTAAATCACCGACCGCGCCGCTAAATCGACCGACCCGGTCGCTAAATCTACCGACCTGCCTGCAGTTTTAGGTCGGTAGATTTAGCGACCCGGTCGGGAGATTTTGCGCCCCAGTCGGTCGATTTAGCGACCCGGTCGCTCGCTTTAGCGACGCGGTCGGTGATTTAGCGACGCGGTCGGTGATTTAGCGACCCGGTCGGGAGGTTGCGTGGCAGGTTAGCCTAACTGAGGTAACGGTCGGGAGGTTGCGTGGCAGGTTAGCCTAACTGAGGTAAGGTTACTGAGGTTAGGTTTAGGGTTAGGGTTAGGGTTAGGGTTAGTAGGTCGGTGGAAGCGACCACCGGTCGGTGGATTT
The DNA here is from genome assembly GCF_963921795.1 of Nannobrachium achirus. Classification (NCBI taxonomy): domain Eukaryota; kingdom Metazoa; phylum Chordata; class Actinopteri; order Myctophiformes; family Myctophidae; genus Nannobrachium; species Nannobrachium achirus. The sequence goes on from NC_137830.1 coordinate 39,653,414, forward strand.
ACCTACCCGGTCGCTGGATTAGCGTCCCAGTCGGTGGAATTAGCGTCCCGGTCGATGGAATTAGCGTCCCAGTCGGTCGATTTAGCGACCCGGTCGCTCGCTTTAGTGCCGCGGTCGGTGATTTAGCGACCCGGTCGCTCCATTTAGCGACCCGGTCGCTCGCTTTAGTGCCGCGGTCGGTGATTTAGCGACCCGGTCGCTCCATTTAGCGACCCGGTCGCTCGATTTTGCGACCCGGTCGCTGAAAACTACCGACCACGTCGCGACCCGGTTGTAGGTCGCTAAATGATCTCGCCCTCTCTCACACAATGTTTGACCTCACACACCATGCCAGCCATATCTCTATACTGATTATGTTTTCAACATCCCCTGGGCATTAATGTGTCAAAGTGCTTATCCATTTGCATGATGCGTGACTTGCCTGTCCCTTTCCACAATATACCCCTCAAGGGCGAAGAAGATAAACGGGGACCCATGCTTATAAGCTGCAATCTGCTATCCCCAAGGCTCGCCCCGTGAAGCAATTCCAAGACTGTAATTTCAGCCATAAAAACAGTAGTTAAATTGATTCCCCTACAGACAAAATGGTGTTTCAATTGTACTGTAGTAGCTGAAACATCCCAGAGACCTGGTGGAAGCTGACTACATATATCACGCGTTCAACCTGACAACAGTGGGCTCCATGATAACAGTAACAGTCAACATGGCATGGACAAAGAGGTACTGTAACACTCAGTGATGAGAGGAAAACAATAGCAAAAGCCATGTTGGACAAAACAAAACCAGAAATTAGACAAATGCCAATCTAAGCCAGCTGTGATAATTATATTAACCGTACTTACAGCTATCAGCATGCACCGTTCATTGTTTCTGTCCAGCTGTGATAATGGATTAGTGCAGCCCTGCCAATCTGACCCACTCACTTTGGATCCAAACGTAAGCTGTGCATGAAAATATACAGCCAAACCCAGAGTGCAAACTAGCTTCAGACAATTTTTGGTTATGATTAATTAGCTTACTGTCCACCAGGAGTACTGCCAGCCACTGAAACTACATTAACTTGAAATGAACGTGAAGTGAGAGATTGAAAAGCAACTTGAAAGTTAGATATGGGATCTTTAAATCAAAGTGTCCCTGACCCTGACATGCTAGCTAGCTTGCATGTGTGCGCACACACACATCTAATAAAACCACTTCTTGTTAGGAACAGGTTAGGCCATATGGGACCAACACCCCATCGGTGGCTGCCTCAGCGATCGCACCTGGTTCAGTGGGACTGCACGTCAGAGAAAAGTCGTAATCATGACAACGTACACCAATCAGTGCATAGGGACAGAAGTGAATCCTCCATTACCCGACGCCGTGGCAGTCTGTAACGTAATACACCAAGGTAATTAATGCATGCTGAGAGGAGCTGAGGGAATTGGACACTGTACTGACGCCGCGCTTTGATCAATCAGTTGATCAAATTGACATTCAGAACAATCTGGGAGCTTTGTGTTTTGACCTGGGTTCTCTCGCACTCCCGACATCTTATCGGCGGAACACATTAAAACAGTTTATTAAAACAAGAAAGTGGTTCCTGACTGCCTGCAAGGCAGTTGCTATGCAACATTCGCATTAAAGGACCACTTCACCTCTGGGACAACCAGATCTTATTTTATTGTTGTTTGGGACACGATCAACACAATCCTGAGTTATTTTTTGTATTTCAGCATGCTACAACTGGTTATATGATGCAAAATGCATCATATGACCAGTTGTAGCATGCTGAAATACTAAAATATCTAAAAACACAGATTGAACACAAAAAATAACTCTAGGATTGTGTTGATTGTGTTGTAGTTAAGATGAACTCCCCTATAACTGTAAGCTCCCGAATAAGACTATGTTGATGGCCTATAAAATTACCAGAAACGTTTTTTTGTAAATATCTATTCACAACAAAAATCTGACATTTTAAAACATTTCTGTTTGATACAGTAATACTTAAGGTAATGTGGTCACAGGTGTGTCTATACTACAGCATTTTATAATGGCTTCAAACGGAACCATAAAAAATCAGAGCAACACGTTGACTGTGTTTAGGTGACTTATGAATATGTAAAACAAAACAGGAGGTTAACTGAGGAGAACGGATGGGAAGGAGAAGGGATTGGGAGAATGTCTGTGATATGAGAGAGTTGCATAACAGTATTTTCTTGTTTGTCAGGGCACTGATCCAATAGGAGTTGATGCTTCCCAGAGAGCAGCTCCTCTCGAGGTACTTTGTGTGTGAATCTGGGCTGATATGCGAGGGAGTCAATCATCAGTGTATTTTGGATTCATGTCAATTTGTGTTTTCAGATATTTAACCAGTTGAGCCGTCATTAACTAATAAACTTGACCTTTCACTCTGTACTTAGTCTGCTCTTTTTCCTCTCTACACCAAACCTCTCTGCCAAAAATAGCCGATCTACAAGCTTGTGAGCTTGTAGATCTGCTATTTGTGGCTATAGTTCTCAGAATATGGACACTAGGATTCAAGTTGTTAATATAAAAAGGATTGGAAGATTTGGAGGACCCCCTGTAGTAACTCTGAGGACCCCCTAGGGGTCCCGGACCCCCTGTTGAAGACCCCTGCCATAGAGAGAGGCTTAGTAGCAGTAGTGTCAGGGACTCCACGACGAGTCATTCCTAGATCGTTATGCCAATACATTCCACTGCTGTTCCATCCTACTGACTCAGCCTTCGTCCTACTCCTCCCACCCAACCCAACCTGCTGACAGGTGCCACCCCAGGCCATAGGAGTAGGAGTATGTGTCGTGCAGTGACACATATCACTTCCCTCCGCCGAACAGGGGCCAATTGTGTTCGTATAGACCAGGGGTTTTCAACAGGGGGTTCGGGACCCCTAGGGGGTCCTCGGAGTTAATACAGGGGGTCCTCTCTCAGCTAAGGGGTCCTTGACCTGAAAACGTTGAAGACCCCTGGTATAGACACTCAACAAAGCCATATGCACTGTGGTGGATTCGAACACACAACCTGTCCTCCACGGTGGTGGTCAGGTACTTTACCGCTGCGCCACCCGATCGCCTACGAATACATTTCTGAATTAACTTGTGGGACTAGAAATGCACAAAGCCTGAGCTAGACTAAAGGGAATGAAAAGCCAGTATACTTGAGTGGACTGTGCAATTACTTATGAAGTTGCTGCAAAACATATCTGGGTCAATCAAACAGCTGATGATTTTATCCATAATTGTTCCTCTCCCTCTGAACATTGCTGAACATTATGTTGTCAGGCTCAAACAACTAAGTCCACAAATATAAAATTCAATAAACATATGATGGAAAATGAATCTTTATTCAGGGCAAGCCATGCAGGGGATAAGATGTATTTTGTAAATATGCTGCTGGGCATATCAGAAAATATAAGTAGGGGTAACTTGAGTACAGTATGCAATCTGTTGCTCAGAAAAAGGCTAAGCCTAATGCTTTGGTTAAAAATAAGCCCATCTGCTATGTAAAATATGCAGCTTCCTTGCTGACAATTTCTTTGGCAAGTACATGGCATTTCATCAAGCTCATAAATAAACCATACCAAGTCAAACCAGGCTGTCTTGTGTTTATAGTAATATTATTCTGCAAGGGGAAGCCATTATTTCATGATAACCACGGCTGTGGCTCAGGTGTAGAGTTGCCATCTTATAACATGGAGGGTTCCCGAAGGCTTCCCAGTTCGATCCCTGGCTCCCCCAGAGTTGGTGTCGAAGAGTCCTTGAGCAAGACTCTGAACCCCTAGATGCTCCCGGTGAGCAGGTTGGTGCCTTGCATGGTTTCCTCTGCCATCGGTGTATGACTGTGTGTGTGAATGGGTGAATGTAATGCACAATCTATGTAAAGCACCTTGGATAAAAGGCGCTATATAAATGCACCATTTACCCTACATGAAGAAGTCAAATACTCATGGTACGTTCTAAACATGAGTGCAGGTCGAAGACCCCGAGACAGGTAAGGTGCTGTAGAGGGTAGAGATAGCAAGGCCACTTCAACCTGCCATTATCACTCATAATTAAAGAAAGAAAGAAAAAAAACAACACCACCTTATTCACAGTGGTTTAGTGCCGTGGTTCTCAACCTGTGGGTCGGGACCCCCAGGGGTGGTCCCCAAATTATTTTGAGGGGTCCCCAGATGATTAGCTTAATGTGCAACACTGTTTTCTCACTCAACAGTAAACAAACCAACATTAAGTTTAAATGTAGAGGGTATCTGCACATTTCTAAAGTTACAATTTAAGGACGTCTTCTTAACACAACAGAAGCCAAGGTTTCTAACATTTCTAGCTGTTGCTGGTGCCGCCGTTCACTTACGCTTTATTTTGAAGAGCCTCGGAAGCTTCGTGCGTGTGCACGTGAGTGTCCACTGACGATTGAGGTCACTAGAACTAGAAACTAAACCAGGGCCGACCATCGCGGTAAAGTGTCGCCGTGAGAACAATCAGATCTCTGCTTCCCTGGCGTTCTTTGCACCTTATTCAGAGATAAAGCCCTTTTTATGTTTCAGCATAGAATAGAAATCAATGCAGCCTAGATGCTCCATTTCGCTTCTGTGCGCGTCATGTTATGACATATGCACCAGCGTCTCTCACAGGGTACACAGGACGGATGCAGCTGCATGTAACAAAGTTAACCCTTTGTCTCGTTGAGAGACGAGACACGAGACAACTGAGTTTTGGCACAGCGACCTCCAGTGGCCGTATCTGTTACTGAACGAGTTTGGACCCCAAGTTGTTAATACCTCTAAAATGACAAATTAAACATTGGCCAAATTGTCAAATATTAGAGGCAGAAATTGTGAAAATAGCCGATCTACATGCTCACAACGCCTCGTGTTGCGAGGCGTTGTGAGCATGTAGATCTGCTATTTTCACAATAGAACCGTTTTATACAAAATGTAATGCCTCAACTCTTAGTCCTCGTCAGGGTGGGGGGTTTCCCAGTTAAAATATGATTATTTTGGGGGTCGAGGCCAGAAAACCTGCCATTATTACTCATAATTAAAGAAAGAAAACAACACCAACACCACCACCACCTTATTCACAGTGGTTTAGTGTGGGCCACCCATGCATGCAATCCCAGGATCATGCCTGGATTCCAGATGGTGTCACAAAATCATTCCCCTTACACAGTGGTTGCCAAACTGTTTAGCTTGTGATCCAAAAGAGAAATTAAACGTTTGCCCAGGACCCAAACTAGTGAAAATAGCAGATCTACAAGCGCACAACACAACGTGAATGCGTTGTGCAATGTGCACTTGTAGATCTGCTATTTTCACTACATCTTAATTATTATTATTTATTTAAAATGTATGGAATTTCTTAGATTTGTTTGTTTAAGTATTAAAACGTATAAAAGCATGATTCTTTTAAATTATAAAAAATAAAATGTTTAAATATTTATATTTTTGTATTTAGGAAAAGAAAATGTGATTTTTACTCGAGTCGTTACCCATTCAAATCAGTCCGCGACCCACAAATGGGTCCCGAACCAGCCTTGATTTCAATACATCAAGATGGGAAACCTACCCAAATTATTCAGATCTGTGTGCTTTTCGGTGTGAATAGTAGGGATGGGACGATATGAAAAATTCATGTCACGATTATTGTGAGCAAAGAAATTTGCGATTTATGATTTTGATGATAATCAAAATATCCCCAACATCCATTATCCTGGGGCCGGAACAGTTGCTACGACTATTCTTTTGGCAAAGAGATCTGGTAGAGAATGAAAAAAGTATGTTATTTACAGGTCCCTTTTACCAATTAGGTTGTAGTCACACCAGTGGATTCCCCACTCCGCCAATACATTTCAATGAGAATGGAGGAAAACGGCCCCATTCCCATTGAAATACATTGGAGGAATGGGGAATCCACTCTTATAGGTACTGTACTTTGGTGTGACCGCAGCCTTATAGAGGGTTTAAGTGGTACCGGATATGCAGCTCGGCAAATAAAAGGTGAATTGATCCCAGTGCATTACGGAGGACAATTTCATGATAAATTAAATCTCCACGATGCGATAAACGATAATAGCGATTATCGTCCCATCCCTAGTGAAGAGCAGACAAAAAAAGCCATGTCTGGCTGGGGCTGGGGTATGTATGGCAGGGCAGGGCAGGGCACTGCAGGGCAGGGCAGGGCATGGTGATTAGTGCATTCCTCACCACTCACCACTCTGCTGAATGCCACACAGACACAAACACCCACCAGGCTTAAGGCAACAATAACCGTTTCTCTCTCCTCTATTGAGCACTGACTCACTGCATCGCTGCACCCCTGCACCCCTGCATTTACATATAAATAAGAGCATGCGTGGCATGTGGACGTTTTATCACTATAGCCCCTGCTGGCTGCTGAAGCAGATCGGTGGTAATCGTTTGCTGTTAAAACCCTGCCGGTGGTTATTTCCCCCTTCATTCATAAAGCAGCGAGGAGGAGTGTAGATTTAGGGTAGCCGCTGTGTCATCCATTACTGTCAACGCTCCAATCGGTGAGCTTCCCTTAACCTCCTAACACTGTATAATGAAGGACAGAGAAGATAGCACCCCCGAGAATGACATTGCAGGTGTGTGATAATCAATGGGGTGGGTAATGGTATTGTTTCACTGACACGGGTCCCCCAACAGTGCACTGTACTGGGGGACCGAACTTCCTCATGCAGCGGAAGAGCTGAGTGAGCGGCTGCTCTGAGCTTACGCCATAGGGAGGAAGGTCTCATCTCTGTTGCGTTTGTCCCCCAGCTGCGACAGCCCACAGGTAGCATAATGCTCATATCATATACCAGCGCTACTCACCGTTGCTTTTAGTCCAGCTGTCAGAGAGTGGAATACCCCCAGAAATGTGTTATCAACTCTGTGGGGCTTTTGGTAACTAGTGGATACGCGGAGGCATGGACTGAGTCATGGTGTACGGTCCCCGTGAGCAAACGCTTTGTGCTCGCTATTCATGAGGAGGATCGCTTTACCTCACAAGACTGTACAAAAGCCTCTTCCCGATTCTGGGAAAAACAGTCGGTCAACATTCCAGCACCCTCCAATACCTTGCACACCACTGTGGCTTATCTGGCTGGTCACAACATGGGAGGACAGGATGTTTTTTGGTGTATTAAGCAAAAGAGATGGGGAGTAAGAGTGAGAGACAGATGGGGAAAGATTTAACTGCCTCGAATAGTGGCACAGCTTATAGTTAGGGAAGGGTCTTTGACAAATCTGGGAACTAAATGCTTATTGCTTACCAATAGCTTTCTTCACAAAATGTGTTCATAAAGGTGTCTACTATCACCTCTGAATTTTGTCAAACCCAACTCCCTTGGGAAACTTTGTGGGAGCCAATCAAAGTCGGGGTCTCATCTTTACTTAATTTAATTAAAACAATTAATCTGCTTCACAGTAAGTACATTAGCATATGAGGGGTCACACTAGGGGTTTTTCATGATTCTGAATCAAATGCAAGCATTTTCTTTTTTTTTTACTAAAAAAAATCATTCCTTGGGCAAAAAATGGCCCCCACAAAACTGTGAAAAGTGATGACTCATCACTAAACCAGTTTTGTGGGGGCCATTTTTAGCCCAAGGAATGTTTTTTTTTGGGCCAAACAAATGCTTTAATTGGATTCAGAATCATGAAAACCCTCTAGTTTGACCCTTCACTTGCTACTTAAAGTCGATTTATTTTTTGGTTTGTTTTTTCTGTATAGTAAAGTCAATGAGACTGCAACTTTGATTGGCTCCCACCAAGTTTCCCAAGGGAGTTGAGTTTGACAAAGTTCAGAGGTGATAGTAGACACCTATGAACACATTTGTGAAGAAAGCTATTGGTAAGCTGTAAGCATTTAGTTCCCAGATTGGTCAAAGACTCTGCTAACTTTCCTGAACTATAACTCAGAGAATGCCCAACGAGTCAACAGGGCATGGGAGGAGGATGAAGGAAGGAAAAAGAGAAGGAAGGAAGGAAGGGAAGGGAAGGGAAGGGAAGGAAGGAAGGAAGGAAGGAAGGAAGGAAGGAAGGAAGGAAGAAGGGAGAGGTACAAAGCTAAAAAGCAAAAGTGCCACAACAGTAGGCCATGTTTGAAATAAAACATCATGAATGTATCTGTGCACATTTAGCATGCCATGATGTTAGCACATGAAAAGTAAGAGAACAGCAGCATTTTCCTTGCAGATACAAGTTAATATCCCCCCCAAAAATACATTTGCACTTTGTAAAACTTTCAGCACTTGGGCCAGCCAATGATTCAAGTTAATTAACATACATAACACAACATGTTGTTTTCAGGGAGGTGTCATTCCCCCCACCCCCCCAAACGGTGAATCTCTAATTTAGGAATAAATCTGTTTGCGCCTAAAGCCCCCACGTGAATCAAAACAGCATCCCGGTTTCGACAATGGAACAAGGGGGAGCGCTTGTTTTCGGTGGAGATGACGGAGGCACGCCGGCGTTATATTATAAACACAATCTGATCTAGCAATCATGACATAGGCAGGCTATTTATTATAATCACAACAATCAACAAACAAGGACAAATTGTTCTGCCCACAACCTTATCAAACCACGTTGCCGACTTATGTGCCGTATGGACAGAATAGTACATCTTCAGCCCCCCGAATTTCGTCACCTCCGCGCGGTCCAGGGGAACACAACGGAGTGCTCCCTACCTCCGGTTCAGCCAATCACAAGCTTCCACTGCCGATACCGGGATGCTGTTTTGATACACGCAAAGCCCCCATGTGTGCAGAGCTCTCTCAGCAGTGCTAGCTTAAGAAAGTGTAATGCAACACAGCCTCGGCCTGATAAGACAGACATCCAGTTACCACCTGCCACCTAATATTTTATCACCGGCACCTGATTGCCCCCCTTTAATATTTTAAAACTAAAGCGCTTTATCTGTCCTTTGAAGCATCGCTTGATGAGAGAAGGGGAAGGGGGGGGGGACAGGGAGGCTTTGCATGCCAACGAGGAAGTCAACTGGAAATATGTCCAGATTAATGGAAAGCACCTGGCAGTCGAATAGCGGGCGGCGATGGTAGCACACAGCGGACGCACAGCATGGCATCAACAAGCTCCCACCAATTGAACCTACTTTCCGAGCCATACATTACAGGCTGGTAACTGTCTAATTAAAACCAGACAGAAAATAACACCGTGGCAAACTGGCAATCCATTTCTTTGGCTTTATTTTGATTAAGATATTAACACGGTGCGGCAAGGGTTAATTGACCCTGAGCGTGTAAAGATTTATCCACAAAAGGTCCAGAATTCGATTAACTGTCCTGTTTTGTTATTGCAGGGCAGTGTTTAATCTTTGAAAAGACCAATCAAGGAGCACCTTTTCTGTCCAGTACATGACAATGGTTTCCAGCAATCACATTGGATTGCATAATGGTACATTCACAGTACTGACACCTTACGTAACTGATCTCTCCAGGACAAAGTGAACTACACATCATTAATCATTCTAACTCCAGGGAGGGATTTTAGTGATTTACTCCAGTTTCTATGGATTTCGCGAGAGCAGACTTAGCAAATCATGAAATGGACAAACGGTTCCAAAAACCTCCCTTCGCAGTTTCACTCCGTTCCCTGCCACATAGGCAGGGGCGTCACAAGGGGGGGGGGGGGGGGGGGGGACTTTGAAAAGTTGTGAAAATGTGTGCAAATAATCTTTGAATATATGTATTTTTTTAAGCGAACATTTGTAACAGTGTTGTTTTTGACAGCACATTTTGATTTAGTTTTAGTCATAGTCTTTTGAATAAAATGTCATTTAGTTTTAGTCATTATTTTAATAGTCACCTGAAAAGTATTAGTTTTAGTCTAATTTTAGTTGACTAAATATCATAAGATTTTAGGCGACTAAATCTAAAGTTGATTTAGTCAACTGAAATGTATTTTGGCAGGCCTGATAGCATCGTAATGACTGATTTTACGCTTGGTTGTGTGCTGAAAATAGCAGATCTACAAGCTCACAACGCATCGCACCTGAGAGCAACCAAACATAAAATGACTCTCTTCAGCACTATCAGGGACGCGTTATTTGGAATTGCACACGATTTCTGGACAAACCCCGCCCATGGAAGCTTTTGATTGGCTGAACTGGCGCTAGGGAGCGCTCCTTTTTGTCCGCTTGGACCGCACAGAGGTGCGTGGTGCGTTTATCGTGCGCAATAGAACGATTGCATTCACCACGGCTTCGTAACTCGCGCGGCCGCTCGGGGGCGAAGAGCAGGACCAAGGTCCGCTGGCCTTCGCGCCGCTTGCAATGTCGTGGACAATAATCAACGCCTCCGCGCAGAACGCATGTGCAATTCCAAATAACGCATCAGGGACGTGCTGGCCATTGGGAAAAGCGGGACAACTCCCGAAAGGCCGGTTCATTCCCGGGCCGGTCCAGGCCGGCCATTAGGAAAAATAAAAAAATAAAATGTCGTCCTTTGTTCCATTTTGGGGGCTGGGCGGCCAACAAAGTAAATCGTCACTGTCGGGCAAAAACCTCGTATCTCCATGTTTCAAATGTGTACATTTTTTCGCAAAGCAAAGCCCCGCTTCATCATACAAGGCCGTCACACAAAAGTAGTCGTCACACAAAAGTAGTGAAAACAGCAGAACTACAAGCACACAACGCCTCGCGGTGCGAGGCGTTGTGTGCTTGTAGATCGGCTGTTTTCACTAGTTTAAATCATTTTTAAAATGATAAATACAAAATAAACGCTTTTGGACATACAAGGTTTCCACCCGACAACGACAACATTTAACACGTGACAAGCCCACTGGCTTGTCACATGTCTTGATCTGAAATGGCAAATCTTTGAGTAGCAGCAGCGCTATAGAGAGAGATCTCTCTCTATAGCGCGCAATGAGGGCCTCTCCAACTCTTTTTCCCGGGCTGAATCAGGGGCCCAGCACGTCCTTGAGCACTATAGTCCCTCCCCAACGTTTTAGTCTAGTTTTTATTTTGTTGACGAAATTGTCAATATATTTGCTCTTAGTTTTAGTCATCACTGCTTAGTTTTTATTTCGTTTTTATTTAGTTTTCGTCAGTGAAAAAAATGCAGTCGACAAAAACATTTCGTCATAGTTTTAGTCGACAAAATCAACACTGATTTGTAACTCAAATTTTGCTTCTGGGGGGTCCCTGGAACTAAATATTTTGAGATGGGGGTCCGTAGCCAAATACATATCATTTTGGGGGTCCTTCACGTGAAAAGGTTTGAGCACCACTGACATAGAAACATGGGTTTTTCAAAAAAACCTTAGAAGGATTTGAAATATTCAAAGACTTGCACACATTTTCACGATTTTTCAAAAGATCTTGCAGCGCTGCAATCGGTGCCGCGCTGTGAGCTTGTATATCTGCTATTTTTCAATAGTTAAAGCACCCAGGGCCCAGACTATGGTGAGACACCCCTGCTGCCACATGTAGGGACACGCTGGGTGCTGAATTAAATAATTACTGGAGAAGAAAGGGGAGCAACAACTAAACATGGGGGAGGATGAAGAGTGAGAGAATCTCTTGGCTCTCCACTCTCAGTAATTACAGGCTACTGTGAGTGTGGTATAAAGTAACCAAGTACATTTACTTAAGTACTGTACTTAAGTACAATTTTGAGGTATTTGTACTTTACTTGAGTATTTCCAATGTCTAATAGTTTTACTTCTACTCCACTCCATCTCGGATCCAAATATTGTACAATTATTTGAAAACTTTAGTTACTTTGCAAATATACATTATATTAAAACAACATACACATTGCCAGCCAAATTTAAATATGAATGTGCGCTTATAACTCCAGGAAATAGCTATATTTAATCATCATAATCACATCAATTTACCAAGCCACGAAATACCATACCACAAAATGACCACTAGAGCGAGCCATAGACCATAGACTGTGGAAGCCCCCATGTTAACCCATGTTAAAACCAAGGTTCACAACATTCAAGGATGGAACGATGACATCGATTCCCATTGACATGAATGGGAGACCCGCGGGCCGCCATCTGAGCTCAATACTGTTCAATTCGTGCTTGATCGTCTAAAACCACCATCGGTATGGGCACCGGAACGTATACAGATGCCACACAGAAAGTTTCCGAATCAAAATCCGACCTAGTGAAGCTGCGTGAGGGTCGGATGGTTTGCATTGAGCCTAGCGGCTAGCAGAGGCCTACGTAAACAGGAAGCTATGGCTTAAAGGTGACGTCATAATCGTATCCTTTTTTTCACGGTTTACGTCTGTATACTAGCCGAAGGTAAGCTAACCGTTCCGCTCCGTCTATTAACCCAAATTAAAAGCTTAAACAATGCTTTTATATAAAAGTCGATTAAAGTCGATTGGCAGGGAACTCCATAATGAGATAGTCGATCTAAAAGTCAACCGGCCCTGACTGAGTTAACCACTTTAGCCCTATTTTATGCCTATGCTATTTGAAAATAGTCGATCAACCAGCTCAGTGAGCTTGTAGATCTGCTATTTTCAAACGTTTTTGTACTTTTACTTAAGTACATTTTGATGCCAAAACTTTCCTACTTTTACCTACTTTTAAGTACATTATGAATTCCAGACTTTTACTTGCAACAGACCATTTCTACATTGCAGTATTGATACTTTTACTTAAGTAAAACATTTGAGTATTTTTTCCACCGCTGCCTACTGATTATGCATATGAGAGAGTAAAGGGAGGAGGCGGCGAGTTGCCGCACGAGCGCTTGGGGGGGAAAACCAACGTGCAACGTGACAAAGCAAAAGAGTTATTATCTCTCGAGGTATTTCAGGTCCGTTTATTACACAGCAAATATGAAGTCTCATGTTTCCTTTGGAGAGAGTGAAGGGAGGGAGAGAGGGAGGGGTGGGGTTCGCACACCTGACAGGTAACATGTGACTGAACTGCTCTCGAGGCTGAATCGCCTCAACAAACAATGGCACTAATGTGTGTGAATGCATCACAGTAGAAAAAGCTCTCAAATGATTGTTTTACTTAAAAAAAAAAAAAACGTTGCGATGAAATGCATTGTGAGCTTGTGGACAGGCTTACGTGGTTAAGATGAAACAAATAGGAAACTGCCTTTAAAAATATATCAACCCAGATACACCATAATCCACATGCAACCGTGAGGGAAAAGGGGTCAGGTGGGGGGTGGAGGTGGAGGTGGTGGGGGGGGTGGGGGGGGTGATAGAGTGCACCTTGCATGCCTAACGAGTAACACAATACGCAGATACACTGTATCGGAAACCACCGTTAAAGCGTGTTTTGCATTCCAGCAGGAGAGGCGGGGTCATCATTGTGTACAGAGGCCATTGTGTAGAGTCCGTTGGCAGACACCACGGCAGACCAGAGTCATGCTAAGCACCGTCTGAACTGCCTGCCACCGCCAGCCAATGGCAGGGGGCCGGGAATTTACTAGAGCAATAGTTCAAGAACTTTCACATTTCAAGGTCTCCCCCTTACAGACTTGTACGGGTCAATTTAGACCCCGCTAAAGGAACCCACAGAGTCCATGGAATCCACTTTGAGAACCACTGTACTAGAGCAATAGTTCTCAAACTCTTTCGTGCCAAGGACCCCCAAATTGTAATATATTTGGCCACGGACCCCCCATCTGAAAAGGATTTGTGCCAGGGACTCTCGGAAGAGTTTCAATATTTTTCATGTTTTAAAAAAATAGCTGATGTACAAGCCAAGCTCGCAGCGTGGCACGAAGTTACGTGCTGTGAGCTTGTAGATCTGCCATTTTTGAATAACCCGACAATGGGGGTAATGGCTCAGCAATGGCCCAGGAGTGGCCGCTTGGGAACCGCGCGTGGAAGGAACACGTTATTCCAACCAGTTCCTTTCCCCTCCATCAGCCGCCCTGGCTGGCCAGGTGGAGGCATTATAGAGACCAGGACTACTGCATGGTTTTGTGAGGCTATCTACCCTAGGGGACACAGGGAGAACATGCAAACTCCACACAAGTCAAAGTGTTCTTGGGAAAGAGGCTGAACCCCTTTGCAGATGAGCAGGTTGTTGCCTTGCACGGTGTATGAATGTGTGTGTATGAATGTGCGTGTGAGAATGGGTGAACGCAATGCACAATCATTGTAAGGCACCTTGGATAAAGGTGCTATGTAAATGCACCATTTAACATTTATAAATGGATAAAGTGTTTAAAATTATTGTAATGCTATATTAACTACTTTAGCTGGAAACGCCCTGGGTCCCCACCCAAGGAACCCTGGGGGTCCCAGGATGTCACTTTGAGAACCACTGCACTAGAGAGTCACACCCAGGCAAGATCCCAGCATGTTTCCCTTTCCAGTTGACAACTGACACCAACAGAGAACCGCACAGGCAGTCAACATAAAGGAAAACTACTGAATCAGAAGATTCAGAACATGATAATGTAGTACAGTATGACACGTAACACAAGCTGGGTAATGAAAAACACAGGGTTGCTCTTTTAGCAAAAACCTTCAAGTTGTTTTCTGCTGAAGGGCACAGGTTGTACTGTATACATTGTACTTCTTTTGACATATTTATTGATAATACAATAAAGTGTAAAAATACTTTGGCAACACAATTATCCAAAGGATAATGCATAATAAAGCCAACAACGTATTTCTGTTGCAATCCTACAACATGTGAATTATGTATAGACTCAGAGGAGTGAAAGAATGAGTATGTGTGTGTTAACTGGGGGGCCGGGCCGACTAGTTGGCATACATTTTAGGCCCTACCCGGCTGAAAACGTCAGGTCGGGTATGGTCGGGTTTGGAAAGAGTAATAGTAATAAAATAATTAAAAAAAATATATTTTCTTTTTTCATTGAGTCCGAAGCTCTACCCGGCCCGACTAATTAGCATACATTTTAGGCCCTACCCTACCCTAATTGTCGGGTCGGGTTCGGGCATTCAAACAGACACGCAACCATGATAAAAACAATGTAGTGTGTGTGCATGCCATGTCGCTAGGTGGCGGTAACCATAGACATAGAAAGGTAGACGCCGCTGAGGCGTGAGATCGCGGGACTCGGCGACCGGTGGTTTCCAGTCGTTTCCTACTTCCACGTGCATCACAGAAACCGGAAGTTGTTGGCCAATCAGAGGCAGGTGGGGGAAGGCCTTTACGTGCGCAACCTGTAAGAAAAGCCTGTAAGTCGCGCAACATCAGGAAATGGATGGATTGATAAGTCACGGAAAAGACACGTTGTGATTGGCCAGTAGTACATGACTGGCAGCCTGGTCTCCGGCAATCACGGACGTCCGCACTCCAGTTGTTGCTCGTCGCTCCAATGAACTGCAGCGGCCAATGAGGCATCTAGCTTTTTAAATCTATGGCGGTGACGCACTATCTGGCAGTGTGTGACGCATGTCCATTCCACTTCCTATCACAGCTGTTGTTTACATATATCACCAAGGCAACATGCAGGCTCTACAGCTGTGGCTTTGCAGCGTGACCCATGACATCAAACAGTTTTGCGTATTCCCTGTAACTTGCCCGTTTAGATAGAAAAGCAAGGAGGAGCGTTTTCAAAGAATTTCACCCTGGGATGAGGTTTCACTTTGTTGTGTTTTCACCCCCCGAAAACACCACTGTCGTCTAAACTGACGGCATGTCTGACGTTTTATTTCGGCGTTTCCCCAGATAATGGCGGACAGGGGACTGTTTGCACTTGATTGTGTGACCTTTCAGGCTGACATGAGGAAGATAAATCTGGGCCTGTTGGACAGATGGAGCAGGCGTCACTGGCCCATTCATCCTTCTCTGGACAGCTCTCATTTCACCACTGGACCACTATTGCGAAAGGTAGGCGGCAGGCAGACAGGTGAGAAGCAGAGTTTAAAGCAATACTTCACCTCCAAAATTAGTATTATCAGGTTGTGTCATCTTATTACACGGCTTGATTGTAATTGGTCAATCGCTGAAATCAGCTGTGAATTATTTCTGTATAATGACCGCTCAGCCAGACGTTCTCCCTTACATAACAGACCTGATCTACAGATCGTCTGGATCCTAGTCATCAATTTCGTCATTTCAATGGCATGAGTCATTGGTACCGAGACCCCTTAGCCATATATGGGGTGACTAGTGACTAGTCATCGCCTAGTCATTTTGCGTTACTTTCTGCTCATTGGCTGGCCCCATAGCCAAATATAGCTATGGGCTGGCCCCATGGCCATATTTGGTAATTCGCGTCACTTTCTCCTGTGGTAATATTTTGTCATTCGCGCCACTTTGCGAAGAAAACGACAAGTGCGATCCGATATAATGATATATTTTTTTTTCTATCAATTACTATTCAATTATTATTCTCTGGGCAACCAGTGACTTCCAGGAAAGTCTGGATGGAAACCGAGGAAGATTGGTGACGCTGGAGAGACAGATGACCACCAGGAAGAGCCTGGCGTGGGTGTATGAGGTTAGCAACCTCATGCACAGCACTCGCGAGAGGGCACCAACACAAGCTACAGACATTTATTCAGATACCCTCAGAGTCTCCCGAGAGGGGGGGAGTATGTGAGACTCAACAATACAAACATAACGGTAACAGCCCTTAACTAATCACAGCTAACGAGATGGCTCACCTAAACAACATCAGCTGGGGAGAAATTGGAAGTAAAGTGTCACTGCGAGAACATCTGCAGGAACACAAAAGGTAAAAATACATCAAGCCAGGACCAAGTGTGGAGAAGAGGGGTCACAGGTGCAGCGCACAACTTGGTTGGTGAGTTGGTGAGACGAAGGAGAACTCCAGGCAGGAATAACCCCACAGTACTGGAGAACTCTACGCACCTGTGTCACCTCAAGACCTCAGGAGGGACCCACCCAATACCTCCCCAGAGAAGCCTCTTGTTGTGAAAAAACAAATAGAGCAGGAGAGGGGAGTTTAGCCTTGGTCAGGAGGAGGAGATGGGCAGTGATTTGGCCACCACTGCCGACCCGGCCATCAGGAGGGTGTTGTGGTTTGCGGGTCGAAACACCTTATGATCGATGGTTACCACCGGAAGACATCAAATTTTCCTGGCCAAGGCTACATTCACCAAACGTGAATGGAGGAGAAGCATCGTTAGATGTAATTATAATCACTCACCTTTAAAGTCTTGAATTCAGGCATTTGAGAAAAACTAAAGAAATCAACATGAACGAAAAACCTGAATACTGAGAAAATATAGTCGAGTTCAGGCCTTCACCCCTCACACTTATAGTATGTTACACTGCCGGTCCGACCAATATGTCTGAGTCATAGTGTTGGGGGCTTTGTCAGAGTACCCATTGTACCCATCTGTCTGTGTCACTCGTGTCCCAATTGTAAATCCCCATATACTGGAGTGACCATATGGGCATATTGATTAGAGTAGACAACACAACAATCTTTTATGCCGTTTTGCTGTTAAACTTTCACGCCCATTCAGTCACATTCAATTGTGTATCTCCTCAGTGTTTGGCTAGTAACAGTTATGCCACATATTTACTTACTTACTTGAAGCCTGAGCTTCATGAAAGCAAGGACATTTCTGTCTGGGCACAAACCGCTAATACACGGGCATGCAGCCTCAAGGACTTGTACACAAATGAGTGGTTTAAGGAGACAGTACAGAGAGAATGAGTGCGGAAACACAGACCATACTTGACAATCGAAATGATTCTAAATAAATAATGAATAGCTAAAAGGCTGAATTACCAGAGGAGGGATCTAAAATCCAGGACACTAATAGAGGTCAGAGGGAGAAACTCTGACAGTTAAAATAAAAGGAACTGTGTAGATGGGGAAAACATGTTGGTGCAATTTTACGATACGTACAATCGACCAGGGCGTCTTGCGATGAAAACCCAATCTGTCACACCAGCCTCAAGAGCTTCATTGGCCATTCATCTTTTAGCGGCTCCACAGGCGAAGGTTAATACCCACAGACAGGAGGGAGCGATACAAGACACCAACACTCCACTAAAAGAAATTACCACTTTCACTGAACACCGAGGCGTGCATGCCTGAAATGCTTCTCCATCTACAACACCCGTTTTCACAAATTTACAACAAGGTTGTGTGGTCGGACAGAAACACGCTAATCCAATTAAATGAGCATCAATTATGCAACTTCAGAGAGAGAAAGAGTGTGCAGGATGGAGAAAGACATTCCAGACAGATCTTCACAAGTACTGTACAGTATACGTGTATGCCATCTCCCTTGCGGCAGGGGATGGGAGGGGAAGGGGGGGGGGGGTTCCATTGCATACAGACTATAACAAAAAAAATCATTGGCTGATGCAGAATGAAAGGAGTGGCTAAACAGAGCCCGGAGGAGATGAACAAACGACTTGCAGGAATGTACATGCATTGCAGACAACGCTCCACTGTGTTGGAATAAGTTGATTACCTAAGTTCACAGTATATATGTAAATATGCATGCACACTCACTGTATAAACCTAAAGCAAGTGTGTGGGTGTGTGTGGGTGGGTGTGTGTTTGTGTGTGTGTGTGTGTGTGTGTGTGGGGGGGGGGGGGGGGGGGTGATCATCAGTTCTGATCGGTACAGCGCATATAACCTTGCTTGATGTTATGGACTTGGCAACTAAACGTTTTAGGTAGGATTTTTTATCTGACAAGTGTGTTTGCTGGGAAGGCCAGACATGAAACCAAATGTTCCATTTGTATGAAACAACCCCAATTAGTAAAGACACTAAATTTGCCTCGCTAGTCGCTCCTAGCTATTCCTAGCAAGCAAGGGGAATTTGAAAGAGCATAAACTAGTACACAGTAAAATCCTGAGTGACAATTTCACCAGTTTTTTGGGGGGAATCCTCAAACGGTTTTAAGATTTTCAAAACAAAGGAAATCCTATATTAAAATTGGCTAATGGGAGGGCGGACTGGCGGACCACGTCACTCTGACATAAAGCCAATACACCCATATATAGGCATGTCACTATGACTCGTACATCACCATAAACAAATCAGATATGCCCATATACTACAGTATAGGCATATATGAAAGATCCTGTTGTAGAGCCACAGGTCCGACCACTATGCCCATAAATGGGCATGCCAATATACAGGGTATGAGCATATACTAATGACATCAGGGATCTGTATATAGGGACAAGGGTAGACAGACACATACAGAGATCTCCATATATGGGCAAAAAGGGACATAAAAACAGGTACAACAGGTACTCTGACAAAGCCCCTGACACATATGACTGATTGGCAGTGTGACATAGGTGTGTAGGCCCGAACTCTATGTGTTCTGTGGTTAAATCTGGCACTCATGATGAGAGGTGTAAGGCCATGATTGGACAGCAAAATCTTTGTCACCATAAGTGTCACCCAGTAGGTACTAGACTAGTTCCAAATGGAGCTTGCCCAGAAGGGTGCGACTTGGCTGTCAAGAATTGGCACACATTTGCGACTGCTTATTGTTCGGTTTGTCGATGTGTTGCTAGAGCACCACGTGTACGCGTTCACTTTTCATGCCAACACTGATGTCATTTAAGGTCTCAAGATGCCAATCACATGACATGAGAAAGCAACTTTGTGATGAGGCCACTCGTTGGCAGAAATAGGCCAAGAACAAGGTAGGATCAGGAAACGAGGCATAAGCATGATGGCTTGCAGATTCACAAGGAAATTAGAGGTAGCGATGATCAAATACAAACAAGCTAAACCTGTAGTCAGACAGGTTTTCATTCAAACCCGAACCCTAACCCTAAAGGCCACTTTTAACCGCACAGATTCGGCGACGATTCTGCGGCGGAAGGCGGCGGAAAGCGTCTGTTGCCGAACGGGAGCTCATCGTCAGGTTTTCGGCAGCGGGTCGGGAACCTTATCGACCGAAAACTGGAAAACTGGACTTGCTCAGTTTTGTTCAGTCGCCCCTCGCCGTCGGTAAGATTGAGGGAGTTGTAGAATAGTTTACTACTGCTCCAAAACCAAGCCAAAACAAGCCAGAGACATTTTCCCGTCGCATATTTTTACTAAATACCATATTCTCAATCTCAACTCTCAATTCCTATTCCAATCGGATCCAAAGCAAAGCTAGTAGTAGGCTAGTAATAGTCCATCAAGTGCCCGTGTTGTTGTTTTCTTTTTTTTCCTCCTCTGCACGGAGAACAGAGCTGCCTCCGGCCGGGTTAGGGTTGCCAGATTCTGTGAGTGAAATACGCGACCAGGTCTATGAAAATAAGCCCAAAAGCGCGACCAGTTTCACCTCTGAACTCTATTACATTAGTTATTTTATAAAATAATGTTGAAAGCAAGGCCAAATAAGCAACTACACTTCAGAAACAAGCCCAAACAAAAGCAACCCACATCTAGCAACATTATAGGAAAACAGGATCAACGTTGCTTATAAGGAGCAGACCTGGCACCACTGCCATACAGTAACTACAGTCGGCGTCGTCTGAAAAAAATAAAATAAAAAATAAGTGCTTAGTTTTTTGCAGTTCTTTGCAGTCTGTGTACAGTCAGAAGGAGTCTCCTGTAGGCTGTTTGGTGTGTAGACACCTTAACCCTAACCCAAACTCGAATGCAAGGAGATTAAGGCTTTTTAAAGATACAATGAGCATACGTACACTAGCATTAACGACTTGTGATTTTTGCAAGTCGACTCGACTGAGTAAAATGTTGAGTTGATCACATCACATCACATCACACACGACCCCCCAATTATTTTGGGGGGTCACCAGATGATTAACTCAACTGTAAACAAACCAACATAAGGTCTAAGTGTATGGAGGGTATCTTCACATTTCTAAAGTGCCAATTTAAGGACTTTTTAATACCTAAAAAATGGCAAATTAAACATTATCCAAATTGTCAAATATATAGAGGCAGAAATAGCCGATCTACATGCTCATAACGCCTTGCATCGCGAGGCGTTGTGAGCATGTAGATCTGCTATTTTCACAATAGAAAGTATTTTATTTTTTGGAGCCGTGTGCAAAGCACATGAGCTCCCTCTGAGTGGCAATGTGTGTCCTCACCAGAGTCTGTGTCCAGTCAAGAATGAACAGGATCTGCCCATGCGCAATTCTTTGGATGGGATTTATGTCACTTTGAAGTGAGCCGATTTTTTGGATGGGATTTATGTCACTTTGAAGTGAGCCGATTTTTTGGATGGGATTTATGTCACTTTGACGTGAGCCGATTTTTTGGATGGGATTTATGTCACTTTGAAGTGAGCCGATTTTTTGGATGGGATTTATGTCACTTTGAAGTGAGCCGAATCTCTGGGATCCGTTCTTTTCAAAGAGCCGTTCAAAAGTTATTTATTTTGTAAATACTTTGTAGATTTTGATTATAATTACAAATCACTTCAATCAAAAACATAGACCTGGAACTGCTCAAATTCACGGCTCCACTTCGAACCGAGGTTTGATTTTTTATTCAACTTCGACTTTCGACTTTCTCTGGTGGGAGTCGACTTGTGTAATGAAGTCGACTTGTCGACTTTTTCGTTAATGCCCTAATAGCCGGGGACCACAGGCCCAAAAGCTCAAAGAATAGGGTTTTACCTGTGACGTCATGACATACTTTTTATTTTTGTTTTTTCTATTCATTTGGTCATTAAGGTACACAGAATGAGAGGCCTGCTCTGCCGGAAACTCTGCGAAAAAAGGTTATGGCCATTTGTATATTCACTCCATCGACTTCAATATACAGGAAAGAAACACACCAAAAACAATATGCTTTAAGTAGCATGTGAGGGGTCAAACTAGGGGTTCTTGATGTTTCTGAATCCATTGCAAGCATTTGTTTTGCATGAAATACATTCCTTGGCTAGAAAACGGACCAAAATAACGGTGAAAAGTGATGACTCATCACTTTTCACAGGTTTGAGAGGCTGAAATCTAGCCCAAGGAATGTTTTTCATGCAAAACAAATGCTTGCAATGGATTCAGAATCATGAAGAACCCTTAGTTTGACCCCTCACATGCTACTTTTTTTGGTGTTTTTTTTTTCCAGTATAGTGAAGTCAATGGGAAACTTTTTTTCGCTGTGTTTCCGGCAGAGCAGGCCTCTCATTCTGTGTACCTTATTTACTAAATTAATAGGAAAAACTAAAATTTGGAGTATGTTATGACATCACAGGTCTTCTCTCATTTTGGCACAGTGGCTCCCCGGCTATAACGTACACACAGGGGGGGACAATAGCTTCTGCACATCAGCACCAATGAACACCACAAATCTTCCAAATATGAATTTACTGAATCTGAATGTCTGTCTGTCTGTCTCTGCCGGTCTGATGTCCGTCTGTACGCTGACGTCATAGTACTGACCTCACAGACTGGCCTGGACACGCATAAAAGACGTAAGACAGAGATAAGAGATCTCCATATAATGTATGGGCATGAAAGGGACACAGGCAGACAGACGGATACAACGGGTATTGTACAGCTGGACGTCAATGGTGACTATTCTGCCCAACGGGCATCGATCTAGTAATAATAAATGAAGGGGACCTCTTAACAGGTCCCTAGCACAGTTTTTTTTTGAAGGTATAGGATATGGTGCTCTGCCATTTATGTTGCTTGTGCAAATGCTGTACTATGTGGGTAAACACAAAATATGTAGCCTCCTTGTCCTCAACAACATGCCGAAAACACACACACACACACACACACACACACACACACACACACACACACACACACACACACACACACACACACACACACACACACACACACACACACACACACACACACACACACACACACACACACACACACACACACACCCCATCAAAGTGTTGGCTTGATAAAATCATCTTTGCCTTTGTTTAGTAGAACGAATTAAAGATCAAGGCTTCAGATCCTTTGGCAGGTTAACACCACATTTTGATTCAATTTCAAGCGTTTAACTGCACCCTTGGCCTGTTTCACTGGGCCAAGGGTTCACCATGTTTTCAATGTTACTCCAGTCCTTTTGATGCATGACAGACTGTGGCCTATTTGTTGATTCTAAGACTAAACATTTCAAAATAATCATGCATATGAATCTGATTTTCAATTTGAGCGTTCCTTTTTATACTGAAAAGGCAAATCGATTCAACAATGTTGACATTCATATGTTTCAGTCATTCATTTAATTTGAAAAATGTAGCCTTATTTTAGTTTGATTTGCCACAATAATTTATTTTTTATTTTTTATTCTGAGTTAGTGAAATGCATCAGCAAGAAGCACCAGAATACCAATGAAGGTCTAGTATTCAAATAGCTTTTGGATGCCCTAAGGCCTAGGCCTGACATAATCAGTTAGTCAAAATTTAAATTCGCCTCATGTAAAGTCACAACGGGAGAGACAAGGGTTTGTCATGAATAAAATAATGGACAAATATTGGCTTCCTTTCCCCTTTTTTTTACCCTCCCAACCTTTTTAATTGTCTGCAGCACTTCACACTCACTGCCCTGTGTTAGTTCCACTCTAAGAGTTATACTCCTTCGTAGCTAATCTACAGGCTTACACGTGTTCCATCGCAATGCGTTGTGAGCTTGTAGATGGGCTATTGTCGACGTGCGACACCGCCATGCAACAAGGTATACATCGGGCTTTAAATTAACATTTATCTACAGCTCCTACAGATGTACGATGTGTTTCTCTGATACTCTAGTGACACTTATCCGGATAATAATGTCTGTTTGGGTTCCATCATGGAACCTTGCACAATCCACAGAGTCAGTGCCTTAAACCTGTTATCTTCATCAGTCCATCAGCGTGCAACCACTCGTATGAAATAGGCTGAGCTTATTTGTGTTTTGGCTTCGATCCAAATCATGTCTGAAGGAACTTTTCAGCTGGAGGCCTCCTACAACAAAAGAGGGGTTTGAGTTCACACAGTACATATCTATTTTGAAAGAGGTTTGGAAAAAAGAAAAGATATATATATACAGCTTATACACCATGGTAAACGTATAGTATAGTTAAAATAAAGGTTCTTGTTTAGCTACTTGATATTCCTCAGTGACTTACTTTCATTATCAGCACTCACTTGCTGATAGTGTTCCTGGGACTTGTTACGATTGCATACAGAGCAACGAAGACAACACAGACTGAGAAGTGTGCTGTGTGAGCTCATAAATATTTATAAAGAAAGATAAGAATTGCCTGAGAGTGAAAGGAGTGAAAGTATGGGTTTTATTAATCTAATTATTCCATTCTAATTAATACAGACAGACAGGCTCTAATCTAATGCCCCATCACGCAGAGTGGCCTGAATGGCTGATTCACAGATTCCCGGCAGTCATCATCAACAAACACACAGGAATGTCCAACAAACATGTTCCCCACGCACATACGACACACACACACAGATCAGTAGGGGACAGATCAGCAGACAGGCCCGAATGCATCACTTTCTACTATGCATCTACGGAGTAAATATGTGTTTGTGTGGTGTATGGTTAGTATCTGAATGTGTTTAGTACTCTCATGTTGAGAAGATGTCAGATAGCCAAGTCCCCACACCAACCATAGATGGTGTCTTACGTATTTTCAAAATGGGAGGCATGAAAACGATTTCCCTGTGTCTGTGTGGCACCAACAGCTATTAGCGTAAATCCCAGACAGCAAAATACTACAAGCTGTGTTAAATTGCCTTAACATGCAACAGCTCACGGCGATGCACAAACCATTCATGGTGATGCTGAGAGAATTATAATTATGACAGACAAATGTGAAATTTTCCAAATATTGAAGAGATGGCATAACGTTCTCAAGATGACAGTTCTTTTGAGGTTGAAGAACAATGGAATGACATATGGGTCAGCCTAGGACTAGACTATTCGGTTTGACATCATGTTTGCCTGCAGAGAAAACAGTCAAAGTGCATTTGGTCAAATATTTACATGGTTTACACTTTAGAATGTAGCACGGTAAGTCTAGACAGTTTCATCCAAGGATGATTTACACTTTCTGAAGAGTTGTGCATTCCATTGGCTCAATAAAATAAGACCCTTTTTAAGAAAAGAGTCTTATTGAAAAGACTTATTTTCTGACATAAGACATCTGCAATGGGTGTCTGAATGACTAGGTTAACATATGTACACACCACACAGTATTAATAAAAAATACATCTTTTGCCAATGAAAGTATGAATCGACATCTACAAACTATCAAAAGTGACTGAGAATAAATACACCACTCTACTTATTGGGCCATATCATGATCCTGAGATATCACACAACAAAACCATCGAAACGATAGTTTGTTCATACTTCCCTGTACACCACAGATGTCGAAGCGCACAGTTCTGAGTTAATGATTGAGCACTTGGACAGCCACCATTATCAAACAGGACAGTGAGTAATGTCTCACACAAACATCAAGTCCAAGTGCATCTCTCTAAAATAACTCACTCCGAGGTAAGGGTGTAAGAGGTAATCGAATAACTTAAACCAGTGGTTCTCAAACTTTTTGGGCTCAAGTACCCCCTTTTCCTGATTGCTGAATCCAATCACCCCCTTTAATCGACAAAAAAACATTTTGATTAGAAAATACTGACATCAAAAGTCCAATTTTTATGTCGATATGTTGAAAATAAAAGGTAAGTAGCCTATTGTTTTCTATTCAGTTGTGCTTATCAAAATTCATACTTAATTTGGTTTAAAGTCTTACAGAGCAGCAGGTTCACATACATTTGTCAATGTTTTATCATTAAACAGTAAAATAAATATTTCCATTTTACATTTACTCTCAAGTACCCCCTGTAGTACCTCTGTGTACCCCTAGGGTACACGTACCCCCATTTGAGAAACACTGACTTAAACGATAGTTTTTTTAATACATTTTAATAAGATAATCAGGGGGTAACATTTAAATTATACTTTGTATACATGTATACAATACATACATTTTATGCAAAAATAGAGAATATTAACATTATCGATAGATGCAGCCCTACTACTTAGTACTTTATGTACAGTAACACTGTGAATTGGCGCTCACTTGCTACTGAGTCCACACCCATTTTATTGGGAAGGAAGGGGAAGGAAAAACAACCAAACAGAAGCCTTGAGGGGAAGGGACGCAGGTTCTCCCATATTCACGATTCATGCTCCAGAAGCCCAGACGTGGGGCAGCACAGGTTTTGCATGACTGTGCCTTTTTGGCCTAGCAATGCGGGGGAACATTCTTGCTCTCGAGAACAATCTACACGGAACTCCTTAATAGCCATAACTAAGGAGCACTGACCTAGATAAATGACTGAGGGCACTGAGTGTACAGTACCAAGTTCAAACAATAGCAAACCCTCCCAAAGTCTGACTATGAAACAGAGCTGACAGATGGCATGCTTTTAAAGCCATACTGTGTAAGATGCCCAACTAGTGGTCATTAGCCCTATAGCAAACCGCGGTCGCGTCCGCGTCTTTCGGACGTTTTTCGTACCTTCAGACCCCCGCGTCTGCCTCCACCTCGCTGAGATCTATCTTTTAAGGGGTCCCTTGTTCCTGTGCGTTCAGTAATTCCAGAGATACGGACTCCTTCACCCTGCCTGGTAGGCGAAATTACCTAGAGAAGGGATGGTACAAACGGGCGACAACAAATATGGCTGCCATAGCGACCCCACTTCAAGATGCGCTGTGATTGGCCGGCAGTTGTATAACCCTCGCTGTGATTGGCCGGTAGTGTGATGACGCAATTTTGGCGCGAGATCCGGTCCACGGCAAGGATCTCAGTTTACATACAGAGAAGGCTTTACAGGCTGAAATTCACGGCGCGGATCTTCTAAAACTTTTGTGATTTAATAGTTAGGAGAATTTTAAGATTTGTTTTATAAAAAAAGTTACATAGTACAACTTTAAGCTGATAAAAACTGAACGTGGGATGGGCTGATGCTTTGACAAATGTTATCAGAAACAACTGGATGGCACGGCGTTGATAAAGCATACCTAGCTTTAACATATCGGAAGGAAAGTGTGTGTGTGTGTGTGTGTGTGTGTGTGTGTGTGTGTGTGTGTGTGTGTGTGTGTGTGTGTGCATGGCAGAGACATTTTAGAGGAACAGTACAACACTGTGTTCCCCCCTCCCCATCACCATGTCTCACTGTGACTCTGATCCGGTGATCTGATCCCTCAAGACAGGAAAATGGATGGCCATTCACTGTGGCTACACCTTGTCAGGGTCCACCTTAACAAGGGCTGACGTTTACCCAACATTCCCAACGACATGAACAAAACCATGTGCCACGGCCCATTACGTGGGCGCTGGGTGTTTTATGAAGTGCTGAGAGAGACCCCGACGTGCCCCCGTGGAAAGGGGCCTACCTGCTAACTACTGTACACTGTGCAACCCAGACAAACACTGCTTCCACATTCTTTCCCTTCTTCTTCTTCCCCGTCTGGAATTCCCCCAACTTTCACAGAGGGACTATTGGGACTTTTAAGTATTTAGTCACCCCATGAAACTGTCCCAGTGGCTCTTGTAAACAATCTAGGGACAAAGTCCAATAAGTCAACCAAACAAGAATGTTCTTGGGAAGTCTTTGTATTGCTCCTGCCCTTGGGAGGCCACATTTTATAAAACACTTGTTTCAATTAAACAGAGTTTAACATTCCTGCAGTTTAACCAATAAGTGAAAAGAAGTAGGGTGGATAAACTCCTTGTCCAAATAACTCTTTGCTTACCCAAGTCTGTGATAAAATCCCTGTGGTATTTGCTGTGATGATGTGACCTTCTTTGGGAGAGGGTTTTAAGAGCAAGTGAAACACGCTCCACCCAATGCCAATTTTCCTTTCACGATCCTTTCTACAGATGTGAATGAACGACATCAAAGTCAGTCTAGCGCGGCTCAAGACAAACAACTGTTTGCTTTAAAGCGATGTCATTAAGCCAGTGGTACCATTTCTTCTAGACACCCGTTTCATTTGTCAGTTGCTTATTTTAACTGTCCTATTGCAACACAAAACAAAGCTGCAACAGTCCACTTAAAGGAAGAAAATGTACCATATAGCCCATTAAGGATTAACCCCCCCATATATTTTATTGACCCACAGGGGTCTTAGGCTTGAAATGATCTCTTTGCTCCATGATCTCAAGGTCTACTAAGCTTATAGGTCTGCTATTTTTGCTGAATGCGTGAAGAGCACGCTACATCCATAGGGCAACGTCTAGGCAGGGGCAGTAACAGCAGCAAAAGGTCCCCTGATACCAAATTCATTTCACACAAGGCCATGGTGGCGAGTCTTGCTTGTACAGGGACTGTTTTGAGAGCTGGTGGTGATGAAAATATACATTTGCGAAAGGCTACTTTATCAAAACTCTGTCCAAACCATACATTCTCCAGGGCTCCCATGGGACTGGAGGGGGAGGGGGGTGGCAGGGGGGTCTCAGTACACTGTAACCCCATCTGCTGCTTTGCTATTCACTAACAGTATCTAACTACAGTCTACCTCCAGTACTACAACATAAAGTGATTCCAAAGAGCAAAAGGTACAAATATACAGGGGTTATTTCAGTTTAAACTTTAAAGCTATACTGTGTAAGATGCTCAACTAGTGGTCAGTAGCCCTATAGCAAACCGCGGTCGCGTCCGCGTCTTTCGGCCGTTTTTCGTACCTTCACACCCCCGCGCAGAGCCCTAGTTGTCAGCAAGTGTACATCGTACAGCTCTGAACCTTTCAGTGACACTGCTGTGTGCTGATGAATAGCCAGTGTGTTCTGGACACTCCAGTCCAGCAGCAGGAGCAGCCTTTATCAGGGAGATTCAGTCCTCAACATAAAAAGTTCACGCTCCTCTGGCTGAGTGTCTGCCCACGGCCTCATAACTCACAGAGGGCCATCTCTAAAACAATGAGAAGCATAAATGAGGTCTGGAACAGGTCGCGGTCAATGGGAAACGTGAAACGGACACAACCCCTGTGTCTTGGGTGGGGTAACGGTCAAAGACCACAGACACACTATCCGTCTAACGTTTAAGTAATTCCCAAAACGAATTGTCCTAAAAACCCATCCCTAAGTAATCACTGTGACAGGCTGAGACGTGAGGAGGGAGTGCTTGTTTCGGTTCACAAGGTAACCTGTTCTGTCCACAACAACTTGCCAAGTTGCCAACTTGGACTGCACACTCTTTGACACGCCGGGTCATCGGATTCTCACTGCGGGCACCTCACAACCTCACTGTTTGTGCACCATCCTTGTTTTCAACTGATTTAAAAAGTCATGCATTTATTGTCAGATGGTGCACATATGCAGGACGTTGAGTGAACCAAAATGAACGTTTCGCAAAACAACTGGTTGGAAATCACTTAGACACATCTGAGAGGGGAGGAAGAAAGCAGACACCTTCCTGGAATGTGGGAGGCGGTATTGATTGACGCTATGCAGACCGGACCAGAGTGTTTGCTCCAGTTAAGTATGAAGCTATTATCAGGCCATTATTGCACCCAACAGTCAGAAGATTGGGTTCCCCGTTTGCTCTGCAATCCCACTCAACAGCTATTGTGCTGTACAGAGCAAGCGGGAAGATAATCCCAGTGTACCTATTCATACCCATTCACTCCTTTTCAGAGCAGAAAATGAACTTCTGTGAAGTGTTTTCATTTGTAGACAGCATGTGTGGAAAATGGCAACTCTATATACTGTACTGTAGGTTTACGGGTAGTTGTGTACATTTCTCAGTGAGAAGATATTAGCAGCGGAGAGACACCCACTCATCTCCATATTTGGGCAAAAATCTCCATATTTGGGACATATAAATAAGTACACACACAGACATACTCTCTTGGACAAAGCTGGAGCCTTCTCTGGCATGTTTACAAAGCTCAAGTCTGTTGTAAAAATCTAATAATCATATTGATACAAACTGACATCCACCAGAGAGTGGTCCGTCAGAATGCACCGACGCGAGTAGTGCTAGATTGGATGGGCTGGAGGGAGGGGGAGCACTCGTCTTGTTTCACGCTCAACTGAATAAAGAATCCTTTTACATGCATGATTTTTTATAGCACTTGAAAACAAGGCAGACTTCGATGAAATGTCGTCCAAGCTTACAAGCCGTGATGCATAGGTTATCAACCGTTTTGAAATTGCACATGTACTGTACACACAGGATGTTGAACAAACAAGACATCTCAAAAACGGATTGAATTTCTGTGTGATATGCTGTGCACCTTCATGCTCCCCAGAGAATGAATCTTAATGATTGTGTGGCCTTTTATCTAGCGCCACCCTTAGGCCAAAACGTTCCACTTGCAAACAAGACATCTCTAATGGCAGAGTGCAGGGATCTAAGGATGGCACTGATGGTTAGAGGCAGGGCAATAAATATCCTGCATTTAAAACTATATATTATATAGTTTTAAATGCAGGATATTCAAATAATATGGATGGGGAGAAAAACAGTAATTTATGTTTCATAAACCATAAATATGTTTTAGAAATGTGGAAAAAAGGTGTTTGCACAGCTAAATCTGTCCTTGCCCCAATGTCCAGCTGAGCAGTTTGTGATGTCAGGAGTGGAAAAGGTCCATGCTGGTAAATACTAGGTATATAGCTATAGTGTCTTCCTGTCTCTCCCACTCTTTAGTCATTCGAAAATAAATGTTTTAGGTTGGGACACCAACCAATGTTATGGGGTGACTCCTGTAACTGAAATAACAATTAGAATATAGAGGTAGATAAAGCTTTAACTTGACAAAAACACCACCTTTAAGTGGGAACATCAGTACTGCCCTATCAGGTTCCCGCGACCCCTGCGACAAATAGTTAGAGAACCGCTGATATAAGTGTGAAGACAGCGAGAGATCTGCATGCACGCTTACACACACACACACACACACACACACACACACACACACACACACACACACACACACACACACACACACACACACACACACACACACACACACACACACACACACACACACACACACACACACACACACACACACACACACACACACACACACACACACACACACACACGTGGTTATGGTCTGAATGTCGTGTGCAATCTTGCGTTGTAAAGAGCATGCAAGTGTATGTTATAGAACCACAACATCCGGGTAGGTAACTCAATTCGATAGGCAAGCAACTCTGGTGTAACAACATCCGGGTAGGTCCAAAGCGCTTTCACAGTGTACTTCACATACACCCATTTACACAACGATGGCGGAGGAAACCATCAGGGGTTCAGTGTCTTGCTCAAGGACACTAGTCAGGAGGAGCCAGGAATCGAACCTGGAACCTTCAAATTCCAAGAACTCTGCTCTATTTGTAATCTTCAAAAGATTACAAATGAAGGCACAACTGAAATGTCTCTTAGGTTAACGATAGGAAACTCTTCCAGGGCTCTTTGTATAAACTGTGCTTAGACCACACTACAGCATTCCAGAGGAGATCAGACTTTCAGTCGTTAGATCAAACTCCACCTCCTCTTTTTCAATGTCTTAACACAATCAAATCAACCTTTTCAATCAAATCAAACCTTATAGAGCACCTTTAACACAACCTTATTTGACCAAAGTTCTGCACAGGTAAATACTGTACATCAAAACAAAGAACAGAAAAGCATAATCAGCTGTCTGTGGGCACAATCAAACATATCTGGCACTGCACAACCCAAAGTGCTGAAACCTAGCATTACAGTCTGGCTTGTGCCAAGTTCTAAAGCTCTTCTCTGGCACGACCAGCTGATAACAGGATGCAGAGTGCCAACTGAGACACTGGTCAATCTCCAAGTTGTACTGTCCTAATGGGAACGCGACAGTAATGTTGCTCTGGGTAGCTTTCAAAAGGGAATTGGTCTGTGCGTCTTTGAAACAGAACACCATTTCGTGCCAACATGTATCGTTTCTCAAAATGCACGCAAAAGCAGGTGTGTGGCACCAGCATATACAGTACATGGCCATACAATACATTCACATGTTGGTTGGTATATGATGTAATGGGGATCATCAAAAGAAAAAGTAACAAATAAACAGACATCCGCCACATGATATTATGACAGCATGTGTGTATTCATTTGGAAACCTTATATCAAACATCAAAGTAAAATCCTGGATTTCACTGTGCGGGACAATATGTTCAGTTCAGTAATGATATAGCCCTCTTCCCTCATTCTCTCTCCCTCTCACACACACACACACACACACACCACCACAAGTTTTCATTTCTAACAGGCATGCCTTCCTGAACACAAACTGCTGCAGACAGTTTTATGACTTCTGACACATTATATTAATTATGCTGTGGTCTTCATTGTGTGCTTGTGTGTGTGTGTGTGTGTGTGTGTGTGTGTGTGTGTGTGTGTGTGTGTGTGTGTGTGTGTGTGTGTGTGTGTGTGTGTGTGTGTGTGTGTGAGAGAGAGAGAGAGAGAGAGTGTAGTGTGTGTAAGTGTCATCAGTAAACAAACAGGCCTTGGGTGACTCACCTCATTGGATGGTAAACTGACAACACCTGTTGATCGGCGCTTCTCTCTCAACTTTCTCTTCTCGATCTGTCCCTTGCCCTTCCTTGCACTGGGACCGGCGTTCTTCTTCTCTTTCCCTTTACTGGGGGGTGGCGACGATGGGGTCTCCTTGTCGCTGTCATTCGTACAGACAGTGGTGCTGCTGGGTGTGCTGGCGGCGTCTTGGGGGGAAGCAGCAGCACACAGAACTTTGTCCGCCTGTCAGTGGTGTAAAGCATTGGTTCTCAACCTTTTCAGGCCGCGACCCCCAAAAGAATCATATTTTAACTGTGGATACCCCCCACCCTGACGAGCACTAAGAGTTGAGGCATTACATTTTGTATAACACGGTTTTATTGTGAAAATAGCAGATCTACATGCTCACAACATTTTGGCCAATGTTTAATTTGTCATTTTAGATGTATTAAAGTCCTTAAATTGTCACTTTAGAAATGTGCATTATACCCTCTATACACTTAAATTTGGCTTGTTTGTTTACTGTTGAGTGAGAAAACAATGTTGCACATCAAGTTAATCATCTGGGGACCCCCCAAAATAATTTGGGGTTCCATCCCACAGGTTGAGAACCACAGGTGTAGTAACTAATTGCATTTACTTAAGGACTGTACTTAAGTACAATTTTTAGGTATTTGAACTTTACTGGAGCATTTCCAATTTCCAATTATTTTACTTCTACTCCACTACATCCCAGAGGAAAAATAGTGTACTTTTACTCCACTACAATTATTTGACAACTTTAGTTACTAGATAGGCCTACTTTGTAGATTTTGATTATCATTACAAAACATGCATTTGCATTTCAGCAAAGATCTGCTATTTTCAAAGGATTTTTATACATGTGAAAACTTGTGAAACCGGACATTCTGCACAACAAGTAGGTCTACATTCTACTTTTGGTGCTTCAAGTACATTTTGACACCAACACTTTTGCACTTTTACTAATTTTTCTATACATTGCAGAATTTATATTTTACTTAAAGTAAAAAAAAATGTGATTACTTTTTCCAACACTGCCGCCTGTTGCGGGGTCTTCTTCAGGTTACCTCCCACGGCGGGGTGGTGGGACTCTTCCTCTGGCCTCTTCAGGGCCGAGGAGGAGGCTGAGCGGGTTACGGGGGGCAACGAGGAGGATGACACGCAGTTAACAACACCGGCGGGACCCCCGTTGTTGCTGCTGAGCTCGGTGGTCCCCGGAGCCACCGCGCTGCGTGTGGGTGGTGGTGGTGGTGCTTCACTAGTTTTACTGGCGTTGTTTGTCCCCCCGTGGGACACCACCACACCGCTCGCGTTGCTTGTCCCCCCGTGGGACACCGCCACACCGCCGGCGGCGGCGACAACGTTACCTGTGCACGCGCCGGTGGCCGCGGCTATGTCCCCGAGCATTTTCGCCCTCATTTTCTCCCGTTTAGCCTTCCACTCCTCCAAAAAGTCCGTCGTTGCGTTCGATTTAAATCCGGTTGCCATGATATATTCCTCCCCCCCACCCCCGTCCGTTCCCTCTTCTGCTGTTCACAGGCACGCACAACTTCTTGATGGCGATGTTTGAACTTTCCACTGACTCCACTCAATCAGGAAAACGTGTTCTCGTCCAAAAGACCCCACGTTCCATAAAAGTGATTTATCCGAAGCTATATGGACAGGTAGGAAAAAGATATAGTCAGCCAATCTCTCCAAACAAACTTCAGACAATTTTAATTAAACGGCGCGTTTTAGTGCAGCAGTAGCACCGTAGACAAACCTATAATCATGTTTTGTTATGTACTGCTCAGAAAAGTTGCAAACGTCACCCAAGAAACTTTTCCTGGCTCTAAAGCAATTTGTTTCAAAGTGTACAGAAGGAAGTCATCAGCAGTAAAACTGTGTGTGTGTGTGTGTGTGTGTGTGTGTGTGTGTGTGTGTGTGTGTGTCGACTCACCAATAGTTTTGTCAGTGTCTCAGGTGTGTGAGTGTGTGACCATAGAGTC
Organism: Nannobrachium achirus; assembly: GCF_963921795.1. Lineage (NCBI taxonomy): Eukaryota > Metazoa > Chordata > Actinopteri > Myctophiformes > Myctophidae > Nannobrachium > Nannobrachium achirus. The sequence goes on from NC_137830.1 coordinate 39,687,804, forward strand.
GCGCTGCTCTGGCACACTTCTCGTCTCACGCAAGGCGCAGCCTACAGGGAACTGCTCTGGCTGCCCCGCTGCACGCTGGCGGAGCACTCCGAACACGGACGAGTACTTCCGAATTAAACCGAGACTGGAAAACAGGCAAGGCCACACCACAAGGGTGGAAACTGTAGAAGTTCAAGTTCAAGTTAATTGTATTAACATAATCTGACAGATTCTGACTACCGATCCGCCCAACTGAGTTGAACACCCTCTTGAAAGAGTGTCAGGTGGGTGCAGTGGTGGAAAAAGTAGCCTACTCACATATTAGTGCTATTATTATTGTTGTTATTGATACAAAAGTATCAATACTACAATGTAGAAATACTCCAAGTAAAAGTCCAGAATTCTAAATGTAGTTGTAGTGGAGTAAAAAGTACTATTTGCCTCTGAGATATAGTGGAGTACTCAAGTAAAGTGAATACCTCTTGAAAGTGTCAGGTGTGGTGGGTGTGTGACTGTGTGAGTGAGCTCCTTTGCCAGTTATTTAATTGTGCCATCGTCAACCACATGTAGGCTATTCTATAATTTTGATTTATCTTATTCTTATGGCAACATATTGGTTGAGTTTCTCAGCATTCCCTTGGTGATTCGTTGTTAATTGAGCAGGTCTCCCACGCGTATCCCAGTCATCACTCTCCCGACTAGTCCCCAGAGAATAGCCTAGGCTACTTTGTGTGTGATTCTCTGTCTTCCACAAGACTGAAAATGTATTGTATTTAATAGATTCTGCCATTTATACAAGTTAAAAAATGATCTAAATTTAAATAAGCCATGTGCTTTCTTGGGCGTATACTTTTAGACCAGTGAACTGTACTGTCATTAAACTGTATAGCCTACCTCTATATGCAAACTACTAATAAATACTTCAATCAATCAATCAATACATTAGTATCTCCAAATCTTGTCTGAGGCTAGAGGCTAGGCTATATAGGCTATGCTGCATGTAGTCTATTATCATGCAGATTAGCCTATGAGCTATTTTACTATTGGCATCACTTGTGTGGTGTGGTAGAGTTGTTTGATTTGATTTATTGCGACCGAAAATCGCAGCATGAGAAATGTCGTAGCTTGTCTCCGTCTGTGTCAGTCAGTCCTTCAGTCAGTGATGTCACCTGACATCACCTCATCAAATCCATACTGAGTCAGTCAGTCAGTCAGTCAGTCAGTCAGTCAGTACAACATTTTACAGTCTATGGGTTGGTTCCCTTGTCACGATGACATCATATCACAGATGACATCACCTATGTAAAAGTACATATATGGGCATCCCTAATATATGAAGATCCCTGATGTCATTATATCACTGGCCAGATGGCAAAGGCATGGCCCATATATCTGTGTGGCTGGTTCAGATAGGGATCTCCATGTATGGGCATAAAATATATTGTAGACCTATGTATATGGATACATATTATTGTTAATAAAGGATAAAATAAAAAGTCCATATATGGTCATTCCCAGAAACAAAATCAATGTTATGCCCATATGGAGATTTCTGATGTCATCAATCCCAGGCCCTAACTGGCCCAAGAGCCTGCTTTACTCTGATTTACACCCTACCTTCCCCGAAAACGTTAATACAAGTCCATATGTATATGGACATTTTATTTATTTTATCCTTTATTAATACTAGACCTTACCCGTTCGAAGATATGTGCTCCAAAATATGTGCAGAGTGTGGGTTGTGGGGAAAGTTACTGTAGCTGGTGCGTGCGTGAGAATATGTGGGAGCATCATAATGTAAGGAGCAGCTCATGGAGGAGTGTATATTTATGATGGATACAAATAATTTAAAATCATTTTTAGGTGAATAGAAGTATGAATGCGCTTGCTCCACATAGTTTTTTCATACCCGTTGGAAGATGAGACACACATCAAACGCACCTGGTAAAAGCGAGAGAGAGAGAGAGAGAGAGAGAGAGAGAGAGAGAGAGAGAGAGAATGCACATTCCTAACTGTGAGAGAGAGGGGTGTGTGTGTGGGGCTACAGATCCCATGGCCTGGAGGAACGGACCGTAACCCTGACAACAGGCTAAGAAAACGCTAATAAACAGCTTTAATTTGGGAGAAATGAAATTTGGGCTCCGTCAGCGTTGGCATAATGCTAATGGCCAAGCATGTGAACTTTGGGATCAGTTGCTGAAGCGAGTGAATAGATAAACGTAGATAAGCGTGAGCGTTAGAGCGTGAGTGTGTGAGTGAGTGAGTGAGTTGTTTGGTGGTTTATCTGATAGATATATCCATATAAATATATGGACTTAGTATTAACGTTTTCGGGGGAAGGTAGGGTGTAAATGGGCATTGCCAGATGATGCCATGTTAGGGTACTCCCTTATGCCCATATATGGAGGTCCCCAGGCATCAAACCTAGGCCCAAACTTGCCAAGGCCCTGCTTGGCTTAACTAATTAACATACGTTTTATGCCCATATATGGAGATCCCTGTCCCAATGTCATCAATATTAAGGACATGTCTGGAAATGCACATATTTGGTAATGCCAGGGTTTCCTGCAGTACTTTATTGGCCAGGCGGGCCACCCGGCCTAAAATCTGTAGCACCTGGCCAAGAGTCCGGTGAAGATTTTGTGTTTGTTTAAGCAACTTCTCCTCCTACTGTATGTTGAGGGCAAAAATAAGAAATAATCAAAATTAGGGGAATTAATTCAATCAAATTCATTCATTCATTCATTAAAAAATGACGGTGCACGCCAGAGTCCTCCCAAAGCCTACCACCTGGCCAAGCCTTTTTCCTGCAGGAAACCCTGAACATGCCCATATATGGGCATTCCATATATGGGCATGTTTTGACATAACATTGTTGACTATCATGCAGGGGTCTCTATATATGGGTAACTGGTCCGATATACATCACTGGCCAGATGGCCAAGAATTGGCGCGACCTCACCCTTTAGGGCAATGTCGCATGTCGCCCTGAGGCCTCTTACTAGTAATATAATATAATACTTTTTAATGTACTGTATGCTATGTATGATATATAATTCATACAGTGTTTTAGAATGCTATAACCCACAATTGACTTTTGGTTTAATTGGTGACAGCGACTGTAAGCTGTTAACCACTTTCAACCTAGCTGCAAACCTTTTTGGATATCTATTGTAGGCAAACACTTACAACATTTTCAAAAATAGTGAAAATAGCATATCTCCAAGCTCACTTATACAATAGGGGTTACAGTATAGACCTAAGTGCTTAAACACTTGCAAACTGATTTCACTTGCACATTAAAAGTCTATACAACAATGTTGCACGTGGAACAAAAAGTGAAGCTTTGTATTTTTATTTGTTGAATGAGATCGTTTAAAATGTGTGACTTTTATTCAAATATGTTTAGCGATAAGTCCACGATGTCGGTCAGGAGCTTAGGTTTCTATGGCATGCTCTTTGAAAGTTGTCATATAGCACTCAAGTTTTTTTTTTCGTTTTTTTTCCGCATTAATTTGACTCTCTTGCAATGAATTCAGCTTAAGGAAATGTGGCATTCCACACTAATTACTGTGTTGAAGCACATCTCCAATGTAATAACTCTGCTTGACGTTCCAATGTGATTCTGTAGTTGTGATCATTACCTTTTCACTGTTCCGTGCAGCTCTTGCCTACCTCTGTGGGGCCGTGTGGGCTCATTATATGCTACTGGTGCCAAGCTTTAGTCTCTCCAAGCCAGTGATTTAAAGCTGTTGTTGGTGCCAACTGCCAGAATTCCAATTTCATGCCAGGATAACAGCATTATAAGTTACCTGTGCTGTAATCCTGATGGAGCACTCTCATGTGAGATTTACATGAGAAAGTCTGCTCCCAAGGTTGCACTAATATTGAGGCAGCGTTATCATCAATAGCTATGACACATTTCTTCGTGAAAAATTGGGTTTTTGTCTAAAGGATTTATCATAAAAACAACTTTTAGACGGGCCATGTCAGGTGCCCGAAGCCCAAAAGGGTACGGACAAACGTGTCCGTGCCAAAGACTTTGGTCTTGTCTGTGGCATTTAATTTTTTATGTTGAACTGAAAAAGGAGTCAAAATGCAGTGCCAGAGGTCAGATTTTAATGGGTGGTGGTAGAGTGAGTGTGTGTGCGTGCGTGCGTGCGTGCGTCTTGGAGGGGGTCTTTGGGCAGGTGTTCACTCCCAGGCATTAGGCTATTATCTCAGCATGTTCCATCCCTGCCAAAGATAATGAGAAAACGTAGGTAGAGACAGGGAGTGAGGCGCCTTTCCTAAAAATAACTCCTGATCTATGGACTGAGGTCACGTTGCTGCATATTTAGCATATTTCAGTCTGCCTCTGGAAAGAAAAAAATACAAGGGGGCACAAAGGTTGTCGCTGAGTTTTTCCTTCCATGCCAACAAACTCTGTACCTCTTTTAACTAAAGTCCCACTTGGCTTTCCCACAATAATTGTAATTGTACTCACTCCCCCTTTTGAGTGTTACACACCTCTGGAAGCTTGCTGGAAATCGCTGAATATTGGTCAGCACTTGTGGTTTAACAACAAAAAACATATAGGCAGCCAAAGCTGTAAAATCGTAGTAGCCTGAAATTCATATTAACAAAACACAGGGTAATGGTTACTCTTGCATTAACACATTTAAATTTATTCTAAGTTTAGGCTTCAGTCAAATTATGTTAGGTGGCTAATGCTGTGGCTGTGGGCCTATGTTGAGCGTACTCCTTGTACTGTACTAGTAAGACGCCTCAGGGCGACATGCGACCAATTCTTGGCTATCTGATGTACTGTATATCGGACCAGTTACCCAATCTCAACAGTGCCTGTTGAGATTGGCAGAACATGCCAATATATGGGCATTACCAAATATGCGCATTCCCAGATATGCCCTAATATTGATATTGATAATTAATTAATATTGATAATATCGGGACAGGGATCTCCATATATGGGATTATGGGTATAAAACGGACATAATTAATTTGCAAGTGTGATCTGGGAATGCCCATAAATGGCCATGTTCTGACATCACATTGTCGACTATATATGGGCATAAAATATATGGGCATAAAAGGGACATGAAGCCAGAGCGTGATGTCAGAGCAGCAAACCCCTTCTGTGAAGAGTGGTTCCCCTACATCACAGTGACATCAGAGACTGTAAAAATGTGTACTGACTGAAGGACTGACACAGACGGAGACAAGCTACGACATTTCTCATGGTATACCGCGACCTTCGGTCACAATAAGCAACTGACCTTCTCACTTTCATGATCTGCAATGCAGTTAATTCCAGAATTAAGAAGGGAGTCTGTATAGTCTTATAATACCATTCAAGGATGTAGGAAATCATCAGCTTTTCCCTACAGTTGTGAGAAGATTGTAGGGATAAACTAAGTGACTTTCTTGCTTTACCCATAAGAATCAAAAATACATATACAGTACAATATATCTTTAGGCAATGTATGAGTCCCCAATAAAACGCGTTTCTGGTTATTTTATGGGAGCGTGTCGATATTGCGACGTAACATTTGTTCGCCGTCCCATTAGTTTGACGCTGGTGAATACTTAGCCTGGCTTGGCCAGATATATATACCAGTAAGACTCCCTAATCGGGAGATAAGCGACCGTAGGTCACATGTATACACAAAGAGTAGGGAGCAGTGTCCCCAAAAAATGTGGACGGATCCATGTTGATGACATGAGTGTAGACATACTGTGTACCGAGTTGAGTGATTTTAGGGCAAAAATTGGAGGAGCAGTGTCCAAAAATGTGTTTTGCAAGAATCGGCCTCATGGTGGCGCTAGAAGAGGGCCATGTGAGAAATGAGGGGTGGGGTCTCCGCGCCGCCGAGGCGGACGAATAGGTACCGGCCCCGGCTCTCCCGGTGGCTCCTAGGCCAAGTTAGGGCATTTTATGTGCGCTGCAGTGGCAGGGGGTCCTCCACTGGGGGCGCCACCACTTTTGCATCCGTTCTGGAGCACAAGGAGTCGGTGGTCCCCGGGAATTCCCCGTGAGCAGCCCCGTTGGGGTGGTCCTTTGGTCATTTTTGCACATTTGGTCATTTTTTACATCTGGGGGTCCCTCAGGGACCTGGGGGTCCCTGGAGCTCCGGGGGTCCTTGGAGGTTGTAGTTTGGCAGGCAAGGAGTGTGTGTGCAAAATCTGGCATGGATCGGGGCAACGGTTGCGGAGATATGAGCAGGGCAAAAGTGTGACGTGTGACGTGTGACGGACTGACGCACGGACACCTGGTGGAGCTTTCTGTAGTAAGTGCGACCTACGGTCGCAACTAATGCAGCTAACTAACTGCAGTATAGTACCACCTTGTTTTAACATGGGTGGATTGTTTAGCTGTGCTAGGCTAGTGAATGCTAACCTGCCGATGCTGGTGAATGCTAACCTGGTGAATGCTACTATGCCTAAACCTAACCCAAATCCTAACCTCAGTAAAACTATGCTAAACTAATGGGATGTAGAAATATTCAGATTTTACCTATTTTATACCAGTCATGACTGATGAGGGGTTGCTGACACAAGGTTATTTAGCCTCGTAAACCAGCCTATCCCTGAAATTCTGATTCGATTTCTAGGTGAGCAAATGGAATGTAGCTGCAGGAGGAGGTGGTTTACGAGGCTAGGTTAGATTTAGTGAGGACAGAGGTATTTTGATTGAATCTTGCCACACTAAAAGCTGCATGACAGGAAGGAAGTCTATTTTTGAATAAATGTATAGCTGCACCATCATGCAGATGAAGTACAAATTAGCCTTTTGGGCAGGGATGATATTCCAAATCCACTCAGAACACACAGACGTACGTGCATATAGCTTGAAACCTGACTGATCATTAGTCAGGGGATATTAATAACACCTGGGAATAAATTCCTTACCAGACAATTTCTTCACCAATGTGTTCGTAAAGGTGTCTAGTAACATATCTAACAAAGATTGAAATTCAACATCCCTAGGAAAATCTTTGAAGGCTAGGGTAATTCTGGGTCTCATTTACTATTACTATACACTATACTAAAAGTGAAAAAATGACTCCCAAAAAGGTGATTTTTTATTATTCTGAATCCATTGCATGCATTTGTTTTGCATGAAAAACATTCCTTGGGCCAAAAATGGACCCCATATACCCATACAACTGTGAAAAGTGATGACGTCTGTCACCAACACATTGGCGAAGAAATTGTTTGTTAAGGAATTTATTCCCAGCTTTGACAGGTATTCTAATAATATTCCCTGACTACAGGTATCAATCTTGACTTCATTGTGGAGAGAAGGAAGCCTCTTTGCTCTGTGGATCCATCTTTCTACCCCAGCGGTTGTCAAGGACCAGCTCGCGGCGCACCACGATGCATCGTGAGCTTGCTGATCCGCCATTTTCAAATTGCCGATGTATAGGGTTAAAGTGGTTAAACCAATTTTTATGTTATATATTAACACATTTTGCTGGAGACCCTCGGGGACACTCCTCCCCCCACAAGAACCCCTGGGGGGTCCCCCCGTCCACACTTTGACAACCAGTGCTTTAACCCAAATTATATATTTTTTCTTTATTCTTCCTGTGCCCTCCAATGGCTAGTGCCTGTGCCATCTGCAGGGTGCCATCTGGTGACAAGCATGGTGACGAGGGAGGGACGGTGGGTGATTGAGTGGGCCGGCTTGCCAGCCTGCTGCGCTCTATGCTGTGTGTTGCTGAGTCAGCTGCACTGCTCCCTTTGTGTGCAAACTGGCTGAGTGGATCTGCTGTGTTGTCTTGTCTCCATGTCACCATACTATGTAGCATACATACAAACAAGGTCTCTGAGTATGTGTTGCTGGTACTGGAGGTAAGGAGCAAATTGGGTTCAACACCTTCATGTTCAACCTTGTTCCAGGAGGATGTCTGTATTTAAGTGTCTGAATCTGAAGTCTGTATCCAACTCCATCAGGGGACAAGCGAGAGCCCAGGACTGGAGCAGCAACTCTGACTGTTCTCTGGCAACATCCTCTGTGTGTGTGTGTGTGTGTGTGTGTGTGTGTGTGTGTGTGTGTGTGTGTGTGTGTGTGTGTGTATACTATACACGCCAAAATACTGTTCGCTATTTTAAGCACCCAGTGCTTTGATCACAGATGTATTGTCTTCTGCCTTCCTCTAACAGATGGGTTCATAGTTCAGCAGAATGCCTTGAGTGGCAATATTGTGTGACACATTTTAACTGAAAACAGTGCTGCTATTTGGAGCAGGGGGGCTTTGCTCAGCCAGTGTGTCTAATTCTTGTGTGTGTGGGTATGTGATAGTATGTGTCTGTAATTGCGGAGGTTTGGTTAGAGGCAGCAAGTATCTCTATTCCCCCCACAAACACACATTGCAACTGCTGCAGGATATGATTCAAAGGAGGAGATTGGGCTATGGTGGAGGAAAACATGACTTGTGGGAAGAGGATCAGTTTTTGTGTGCATGTGCATGTGTCAGAGATCTATGGATTATTTCCAACCTAGAAAAGCACAGCACAATCATTCCCTGAAAGAGCATCTGTCAGGAATCAAAGAATACATGCACTCAAAAGTACTTTTCTTTCTTTCCTTTATTTGCGTCTAATTCCCCGATGACAATTAATGGGAGAATATTTCACATTTCTTTGGACTGATCAAGTTCTGGCCAGAGACAACAGTTGGGTTTTATTTAACTGGTATCAAGTTAAGCATGACACATAAATCATCTTGTAGGGCCCTGACAAAATATATCAAACAAATTAAGGGATTTATTCCGAAGACTCCTTGCTTTAGCCATACAATGTCATCTATTCAATCAATTTACAATCAATTCCTGCATCTGTATTATGTAAAACCAAGATAGACTTGATTGTATTGATGACATTCCAATCTAGTCACAGTAAAAAAAAGCCTGAAGCCTGCAATGATTACTTGAACAAATAGCCCATCATTGTCCTCTTTGCCTTTCAAACAAGTGAAAGGTGATGATGATACTGATTAGGCACTAGGCAGCAATATTTAAAAGCATTTGATACTATCATTTCTGGTTCTGTGTCTGGAATGCTGTCCAAGTGACCTTTTCCTTATTATCTTCGTCAAGACGATGCAAACCAGACTCGGAAACCCTCAACCATGTGCCCAGGCAAGGGGAAGTATGTTGCATGACCCTCACAATTAAAGCACAATTGTGTATCCCTGAAGAATATATCAAGCTCTATAACACCTCATTAGAGCATGCCCTGTGGTAAATAGCTAATGTCATTAGGTATTTAAGTAAATAATGGTCCTGTGACACATAAATCACCAACAGAGATTGTACAGCTGGATTGAGTTTCTACTGAGCTGAATATAATATGGGTGTGATCTCTCTGTGATAGCTTGGTACACAACATTAACATATTCTCCCTTGGCATGGTTAAGCCTGAGGGAAGAAGAAAACAAAAGCACCCATCACCATCTCACATTCTGTAGCACAATACAAAATACACTATACTGCAGTCTAACTGGGTGCATGCTTTTCAACTGCCAGTATGGAAAGTGGAGCTCCATCTAGTGGTATAAGGCAGTATGGTACAGTACATATAAGCACATGGAGACCCAATCAAATAATACAACACTCATTCAATGCCTCTTTCTCAACTTAAAGGATAACTTTGTTTTTTTTTACAAGGATTCATATTTTAGATTGTAATGGACCAATCCCCAATCACATACACACCCATTGTAACTGTTACAATGGGTGTGTATGTGATTGGGGATTGGTCCATTAGAGAAAAGAAAAGAGGAGTGTTAAAATGTTTTCATTTACTGCTTTCTATTTTAACGATTTTAGTATTTTGATTTCAGTGGGTGGGGGCATGCATACAAGTGGCTAAATATGTATTTTTAGACACAATAAGCTATCAATTTCTATATTAGCTTATTATTTACACAAGCCCCCATAAGTCATCTGCCCATGAAAGATTGTGGTGCATCTTGGGAATGGGTCAACTGTGTCAAAGAGATATTTAGCCTCTTGCATGCATGCCCCAGGTGGGGTTAAAATCACTAAAACGATAGAAAGAAGTAAATGAAAACATTTTAACACTAATCTTTTATTTTCTCTATCTAAAATACAAACCCTTGTTGTAAAAAAACAAAGTTGTCCTTTAAAGAAAAATGTTACGATTTGGATACTAAGGCCCGATCTGTACTTTGTCATATATCGATGTTGCAAAGAATATAAGATCTAGAAGCCACCTACTAGTGCAAGCTTGTAGATAGGCTAGTTTTGGTGCACATCACCATATGACCGGACAGAGCTGAAATTAAGCATGTGTCAATATGATATCGCTAAACATTTGTTCCATCCTTGCCATGTTTAGTTTAGTTGCAAACTGGCTTTAGAGTTTAGAAAGTTTCACTTATCTCATATGCATGTCCATACTGGTGAATTAAATTAAATGTCTAGCCTAAAATCATTAATCAAATCATACAAGTAAAAGACCATTTTAGTGTTAACACCTGGTAGTATTTTCTTTCATAAATGAAAAGGGGAAAGAACACTCAAACATGGGAACTTTTACAATGTACAAGTTTATTTTTAATGAACTCTTCAGTGGTTTGTAGTCACAGCACAGCTTGCATGTATGAAGCCACACATCTATTTTACAAGATGGGAACATTTTAAAAGGAAAATATAACATCGAGAAAAAAAAAAAGAAAAAAAAAAAGAATAAATGGTCAACAGTTCATCTGCAGCGACATTTTTTCTTTACTCTTACTCTAAAATATTCTTCAAAAGGCCACTGAAATGCATAAAATGTGTGTTTCAGATGCATGGAATATATGAGGGTGGCAAGTTGTTTCAACCTGACATCAAGACTCCTCACATGGCGTTGACAGTGCATGTAGACATTGTAAAATGGACTGGGTTAGCGATACCTAAGATTTCTTTTAGTGACAACACCTTGGCTATAATACTACAGCTTAAAAAAAAAGAACGAAAAGAAAAAAGAAATGAACAGCACTCTTCCAAAGATACAATGTGTGAAATGTAGTGAAGCAATTATATTATTTTATCTCACAATTATGTGAACACTTTATTTTTAAAACTTGAAAAAAGAAAGAAAGCATTGAACACTGCCAGCCATTCCCTCTAAGAGAGGCTCTAATGTAATCCAATGTCTTTTGAGTTTTGACTATTAAATTTCGAAATTATAACACACTTTTTGTCCTCTGGAATTTGTATACTTTCAATAGTAACAGACGGGAACCATAAACGCATGCCATGTGCTGGTCTCAAACAATACATACAGGTATATACAGCATCACTCAGTACCTGCTAAAACAAAGTGAGGAATACAGAATATAAACCGACTACACTACAAACATAACCACTTAAACCCTAGACTTAGTTCACCAAGGGCTCTATACTAGGCCCGCTCCTGTTTTTGCTCTATGCTAAATGTCAGTTTAGCATAGAACCCACAATAGGGATGTTAGGGTTCAAGTGGTTGTAAAAAAAAAAAAAAGGGGGGGGGGGGGGGGGAGGCTGAGGGGGGGTGATGGAAGAGTGAAGACCTCTACTGCTGATGGACTCATCATTAAAGCATTTTTTAAAGAAATAAATGCATATTGCACATACAGTGAAAGCTTAAATTCCACCAGGTCCACCTTGTTCTGTAAAGCGAGAATTACATTTCCCTCTTGGAGGAAGACGCACAGAAGCACAGAAATGGAGAGGGTGGGCGTTTAGATATAGATAGAAAGAGAGCAAGGAGGCCTGTGTTTGTGCATGCGTGTGTGCCCTGGTGACGTGTAATGGAGAGTGGGAACAAGGGAGGAGTAACCGATCACTCTGCACAAAGATAGGGCAGCTAGGACACAAACCTAAACACACACACACGCGCACACACATGGGGCACAAACTGGCACTTTTTTTGGAGGGTTAGGGTTGGGGTGGGGGGGGGGGGGGGGGGTGGAGGATAGAACGGGGAACCCGCACAGCACTGGACAGGAAGAGGAGCAGAAGAAATCTTAATTAAATTAAATTAAAAAATAAAGGAAAAATAACGATGACATCGATTAAGAGAGATCGTGGCACAAATAAAATCACTTGTTAGATCATAACCGTGACAGCCGAGTGATTGATGCTTTTTATGTACAACTAAAGCCTAATTTATACTTGCTCATGTGGCCACGATACTCACCAAATATCTGCTATAGTTGGTGAGCGACGCAGCCACACGACAAAGTGTAAATTCAGCTTAAGGCGTATTGGTTAAATAGTTATTCAGGCGTCTGCGCCCACATCATGCTTTTTTTACTACCCTTTTCCTTTTGCTGTGTAAACTCAGTGGTTCTATCAGGAGGACCGCAGCCACAGAATCAAGTGGATTAAAATCTATCAGGTGGTAGCGACATGGCTGGATGAATGTTTGAACGAACCAAGGAAGGAAGGAAGGAATGGATGCTGCGGTGGAGGATGTAGGGAGCAAATACAGCCAATGTCTGACCTATACTTAATTGCGTGCCCGCATCGCACATCAAAGCAGATGTACAAGCTCATCAGCTACTTCCAGTGCACGACACGCACAAGCAACTACAGTAAGTAAAATTCAGGCGTAAAAGTTGGGAGGCAAAAATAAAGGGAGTCTTGTCTCTGATGTCTGTTGCAATTAATAACTAAATGTGCAATTCCATTAGTCACTGTCATGAGGAAGTGGGGGTGCAGAGGACAGGGCGGTGGGGGGGGGGGTCTTGTTCTACTTGGAAAGCTTGCTAATGACTCGAATGAGGGCTCCGTTCTCATCTTTTAGTCTCTGGTTGTCTGCTTTCAAGTCTGGTAGCGTCTGAAAGAGAGAACAAAAAAAGGGGTGGGGGAGGAAAGGGCTTTAGATGGGTCTCGACAGATGTAGGAATGTCCAAAGTTAAGTCCAGTTTTCACAAACGTGTTAATTGCAATCTGCAGCATGTGTCAGCAATCTCAGACCAGTCACACAGCCGTCTCTCACCATTGCAACCTTTTTTATGTTTAATCGCATCCTTGTTCCAAAACTCAGGAGAGCAAGAGAAAAGAAGCGGACACACCAACAGGCCAAAGGTTTCTGATACAGAGCCATGCAGGACCAGAATGGCTACTCACTGGCAGCCACAAAAACAAAACAAATCAAAAACCCTGCCAGATCAGCCACTCACTCCTTTGATCCACACAAAGTAATGTAGGCCATCTCGCAGACAGTATCCACGTAGATACTGGCAGTACTGGTGCTTGGCCAACGATGCAGGCAATTTGCAAAGGAATCAGTTTGTGGGTTGAACTCCAAACGCATAATGGGTGGACATCTACGCTAGGTTTTCAGATGGCTGTTAATTGCCAATGCAGTTGAGTCACACAGTACCCACAAAAGGTTTGTGCACTTAATGCATTTCCCTGCTTGATTTGATCTCAACATGACAATTTTATCATCTGAATTGCTGTGTTAGTCCAGAACACCACATTGAATTACTCCACAAAAGTCTTGGCGAACATTTTAATCACTTAATCAGTGGTATATTGTTCATTCTATCATACAATTCAAACGGATATTAAAATATTAAGTGAAGTGCAAATCATGACATTTATGTATGCACCCTATTGGCTGACAAACAACAAAAAGAGGGGGTTTCACAGTCTTGAAAAAGGGGCCAAAATGGACAGAAAAAAAGAAAGCCACTTCATGCAAAGAAGCCAGAACAAGCCAAACTAAATCTGTGCACTCCCTTTCAGAGGCATCAAGACTAGGACCTGTATGACAAGGGACACTTTCCTTTACAGTACTTGGAAAAATGACTTTGCTAATAAACTTCATGCAATGGACCTGTTTCACAGACATGTCATTGCAGGGTAAAGACAGCAGAGGCAAATGAATGAGTCAATTTGAAAAAGTATGCCAAGGAGCACTGACTATGTGGACAGGACCTGCCTGGCCTGACAACACAGAGGCCCTCTACAGGAAGGGACAAAGCAGGACATTCTTTCTACAGAGAATCCGGTCTTCATTGTGTTTAACAGGATGCTAGTCCATAGTAGCCACAGATATAAAAACCTAGATGCCTCATTCGCCGCTGCAGTTCATTGGAGCGACCTGTATCGCAGAGGGAAGGAGGAAGTGCGGAAGGCACGCTGCCACTCAAAGTGACTACTGGCCAATCACAGCGTGTCCTTTCCAGGACTTAAATTATGAGCTTTATTGGCATGGGAAAACTAACGTTTACATTGCCAAAGCAAGTGCCTCTGATTGGGATACCGAACGTCTTCTGTGACGCGCTTCCCTCGAGATACAGACGCTAGTAGCCAGCGTCCCCTTCTTTGTCATGGTATGTTGGCGGGCTAACAACACAACATATGCCAGTAAACTGAATGAGGTGGGGAAAGCCAGCTCTGTAGATGGAGCTGAACTGCACACTCTGGAGGTGGTTCCAGAAGAGGATGACTAGGAAGCCGGAAACTATCCTGGAAAACAACCTCATCCTCTATGATGAGCTAGCAAAGATGAGGTACACCCTGCCACAGATTCACCACTCCTCATAACCACCAGGCATCTCAACCAAGCATGGCCATATGAGAGCTTTAAAGAGTCTTATTACAAAAAAAAAAAAAAACACTTCCAGCTACCAACTCCTGTATGGACTTTGGTGCACTTGCACACATACTACTACTATGTACATTGCCGAACATTGGCAGATGCCTGCCTAACTCATAGGAGGTCCACGACGTGTCAACAAACCAAACTCTTTGATGTCTCTGTGTGCCCTTTGACACGTTCGACGCGTTGTACAGTAAACTATACTGTAGCTACTGTACCAGGCTACCGCGGTGACGAAAAACACTCCATTTCCCGAAATGCAGCGTGAGATCACGTGACCGGGAAGTGCTTTCTCCCTGAAAGACATGCATGTTACGCTGCGGCAGAAAAGTGCATTTTTCTCCTAATCTAGCTTTTAAATCAACTTCATGTTCAAAACGCAGCCTTTACAAAAGCACTGTGGCCCACCATTGTTTAAAAACGGTCCTGGCTGAAAGAAAATATTATCGTGATAAACAGGACATACTTGGATTACATTTACTCGCATTACGTTTTTGCCAGGAGGACCTCAAAGGTATATAAAATGGCGGGTTGCCATGGGCACCTGCCAATTAAATGTTGAATAATCCTGGGCACCCTATGTGTTTAAGGATAACTGTTGAGAGACTGTACTTATAGATTGTACATCCAGATACTCACTGTTGAAGGTCTACTCTGTTGAAGGTCTACTCTGTTGAAGGTCTACTCTGTTGTGCCGAAGTCCAATTTCAACTTTTCAGTATTTACTGCTCTTTTGCTGAAAATGTCCTGCAAATGCATATTTTCCACAAGTTTCTTTCCCTGTTTTCCTTTCAAATTTTTATGGAATCCAGAATTCACCTTCATAGGTAGATTTAAACTTCGAAGTCAAAGAAGGTCATAAAAATAGCTGATCTACAAGCTCAATGTTCTGCAAATCCCCTGAAAGTCAACTGACTTGCCAATGGCAGGACGTGTGATGTTTTGTAATGGTGAAATATTGCACACAAAATAAAAATAAAATTATCTTGGCGATTACGTCATACAGCTCATGAAAATGCTAGTATCTCAAATTATTAGATAATAGTTTATAATACAGAAATGTCAACCATCTGTAAAGTATGTTCATTTACACACTGAATACTTGGTCTGGGCTACTGTTGAACAAATTACAACATCAATGTGACGTGGCGCACTGTTAAATTAATCTAGAATATTATCAAAGTTTCACTTTTTGAATTACATTATGGAAATAAAAAGAAGTTTTCCATGATATTAAATTGTTTTGTTATGTACCTGTGTATTCAGTGTTGATACTGAACATACAGTATATTCATTCATATACTCATGGTAGATACTGTTAATAGATGTGCATATATCCACCTGTATACTCATGGTTGATACTGTAAATGGTATTCTGTATCTTCATATATTCACTGGTGATGTAGTGATGATTAATATAGTGATGTATTGATTCGTATCTTCACAGTACATTTATATTTATTGATCGACTGTACATATTTTCACTCTTTCGCAGATCAAAAGCAAATATCTTTATTTCGTTATTGACCCTTACCTGTGTTTCATTCTTACTGCTGTAGATGCTAGGCCTGTCACAATTATTACATAATAGTCTAATCACAATTATTTGACATATCGCAATTATTTTGTCATAATCGTCGTAATCGTTTCCATGATCTACAAGCTCACATTGCGTCGCATGTGAGCTTGTAGATCGGCTGTTTCCACTATCTATGTTCTTTATTAAAGGGGAAGACCACCCATTTTCAATATTGAACTGTGTCATTCATATACCTTAGAGGAGTTGTGTGGAAATAGAAAAAAAGTTCCTCCCTTTCTGTGTTGCCTAGAACTGGAGGATTGATTTTGGGGTTTGTATTGTAGTACAATGTAGTACAAGTACAATGTGTGATGTCATCAAGTTGTAGTTTACAATACAAACCCCAAAATCAATCCTCCAGTTCTAGGCAACACAGAAAGGGGGGAACTTTTTTTCTATTTCCACACAACTCCTCTAAGGTATATTAACTCACCCACTGCATATGTCGAGTTTGACGAGCTATAGTTATGGGTCCACTCTGCTTATGACGAATATGACGAGTTATCAATTAGCTTTAATAACTATAAAACAAAAAAGTATGATCGCCGATTCGCCATCCATAGCGCTCTATGGACCCGCCCTATTCACAAAAAACGGATCTGGATGTTCCAGAACGGAAATGGGGGGGCGGGACAACGACGCCTGTATCCTGTCTGCCGAAATGTCATCCGGTTCAATGTTGTGCAACACCAGCGTGGCGCTCCGTCGGTTTCGCTTTGAGCGATGGAAGGCTGTAGTGCTTTGTTGCTTACCCTGCCTGGATCGTATTGTGAATGCAATCGGTGAACCATCGCGCAATGGATTCGCGCGCGCGCCCACGTTAAAGGTAGGCAAAATCCTGGCGGTGTGGACCATTAGAAGGGTCTTAAAAATAGCGGTGGGTGAGTTAATAACACAGTTCAATATTGAAAATAGGCGGTCTTCCCCATTAAGTATAAAAGTTGTCAAATATGTCAGTAATATATATTTAGGTTATATATTTAGGTGTCATATCTGTGCAACTTCAAAGCCTACAAGCAAAACATAAATGTAATTGTCAAAGACAAAAACACAATTAAATCGTTAATTGGGTAGTGACAATTAATCGTCATGTAAAATGTCATAATCGTGAGAGCCCTAGCTATGACATCTGAATTTCCCTCCAGGGATCGATAAATGTTTATCTAATGGTATTATTAGTGCTTGTTAACTGGTACACTAAAATCACACGTACCAGCTAGACGTGTCACAATGCTCTACATCCACCATTTGATTGGACTGTTATTTTAAGTTCATGATTCGGGTCTTGCTCATTGTTTTTCGACTTCCGATGGGGTATGAAATGAAACCCCTAGTACCCACTATGCATTTAATTAGCTACGCCTGAGTTTACGTAGTTATGACACGTCTGTGAAAAGGCTCCATTTAATCATCTGTAATTGAAAACACACAACCATAATTGTGTGTAAATGAAATGCATACAACCAGCCAAATTGGGTATTAGTAAAATAACAGCAAGTCTAAGCTGATACTCACCTGGCGTGACCCTCATATACAATATGTGACATTATTACCTATGGTAAAATAGCGCTGTATACTTAAAACTGGTAAAACCTTGGAAACGTGTACTGTATATAAGGAGAGTGCCCTGTCAGCAAACACCAAATCCAAACACCCTCCCCAATCTACAAAACCAGGAGGTCTGGGGAGGCAGGGAAAGGGGTGCTAGTTAAGGAAGGAAGGAGCATCAAAATCATGGTTGGTTGGGCGGCTGGACACCTGCCTGTCTATGGATGCGGGGCGGTGCGGAAATGGAGCATGAGAAGGGTAAGGTTGGGGGACACGTGAGGAGAAGGAGGAGGACAAGAAGAAGGAGGTGGTGTAGGAAGAGGAGGTGGTAGGCTGACTGACGGACGGACGGACGGACGGGCGGGCGGGGCGTGGCTTTAGAGGTCGATGGCGGGCAGGTGGCTGCAGGCGGACTGGGAGAGCTTAGCCACCACGCGGGCCAGGGCCCGGTTCTCTGCCTGCAGCCTCTCTTTAACCTGCCGCAGGGTCTGAACCTGCTTTACCTGGGGGAGGTTCTGCAGGAAAACGACAAAGAAAAAGAACACCACACAACAACAGGAAGAAGAAGGGGGGGGTATGGAAGGAGAGAGAGAAAAGAAAGAATAGAAAATGGAGGCGGAAAAGAGGGGCATAGAGGCAAGTAGTAGTAAGGGGTAAATGTTATGAGCGTTTGTAGAGAAGAAACAGAAAACAAATCAGGGATAGGTACGGAGGGGAGAGGGTCGGTTAGAGATAGCACAATATAAATGAATAGGGAAAGAGAGAGAGGAGGAGGGAAACAGAAAAGGAAGATTGTTAGAATAATGGGGAGAGAGAGATTGGAAAACTGAAGGCGTGATAAGAGCTCTTTCGGCTGCTGCGTGTCGGGAGAGATTTTCCTCTCGGCTAGCCGAGTTGAATAGAAAGGGACAGCGATAAGATCAGAGTAGCTGCCTACGACCTAGAAATGAACGTACTGTACTACATTATCACACTGCTGGGAAGGACACAACACTGCTACTATTCAACAGCCTTGGGGTATATCTCAACCCACCGGTTTACCAGAACAAGGACATTCAAGTGAACATCTTTAAAAACAGCTTAAATATTCTGTTGGCACAGACTATAATGGGTGATCTGAATTATTTTTACTGGCCCGGCTGAATAAAAAAAAAAACGAATATCTGCTAATATAAAGGCTTGATGTACAGTAGTGGTTTTATGATATCACCATCTTGTCCCGTGTATCTATACAGTATACCCGTAAGACGCCTAAGGGCGAAAAGCCCTAAAGGGCGAGGTTGCGCCATCTGTCTTAACATTCCTGTCACATTGAGGGTAGCACGAGTCCACCAAGAACTGAAACCCCTAACGGATAATCTCAACGTCATGGTGAAATTAGAAAAAATGTGCATCGGGTCCAGTATGGGTCTAGAGTGCGGCTGGTCTGCTAAATTCAGCTGAAAGTGCCAATTTGGCCAAACAGCTGTACTTACTGACCTTTGGAAATGGAAGAAAGAAATAACATCCCTGCATCGCACATTACAAGTACAGTCATGAAATCACCAAACACATGTGTCATCCAGAAAAGTACAAATATTGTGAGATGTTACCTTGAGTTCCTCCTCCATCTCAGAGATCTTCCTTTCTAGAGCTCTTCTTTCCTGTGGGATGGAGGATAAAATACATGAACCCTGGCTTTCCTTCTTAAGACAGCAAGCCCATAAGACGCAAGTAAACACAGACAACTCATCAGACGCTCTGTACACTGCACTAAGCAGACACGTGAGATGGTGAGGAGGTAGCCATTTTGCACACACGTGAACACACATGATAGTGAGGTGTCTGAAAGCCACAACCAGGCAAAGTGATTTGAACAACCTCTTTAAAGTTAAAATGATAGATGATGTTTGGTGGCCGAGTTAATGAAATGACTGAGACATGGTCAACTGAATATACACTAGAGGCCTGTTTGTCACGGAATGAAGAAAGGTGTTACAATGATCAGATACATTGCTTTATGTTAGAGTATGGACATCAACCAGTAATAAAGTCTATGTGATTAATGCGTGATAGTGAAGTCTATGTGATAGTGTTACAGCTAAGGTGTTAGTTAACTCATTTGTTGCGAGTCCCGATAGTCACGAGAATTTCCCTATGTCTTTCACTGCCTTTCTTCTCTTACCTTTAACGTGGTCACGAGAATATCCGTGTGCACGATCGGACTCGAAACGAAACGAAATGAATTGTGCGTGTTTACGCTGTCCACAGAAAATCTGAACATCCGTTCAAGAACTAGCTCTCATGTTGTATAAACAGTGAGTGAATGGAACCATCCCATGGCTCGGAGGGATGGCTGCTTCCGGTTGCCATGGTAATGGTGCAGCGATCAAATTTTTCTTCTTTTGATTAACATTTATTTTTAATTAAAGCTTATTACATTTTCGGGATTATCGGGCCTGACAGGGAGCTACATAGAAAGGGTTGTTTTTGGCAGGGACTGTGTTAAAATGTATAGATTGCAACCACCATCAAATATGATTACAAAAGAAAAATACATCAAAGATGAATGCACAAAACACATGCCAGAGTAATTTAACAGTGAGCGCACAATTCCTTATTCGTCTACTGCCTGTACACACGCGCACACGCGTGCTGCAGCACACAATTAAAAAAAAACAGAGTAAAAAAAGACATTCTTGACAAGTGGTGACCACGCGTTGCCTTGAAGTTTGAAAGAAAAGAAGAAAAAAAAAAAACATGTGAGAGAGAAGGTGCTGGGTGTTTTGGGAGTGTGTTGTTCTCCCTCCACCCCAGGTACAAGGGTATTTGTGACACGACAGCCAACAGCAGAAAGGACTGGCATAAAAAACAACAACTCTTGCTTAGAAGATCATACCGCCACCCAGATGAAATTGGGGCCTGCTTGTTACCTTCAGACATAAAGCCATTAGCATAATGTTACAAGACTGTTCGAGCAGTAAGAGATCATAATCCAGGCAAAACAATGGGAACGGGCATCTGAGCTCAACTTTCCCACATCTACAAGAAAAAAATAACCCCATCAAACTACATTCAACAAGATAAATGTTTGTAACAGAAGTGGAATATTAGTTTGTCATTATTACCCTTTTCTCCATCTCGAGTTGCGACCGGTCAGCATAACGTTCCTGCCTCTGCAAAAAGGGGGGGGGGAACAGTCATTAGCAGTGGTGGAAAAAGTACTCAAATGTTTTACTAAAGTAAAAGTATCAATACCACAATATAAAAATACTCTGTTCCAAGTAAAAGGTTTGTGTTCAAATTGTTACTCGAGTAAAAGTACAAAAGTATTGGCATCAAAATATACTTAAAGTACCAAAAATAAAAGTACTAAAATGTTTAAAAACAGCACAACAGCCATGCCTTTGTTGAGCCCATGTATAAAACAGGGCTGAAGTGGATAATGTTTGTTTTACAATATAATAATTTATATCTGCAAAGTAACTAGTGACTAACGTTTTCAAATAATTGCAGTCCAGTAAAAGTACAATATTTTCCTGAAGTAAAAGTATTGGAAATCGGAAATAATACTCCAGTAAAGTAAAAAAGAATACCTAAAAATTGTACAGTACTTGAGTAAATGTACATAGTGACATTACACCACTGCTCATTAGCCCCAGACCACATGAACCCCAGGATCAAACGGGGCATGTTGTATACCTGCGTGGCTTTCTCCAGCTGCAGCTTCATGTCCGTCAGCTCCAGGTCAGTGTCACGTAACTGGGCCTTCAGCTTCTCATTTTCAGCTAAAATCTGCTCATAGAGCTACAAGGACAGAGGAAACCGCAGAGAATGTTAGAGAGGCAGGGGCTGAAACTTCTAAAAGGGCCTTTTGGTGAAATTGTTTGGAAATAGCAGACCTCCAAGCTCACAACTTGTCACAGCGTGATGCCTTGTGAGCTTGGAGGTCAGCTATTTTCGGTACTTGATACCACACTAAACTTAAGCATAAAAAAGCAATGCTGGCGTAACGGCATGGATTTCTACACAGAGAGGGCAATTTTGTCAACATAAGATGCTGCGTTCAAGTTCAGGAGAGTTTGGACAAGGTGATTCCATATGGCATGGAAGGAGGGGGCATTTGCAATTCTTTCACCATAGTAAAAACTGCATTCATGGTCTGGAGAGGGCACTTCTTACAGATGGATAAAAGGGCAGGGGCTCAAGCCCCCTTTGATGTCTATGTGTGCACGTGCCTAAGAGGAAACAATAGCACATGTTGTGCATTAAAGTGGTACACCTACAATTCTCGCTCAGCCTCGTCAACATGCAACGCTCCACTCACTGAAAGTTTTTAGGCTGAAGGCAGAGTGGCTGTCTCAGAATCCTTAAGTTCCCGGTTCGATCCCCAGCTTCTCCTGGCTTTGTGTCAAAAGTGCTCTTGAGCCAAGATATTTAACCCTTAACTAGTCTTGATGGGTAGGTTGGTACCTAGACATGGGCACGTGCACATGGGCGCGTGCATGCATCCGCCTGGGTGACAGTAGACTGCTGGGCGAGCACTGGCACTTTGGCATGGGATCAACTTTCATAAAAAAAGAAAAAATGCACAGACCTGGTTGGTTGTTTAAGTTGGACAAAATGTGGCTATAGTTTCCCAAATATGGAGATGACTGACGTCTGACATCATAGATGTTTGACGTCATAATTTTCGGGCCCATTGAGAACGCTGAGCTGGTTCGAGTGATCATTGTGATGTCAGAATAGGTCAGTGCAAATGAATTCTGTCTTGGCCATATATGGAGCGTGACACGAGCGTGACAGGACTCACGCACGCATAGGAGCTGCATGTTTTTATAGTAAAGGAACCATTTACCATTTTATTTTCCTAATTGAAAAGTCTTAAGTAATGGTATACCTTCTTATAGTCAGTGGTGTCATCTCTTTCCAGCTTGCTCGAGTATGGCCTCCGACCCTCGCCGTAGCCACGGCTACCTAGAGCGTCAATGCGGTCGGAGGATGAAGTACTGCTCTCGTGTCTGAAACGAGAGTGATGAAAGGACCTCGACGTTTAGCCTCATCAACTGTGCAAATCATCCACAGGGTGGATTTCAATTAACAGGTCTGCAGAGTGATAGTGTTGGAAATTAATTGTTAGTGTTTTTTTCTTAAACCATTGTAAAAGTAGAAGAGAGGTAATATGGGCATCAACATACCTGGACAGACGATCACTCTGAAAGAGAACAGAAACAGAATGTGAATCATCCTGTCCTTAGATCGTAAGCAAATGTTGCACTCGACATAATTTCAAACAAAGCAGTTTCACCAGTTTCTAGGCAAGGTACAGTGAAGGAAATCTAAGATTAATATTTCAAGTCCCTGTCTACATAATTATCCTGATGTTGTTTGAAATCCAAAGAAACATCATCTCTTTGCCCCAAAAATGCCCCTAAAGGAGCTTTATATTACTAGTTTCTCTGCCCTCATTTAGTATTCCAGTATCTACGTTTGGTAATACGCATCCACAGAGAACATTCAAACAAACACCAAACGCATGCAATGAAAACAGAGCAAGCCAGTCATTTCCTACCCACCCCATGTGTTGTGCGGGGTAGATGGTAGCACAGGTCCAAAAAAGACCCGAAACGTAACCGAGGGCAGTGATGTTAATAGGTTTTTAATGTAATGAGTCCCGGGACCCCAGAAGAGTTTTTCGGATGAGTCCCAGGGATATTTTATGGGTCCCAAAAAATTCAACGCCGCGGAGATGGGTATCGTTCACCTCTGAATCGATACGATACCTTTTTCGATACCTGGGAATCGATATGATACCTTTTTCGATACCGTTTTCGATACTTTTTTATGTATTATTATTATTATTACTACCCTTATTATTACCATTATTATTATTATTATTAACTTTTTTCTATAGGCTATTTTACACACCACAATAGGTTATTAAGGCCGTCTAAAGACTGAGCTTGTAGATCGGCTATTTTCAAAATGTTTGCCTATTTCTTATATTTATTTTACAATTTGGCTAATGTTTGAACTTAGAACTAGGATTTCTAAATACACTAGGCTACAGACACGCATTTAATTATATTTATATCACTGGGACCCCAATTTATATTACATTTTAAAAAACTAGAGTAGGCCTACAAATGGAACAGGTCCATTTGGTTCCATTTGTTCACCGAGTAACAGACCCATTAAGTTTCCAAAAGATTCCCTTTTACTTTGCTATTAGCAATATAAAACGTTTTTATATTCAGCAAAATGTCAGTAATGGTATTGTCTGCCTCTCATTATTGTCAAGGAAGAAAGTACCGCATGTCGCTGCCTTGCTTAAGTTTCATCAAGGCAAAAAAAAGCACCCTAAGACACACACCAAAAGTTGTGTGTGCGGGGGAAAGAGGAGGGGCAGCCACCGTTGCACAGAAATCACTTTCACTTTCAGCTTATGACAAACGGCAGCTTTTAATCAATGCACAAGGATTTAAGGACATTATATTTATAATGATTACAAGAACATTCACTACCTGTAGCTATGGAGTAGGCCTACTCCGTTGGAACCTACTCTGTTGGAACGGAAATAAACTTGTACGTGCTGTTAGACAGACAGTTGGCTCCTCTCCTCTCCGCAGGTTTAATAGGAAGCAAAGACAGACACCACGGTTTGATTTGATCATTGCGTAGTCAATTATGAAGGGATTTCAAAAATTTAAACGTCTCCATATTGCTTGGGAAGTCTACTTAGCAGAACATCGCGGCCTTTGCGATTCGCTAATCGCTAATGTTTTTATTTTACCGCGATGCGGTAAATTATGGATTAATAATGGAGGCGCGTCCCCGGGACCCCAGAAACAAGACGTGAATGCGTCTCTGGGCGACATGAACGCGTATTTGACGCGGGACGCGCACGTAATGACATCACTGCGAGGGTATTTGGACCGAGCCGAATTTCCCTGAGAAACATTCTGATTTACTAGCCTGTGCACAAAACAACACAGAGAAAGATTGGATCCGGTCCGAAATGGAGCCGATTAAATTTGGATCCTATCAAAGTGGAGCCGGGGAAAATTGACCCGATCTGGCCGGGACTTTAGCCCCATACTGTGTCCGATGCTTATTTTCACCATTACTTTGAGACTGGTCGTCTTCTTTCTCTACTCTAGTGCTGAGCGCACCTCCCTCGCCTCTTCCGAGAGCTACAGCGGAGGGCTGCCGCTGCGTCATGTACACGTGTGTGTGTGTGTGTGTGTGTGTGTGCCCGCGCGTGCGCATGCGTGTGTGCTCATCACGCACTGTGCTGTGTGTTTCAGACACACCCTCTCGGATCCTTGCGGGTAAATGCATTTCGGAATGCCCTGAACAAGATCCATGGCAATTGGACCTTACCAGACCCCTGCCCCGAGGGACAAGTGAATATTTTAGCCCCAAAATGGCTCGGTTCGGCTCTCAGGTAATCGGTTCCGGGCAGACCCGTGCTACCCTCTAGTGTGGGGTCAGAGGAGTGCTTGTTGTCTCCCCCCATATCGCTGCATACAGGGGTGTCACAAGGGGGGGACTGAGTAACTAGGGCCCAAGGTGGAGGGGCCTTAATTATTTTATACTTTAGCTATTGAAAAATAGCAGATAAACAAGCTCGCTGCGAGCTTGTAGATCTGCTATTTTTGAAAAGTTGCTAAAATGTGTGCAAATCTTTGAACATTTGTCACTCACAGGGGGGGGGGGGGGGGGGGGGGGGGTCCCTGGAACTGAATATTTTTAGATGGGGGGGGGGGGGGGGGGGGGGGGGGGGGGGTCTGTGGCCAAATACATATCATTTTGGCGGTCCTTCACTTGAAAAGGTTTGAGCACCACTGACAGAAACATATATACTATATTAATGCTTTGGAGATATGCAATGTGATATGCAACTACCACTATTTTCACATGTAACCTTCGAAAAAACAAAAAACTTATTTTTGGGATGAGGGTATTTCATGTTCACAAAGACATTGTGAATGTTTGTCATGACAGGGATACATTTGTGTCAATTATGGTGTGATCCATTTATTGTAGGTATCTTTTATCTATTTATTTTTTGTACATTATTATTTCTGATTTCTGACTGTTATACTGCAGGATGTTATATTTGTCTGTCATTTAACTCATTGCATGCCAGGCCCGATAGTCCCGAGATTATTTTAATGTCTTTCCCTGCCAGGCCCGATAATTTCCGCCATTTTGAAAAAACCTTTTTTTTTTTTTTTCAAAATTTTCTTTTTTTTCAGAATCTTTTTTGGACCCCAAAAAATGTAGTAGGCATGGTAGAAATTGCGAAATTGCATGTTTAACCCCCATAGCAACCCCATCTATCAAGCATGGCAGCCATCTTTGTTTACATTTTAGGAAAACATAATGGCTTGTATCTCATGAATGCCTGAACGGATTTCCATTCGGATTTTTTTGTTTGAAAGCTGTAAGCAATGTGGACACACGTGGTGCATTATCTAGGCATGGGTGTGCATGATCCGTGCACTATGAATTACATGGAAGTCTATGGAGACCAGAGGCACCATAGAGTACGAAGGTATTGTTAAATGGCGGGGAATGTGTTAATGTTTCAATGAATTGAGTAAAACCTCTCATCAGACCTTGTATTGAACTTTACTCTCCTGTGCTTATAAAGTATTCAATCAATCAAGTCTGTAGTTGGCATTGCACTTATGAGCAACCTCAACACTAATATTAGACACAAGATCCTGCCCAGTTAAGGCAACCATTTAAGGGATACAGAGCTGAATAAACTGCGAAATAAAGTACAAATTCTCTGGTAAACTAGACAGCTCTTTCTCAGTCTGTCTCAGCAGCTGACCTGCACACCACCCCCTCTTCTCCAAACATGCATTCTTGAATAGCTGCCAAAGCTCCCAAGTTCTAAAGAGCCTCAAGGTTCTACCACTGCTCTCAGACCTCTCCTCGCTTATGCTGCCCCAGTAGCGGGCCTCAAAGTGGGGGTAGAGATCAGATATGGTGATGGCTGGTTGGCGGGTCAGGAGAGGGGGTCAAGCCTCTAGCTATTTTAAAATTGCATTCAGCTTCCTGATGCTGACGGACAATGATTAGAGGAGCAGCTGAAACAATGTGTAGCCAAGACATCATGCGAGCCTTGCAGTGCGATGAATGACAAGAGCGCTGAAGCACAGAACTGCTCTGATTGCCTGCCGTGTCTGCAATATCTGCTGCAGAGTACCCAAGTCTAAAGCCTGATTTATCCTTGGCTGCGCGTCTTATCGCGCACCGAAATAGCGCACACCGTTTCAAAGCGCAGCACCCGCGTGCCACTATGTATAATACAGGCTTATTGTCTCATACAAATTTATCGTAATGACCGTGTTGCATGCTAAATGATTTTCATTCATGCCCATTTAGGTAAGAAAGGTGGTTGTTATGATGAATTAAAACGTATGCTTTTGTTCATCTTGGCTCACTTACAGGTTAAGAATTTGACTAAGATTCAAAAGCCTTAGTAAAAAAAGAATCGCTGTGATAATTACACAATTACTTATAATATACTGAGAACAATGGGCTTCGAGGGCTTTTCCTGAATGCTTTCCTATATGCCAGCAGAGATAATAGGGTGTTTAGCCAGTTAGTTCCGCTGCAGCTCCGCCTTAGTTACCGTTTTGCCCTGCAACAATTCCTGGCTGGCTGGTCAAATATTGTGCGCCCTACTCTACGTTCTTAATTTTATTTATTTATAGTTTTTTTTTTATTCTTTTGAAATTTAGATAATAAAAAATTACCCAGTGAGACAGTGACCCAACCATCTGTAACCATCCATTGTTTGGATTTAACCACTGCTGCTACTCCCATTCTAACAGGAAGTACCAGTGAGGTTTCCAACTTCACGCCACTGTTGTACGAATCATTCAAAATGTTTGTCGGGACGCCCGCTGGTCTACCGGTCCAGGCGCATACCACATACATAGGTTCAGTGTAGCCTGACAGCGTGTCGCCGGCTCGAGTCCCGATCCCGACCAAAATTGCTGTGTGTCACTCCCCATTTCCTGTACCTATCAAAGGCATAAAAGCCCCAAAAACATATCTTAAAAAAAGACAGAATCAAGGGTGTGTCCTTACTTGAGGCTCCTCCCCCTTGGTGCTGCCTTCCTCTGAGTCAGACTGCTGCTCTGGGTCATTTTCATCACTCTGGAAGTAAAACACAAAGACATCATTAGAAATTACATGAAACCACTGCACCCTCCAATATTAGTGTGTGTGTGTGTGTGTGTGTGTGTGTGTGTGTGTGTGTGTGTGTGTGTGTGTGTGTGTGTGTGTGTGTGTGTGTGTGTGTGTGTGTGTCAGGAGTCATCAATATGTCCGTACACAGACAAATCTGTCCGTGACAAAGAGTTGGTCTTGTCCGTGGCAAACTCTAGACTTTGCTTTTACACACCATTATAATATTCGTATTTGATCATAATACCCAATTACTGAATGTCTTTCTTCAGAATATGTATGACACTGATTTACTACGACACTATTTGGTACATTATGAGTCCAACTAGTAGCCTACTGTTGGTTCTCAAATGTTTTATTTGGTTTCCGTTTGTACACTCTCAGAGTTACAGACCTGTTATGGTCATTCAGGGCTAGGTCTGTATGTGTTTCTGGTAATATTATTGTCTGCTCGTTTTGTATGCCATGGCAAAAATTGATTTTTTTTTTACAAAACTGTCCACCACAAGCCAGCATGGTGATGACCCCTGGTGTGTGTGTGTGTGTGTGTGTGTGTGTGTGTGTGTGTGTGTGTGTGTGTGTGTGTGTGTGTGTGTGTGTGTGTGAGTGTGTGTGAGTGTGTGTTGTGTCTCTCACATCTTGTGTCCAGTAGGAAACCCCAGTGGAGCGTCTCTTCTCGCGGGGCCGCCTGCGATCCCGTATGGAGCGGGGCTGAGTCTTATCCTCTCCCTCCTTCTCCTCCTCCTTTCTGTCTGTATCTGTCCATGGGGAAGGAAGAAAAAACAAAACGTATGTTTCTATGATCAGTGGTGCTCAAACCTTTTAATGTCAACAACCCCTAGAAATATATGTATTTGACTGCAGACGCCGATGTATTTGAACCCCCCACCAGAAGCAAAGATTTACAAAAGTTTGCTTTAAAGAATATATATCATCACTGTCGGGCAGAAACCTCGTATCTCCAAGTTTCAAATTTGTACGTTTTTTTTCGCAAAGTAAATTACTGCTTCATCATATGGCCATCGCACAAAAGTAGTGAAAACAGCAGATCTACAAGCACACAACGCCTCGCGGTGCGAGGCGTTGTGTGCTTGCAGATCTGCTGTTTTCACTAGTTTAGTTCATTTTTAAAATGATAAATGCAAAACAAACGGTCTTGGACATACAAGGTTTCCACCCGACAACGACGATATATATATATATATATATTTAAAGATTTGAACACATTTTCATGATTTAAAAAAAATAAATAGCAGATCTACAAGCTCACAGCGCGGCACTCGGTGCCGCGCTGTGAGCTTGCATATCTGCTATTTTTTAATAGTTGAAGCATAAAATAACGGTCCCACCTTTCTGTCTGTATCTGTCCATGGGGAGGAAAGAAGGGACACAGGAGCCAGGTTTGTACCACGCACACACACGGTCATGTGACTTGACATTCCTGCACTGGGGAAGCTGGACTGACCTTTCCAGTTCCTTTGTTGCGCCTCAATGTAATGGCCCTTGTTCCGCATCAACAATTGGCCATCAACAACGTTTGAACTGGGGAACTGTAAATTGACACACCGGCGCACCTTTTTTATTGTGTCTTCCGAGTGGCTGTGAGGAAATCATAACAGGAACGTGACCTTTAATAATGGTCAGGAAAGGCTCGGGTCAACCGTCGAGTTTAATTTGCGGTATGGAGCACCGTCAGGAATACAATCGAGTTGGCAGGAATTCAAAGAAAACAGCTTATTTAATTTTTTACAACTTTTGTATTGTTGAGGGAACAAAGTCATCACTGTTTCCTTCAGAGGGATAGATTGAGGTCTTTTTTTGTATTCCTGAAGAGGAAAGCAATTTTATTTAAAAAGGCAACCCAATCCTTTTCTCCTGTCTGTCTGTGGCAGCGTTCCCATGTGAACATGGACCCTGTGGGAACCCATGCCAGAGCCAGGTGGAATCCAGCTCAACCTGTCTGGCCTTCTATGGCTTTATATTAAGAAGGGATTACATAACATTTTACATTTTGCCTTGCTGTTTACATTTCTATATTGACTTGTCACAAAGCCAAGAGATAGCTTGTTAGCATTGCTGACCAAAGCCAAATGGCTCACTGCAAGCTAACTTAGTAGGTAGAGAGGGCCGTCTGGCAATCAGATCACAATGTTGTCACAACAACATTGTGACATGCATACATGCCATACATGGTGCGCATACATATTCAATAAACACTTTTAAGATGCCCTGGATAAGAGCCTAACGCTATGCTAAATGCCTATACTGTAATAATGCAGTGCATGTCACCTTTCTCTGTGTCCCTGGAGGAGCGGCTATAGGCAGAGGTGATGCCCGTCAGGCTGTTGGGCCTGCTGAGGGAACCGGAGGTCAGGGTGGCGCTGGAGGACGGGGTGGAGGATGTGCTGATAGTGGAGGTGGTGGAGGTGGACGAGGACGAGGGCCGGTAGCGCTGATAGGTCTGGGGGAGAGGGACCAGATACCAGGGTAGGATGTCAGTATATTAACCCATTCAGAACGGGTAAACTATATTGTGTATCATTATTTTATGCTTTAACTATTGAAAAATAGCAGATAATTATACAAGCTTACAGCGCGGCACCGAGTGCCGCGCTGCGAGCTTGTAGATCTGCTATTTTAGAAAAATCGTGAAAATTAGAATTTTGACCCGATTCTATAAGTGTCTTTTGAATCCTTCTAAGGTTTTTTGGAAAAACCTATGTTTCTATGTCAGCAATCTGGCCAGCCATCGTCAAAGAAAAGGTCCTTTTCACTTAACTGGAGCTCAGTTAGTCTGTTCTTGAGAGACTACTATGTCAGTGGTTCTCAAACCTTTTCATGTGAAGGACCCCCAAAATGATATGTATTTGGCCACGGACCCCCATCTCAAAATATTTAGTTCCAGGGACCACCCAGAAGCAAAATTTGAGTTACAAACGTTCGCTTTGAAAATACATATATTCAAAGATTTGCACACATTTTCACAACTTTTTCAAAAATAGCAGATCTACAAGCTCGCAGATCTTGTATATCTGTTATTTTTCACTGGTTAAAGCATTCAATAATTCTAGGCCTAAATGGGTTAAAGAAATAACAATTAGATTTACTAGTCGCACTCAAAATATTTGCAGACTTTTAGCTATGTATGGACAAGGCGTGTGTTCCTATGAGTCGATGTGTGACTAGCTGCGCCAGCTACAACGCACACACAGTGCAGCCTGGATTCGAACATTGCGCATGTCAGTCTGCTAGTGCTACTTAAACAAATATAAAGTACAATTTACTCAATATAAAGACTAATAGGCAATGTGGTGAAACTGGATGATAACAACAACAACAATAATAGGTCAGGAGTGCAGTTTCTACCAGCCTTTATTACTTCCCTTTCTTATTACAGAATAGGAACCAAACACCACAACCATAATTGGTGTAGGTAATATGCGATTAATTCTTGACATTTAACAGAGTCTGCGTACCTCCTCAAAGCTGCGGTATCTTGACCGGTAATCGTCTTCCTTGACCTCCGTCTCCTTCTTCTCCTCCTGCTTCTCCTTGTCTTGCTTCTCTTTCTCCTCCTTCTCCTCCTCCCGGGTCCGCGTGGGGCGGGTCCTGCCGATGGTCTTCTCCGCCTCCTGGAGGTCGGTCAGCGTCACACCCTGCAGGAAGGAAGACCCAGAGAGCATGGATTAACCCAGGGGTCAGCAACCTTTTGAAATGAAGTGCCATGTTTTTATTTTCTAGATAGGCAGTGTGCCATGTCAACATACATTTTAATGACACACCATCAAACCTTCGGGCATATTTTGATTGGCAGGACATTGTTACAACGATCATTAGACTCAGAGCAATGACCCAGAGCAATCTCCCCGACTCCCACCCCAGTCAGAGTTCAGAGCTTTAATGGATGTAGAATTGTGTGAAGGATACAATTTTATGTAAATTAGATGACTTCATTTAATTGACCACATTTAAAAAATAATTCGATTTTAAAATATACATCCTCTCTCTCACACTTCTGCCAGTGATCACCCTCCCCTGTGCCTACCCCTGGATTAAAGCAAAATAAAATCTCCAGGGGTCACCAATATGTACGACATGGACAAATGTGTCCATGGCAAAGACTTGGTCTTGTCCGTAGAAAGGTTGCGATTTTCCTTTTTAAAAAACATTATTTTTAAAAAACATTATTAGGAGTCCACTAGTACTAGTGGTTCTCAAACGTTGTATTTGCTCTACTCTGAGAGTGTACAAATAGAACCAAATGGATCTGTCCATTTGTACACTCTCAGAGTCAGGGCCGATGCATATTCCACTTTTAGAGTCGAGTTTATTTCGGTCGGGGAGCGACAAAACCTCAGCAGTACCGAACAGCCGAATTAATGACGGTACCCGTCCCCCCCGAACCTCTGAATGACGTCATATTTTAGTTTGTACAGAGCCGAATCGAATGCATCGGCCCTTACAGACCTGTTATGGTCATCCAGAGCTAGCTCTTTATGTGTTTCTGGTCCGTGGCATACTTTTTATTTTGACAAAAATGACCATGGCGATGACCCCTGAAAATCTCACAACGGAAAAAGATTCTCATAAGTGATTCTAGAAACAGTATGAAAGGAGCCCTTCCCACACTAGCACCGTTTCCTAAACAATGAACACAACACGTCAAATGATGAGGTTTCAGTAATATTGTTCCTGCCGTTCTACATGCTGCCAACCAGGTGAAGAAATCACAGACTGAGCCTTTAACCTGTGCATTTATGAAATATCTGTGACCATTTGGGTTTTATGGAAAATGCTGCTAAACATGACGCTAGTTTGACCACTTGAAATGTTCTAATCTTAAAGAAAAATTACCGAAAATAGCCCATCTACAAGCTCTCAATGCGTGGCAAACACATTGAGAGCTACGAGATACGGTAGGCTATTTTCACTGTGCAACATGCTTTCATAGAGCAGTGGTTCTCAACCTTTTCAGGCTGCGACCCCCAAAATAATCATATTTGAACTAGGGACCCCCCCACACCCTGACGAGCAATAAGAGTTGAGGCATTATATTTTCTATAACACGCTTCAATTGTGAAAATAGCAGATTTACATGTAAATCGGATATCTTTTACATTTCTGCCTCTAATATTTGACAATTTGTCCAATGTGTAATTTGTCATTTTAGACTAATTAAAAAGTCCTTAAATTGTCACTTTGGAAAAGTGCATACACTTAAACATTATGTTGGTTTGTTTACTATTGAGTGAGAAAATGTTGCACATTAAGTTAATCATCTGGGGACCCCCCCAAAATAATTTGGAGTCCCGACCCACAGGTTGAGAAACACTGTCATAGAGAACATGCTGGCTTCTATTATCTCCATGAGAGCCTTTTCAGTCCACATTCACAGCCTTAGTTCAAAACTGCCTCGGCTGTATAACAAACTACACAAAGGTAATCTGTCATGGATGGGAGGTTTATAACTATCAATAAATCAGTAAGCAGTAATAAGAAAACTCTTCAATGGCCACTTTTTCTCTCTCTTTTTTGCTCAACTGTGTTTTTTCTTTTTCTCCCCAATTGAATCTGTATTGTTTGGGTTTTATACCGGTGCTGAAAAGGTACTTTTAAATCCAATACTGAAAATACAGAAAATATATACATTAGAAATTAGAAAAGTTGAAAGAAATGAAGGTGCAGACAACCACGTGCCCTCAGACACAGGTGGAGTCACAGTCGAATAAGCACTGTTCAAGAGTCGTGGGAATCAGTTACAATCCATTTCAAAATTACACAGACTACTTGAAAGTTAATGTGCCTAAGTTGCCGTTGAGTAGACACTTATAATTATTTCCAATGTTTAACCCCTCGTAAAAATCCAACGGTTATGAAAGGCTGCCGGCGGGTACACAACGCATTCCAACACCAACAACTCTCGTGTATTATTAAAGCAAACAAGTTCAACCTCTTCCAAACGTAATTTTCACTTAGTTAACAAAGTAAGTCTGATGCTGTAGTAAATGTACAACTGTATGTGTTTTTCTTTTTTGTCGGTGATGGCATCAGTTAAAAGATATTTTAACTCAGAGATTAAATATTTAAGGCCCCTCCATAAGGGGAGTGTATAACAGAGTAGCTCATCCTGAAGCCCAAAATCCTAATATCGTCTCTGATCAAAGTTTTTACATTGATGAAAACTAAAAAAAAGAAAATTATGCTATGATGACTAAGACTAAGATATTGACAATATTGTCAACAACTACTAGACTAAAATGTTAGGGAGGGACTAGTGGAGAGGAGATCCAGTAGAACTAAAAGACAAGTCATTTCATTTGGTTGTGCTCGGGTGTTGCATGCTGAATGTTATTCGAAAGTCTATGACTAAAACTAAATCTTCTGCTAAAATCAACACTGGTCTCTTCCTGCATGGAAGACCCGGGATGGATTCTCAGACGTTAACACATGGACCAACCTGGGTGGACCTCCTGGACTGCCGAGCCTGCCTGGAACGGGCTTTCCTCTGGGACTCCGACTCCTCGTCTCGCACTGGCGTCAGGTATGACCTAACACGCACACGCGCACACACACACACACACACACACACACACACACACACACACACACACACACACACACACACACACACACACACACACACACACACACACACACACACACACACACACACACACACACACACACACACACACACACACACTTAATTAACAATCACAAAAGCTTAAGAGTATAAATATGAACCCGGGCCGATTGCTAGGATATATACTGTAAATGATTTAACATTTTGCGGGGCTGAGTGCCAGTCACCTAATTTAGAGTAAATTACATCCTGCACATACTTCTACATTCATTAAAACTGAATCCTAACCCTGGGGAGGGAGTCGGGGAGATACGTGGATTATTGCTCGAGTCTAATGATCGTTGTAACAATGTCGTGCCAATCAGAATAGGTCAGAATTTTTGATGGGTGTCATTAAAATGTATGTTGACATGGCACACTGACTATCTTGTAATTAAAATCATTTACATTTCAAGGTTGCTGACCCCTAGGAGATAAAGCTACACAAAGAATATAATGCTAAAAGGTAGGGCAACAGATAAGGGACAACATCGAGAAATCAGCACTAGAAGAGGGCCATGTGAGAAATGAGGGGTGGAGGTTGTGATTTGCCATCCAAGGAGTGTGTGTGCAAAGTTTGGCATTGATAGGGCCAACGGTGGCAGAGATATAACTAGGGCAAAAGTGTGACGTGACAGACAGACAGCCAGCCGGTGGAGCTTTTCATAGTAACTGCGCCCTGACGGTCACAACAAAGAAGCCTAGATGCGCATTCATGTTTCTGGCCCCATCTGTAAAAAAGCTGCAGTAACTCAAACGGCCACCATGTCAATTTGGCTTCAGCCCTCCACTTGGTGTCTGGGGGCTTGGCTGAAAATAACGATCTGCAAGCTCACAGCGCATACATGATGGACATGACGCGTTGTGAGGTTGTAGACTGGTTAATGTTTGCCGTGCAACACAATAATACACAATAAAGTATTCATCAGGCTTAAGATGAGTCAAACAGAGCGGGGGATTCTTGCACTTTCCTCTAGTGTGGAATATGCCTCCGTCAGCCATACATACAGTAAGTATGAACTCATTCACTTGGGAGCCAAGTACTCTGCCTTGAGGAAAGCGTGCAGCATCTGCCCATCTTCCTTATAAGGACAACTGGTGCAGTCAGAGCCCCATCGTAACCCTGCCCGACACCCATGACAGGTGGCTTATTTCAGCACTGTCATAGCAACAGATGCACCACCCCACCCCATTTAAACACACATTCACACGTGCAGGCTAGCCTGTGTGTGCTCACAAACAGACACACAAAACCTCCTCCCCTGCACTGTGTACACAAAGCACAAGATCCCACACCCAATCCTCAAACAGAGGAAGTGCATTCGGATCACCTTAAACAGCCCATGATCCCAGCTTGCACGTGTGTACGTTACCGGAGAAAATACACAGAGACAGCAACTGAAGACTAAGGCGTGCCTGTGTCCGATGTCTCACAGAGAGAGACAAACAATGAACCCAGAGGGGTTGTGGGTATATAGTTAGTGTGTGTAGTTTGTGTGTGTGTGTGTGTGTGTGTGTGTGTGTGTGTGTGTGTGTGTGCGTGTGCGTGTGCGTGTGCGTGTGTGTGTGCGTGTGTGTGTGTGGTGTTACCTGCGTCGTTCCCTGCCGTCAGAGCCAATGATAGTGCCAGTGGTGGTAGTGGTAGATGTGGTGGTGGTAGAGCCAGTGTTTATAGTGGGGATGACTGCTGCAGACTCCTTTTCTTTATCCTTTTCCCTCTCTGCACTCTCTTCTGACCAGTACCTGTTCACACAAAGGACGCAAACATTTTAAACACGCACACAAAGGACGCACACAAGTTCAACACACACTTCAGTCATACCTTGCCTTACAAAGGAGGATTGCACCCCTAAAAACCATTTAAAGTCCCACTCCAGCCAATTTGACTTGCTGTTCGGTATTTGCACCCAATTGTCTCAACTAATGATGTACAGTTATGGTACATAACCGAAGTAGATCCCCCTCCATCTTCAACAATCAAGTCAAATTCCATACAATATAGCCTAGATTAGACAAGTTACTAGTCAGTCACGGTGCTAAGGTCCCTCCAGACAATGGGATTGGGAAAGTCCCATATCACTTTTAGCCAAATAACAGCGTAAAATTAACTTCTCACTTAACTCATACAGTGCCAGGCGACTTTTAGAGCAACTTTCTCACTATGGGCTTCCCTGCCAAGCGACTTTGGGCGACTTTTACTTAGAAAAAAAACTTTTTTTTTTTTTTTTTTTTTGGACCCCATTAAATCTAGTAAACATGATTTCAATCGCGATTTTGCATGTTCCACCCCCATACAACCCCATCTTTATACAGGGCAGCCATCTTTGTTTACATAACATGTAAAACATAATGGCTATTATCTCAAGAATGCCTGAACGGATTTCCAATCTTTTTTTTTTGTTTGAAAGCTGTGAACAGCCTGCACAAACTTGGTGCATGATCTGTGCATGGGTGTGCATGATCTGTGCACTACAAATTACATGGAAGTCTATGGAGAGGGCTGGCACTAATGCCACTCGAGGGCATTTTTAATTGGCAGTAAGTGAGTTAAAATGCACCCATTTGTCAAAATTAGCTGGTGACACCAGTTATCTAGCTATGACATACAGTATGACTCTACATTTGGTCAAGGTTTCAGTCAGATACAGTAAGAGCCGATAACATAACACCTCACATCGCGAGGCGTTGTGTGCTTGTAGGTCGGCTATTTTCACTACCTTTGAGCAACACTCTTGTATGATTAAGTAGGGCTTTAAAAAAACATAACGCATTGAAACATGGACATGCAAGGTATCTATCTGCCTGACAATGACATTATGTTTCCAAATTTCTCCTCAATGTAGTCATGGCCAATTCCCTGTGCTGAAGTCCCAGTCACTGCACACCTCTACTGTTAGTCTGGAGCATACATGGGCTACTGGCAGCCCGGGGGCCACATGCGGCCCCCACCTTCACTTAATGCGGCCCTCGGGTTAATATCATAATACTGATATAGTAATGATTTTCAGCTGTTGCAATTCCAAACATGGCCTGCTTTAATGCAGGCCTGCTTTAATGACTAGTATAGTAGTATTAAAATATATTTTTTGTATGTCTAATGTATTTGTATTCAAGTTCATAAAGTTAACATGAGTATATAATTAAATAGGCCTATGTTTGAAATTAAATAAAAATGTTACATTTCAGGATTCCAATTAAAAAATAACACCATTATTCAGGATTCCAATTCAAAAGAAGCAAAAAAATAGCCGATCTACAAGCTCAAAACGCGTCGCAGCGCGACACGTTTTGAGTTTGTAGATCTGCTATTTTTTGCTTCTTTTGTATGAGATACTAGAATGACAAAGTAGGACGTAGCGATATGCAACGGTGTCCCTGGTCTGGAGGGTGGAGACGACCATATGCCTCCTCCAACACACGTGGAGTCGCCGGCTGCTCCATTTTCTTTACCCGCCAGTGAGGACTCTCACCTTGAGAGCCTAATGTCTAGGCTTTATCATTACATAATCGCCCGATCACAATTATTTGAGATCACCGCAAGTATTTGAGATCGTCGCAATCCTTTTTGCGTAATCATCATAACCGTTTCCACGTTTTCAAACATTTAAAAAAAGAGTAGATCTACAAAACGATTTCAAAGCATAGGCTATTCTGGCCTTAGTACATTATTTATTTTCATAATTATCAGTCATTTCTTTGTAGTTATTTGTCTTATCTTTGCCTAAAAGGCAAACCTAATGTTTATTTATATACTGTTATGTTCCCATGTTCAATGCCAAAAAACACAATAAAATCCTAATTATTTGTATGAAAATACATTGATTAAGTAAAATGTCAAGATTGTGACAATCCTAGTATTGGCCATGGTAATGTAATCTCTTACAGATCTGTGTGTGTGCGCGTGTGTGTACTGTACCTGCTGGTGAGACTGGTGGGCACCGTGCGAGTGGAGGAGGAGGGCAGGCCGCGCTGGCCCGTGGGCGAGGTAACAGATGAGGTGGTGGTGGAGGTGGTGGATGAGGTGGTAGACGAGCTTAGCTCTTCGTGCCTTCTGCCAAAGGAGCCACTACGGGACCAGAGGTTACACACAAACACACACCCCAAACACAGCATAGTCAGCAGAGGAGACAAAGGAAGAAACCATTGAGAAAAAAAGAGGGTGCGGATTGGAATAGGGATGGGATGATATGAAAATGGCATGTCATGATAAATTGAGATAATATTGCGATAATATTGCGATATTCGATATTGCGATAATCAAAATATCGGGATAGCGGGGGGAAAAAAGACTGTATGAGGTACGTTATTTCCAGGTCCGTTACTTTTACCAATTAGAGAGGTTTAAACGGTAAGGGATATGTATCTCAGCAAATAAAAGGAGAATTGATCCCAATGTATGACGGAGGATAATGTCACGATAAAGTTAAATCTCCAGCGATTTGCAAAAGCTCCCGTCATACAGTCTGGGGGACGGAAGTTCTTATGATGAGGACCCGGTTAAACCGGAAGTGAAGCCTCCTCCCCACTGTCGGTTTCATTTTTAACATTGTGCACATTTATCCTAATATAAATAAAAATCATCTAAGTATATTTAGCTTGCTGCTAAGCAGAAATGACATTTTAAAATATGTTTTCATGAACGGAAATGCCAGCTTCCATTACTAGCCGTTCAGGAGCTGTAGTTCCAGACTCTATATAGCATTCAGAGATTGTGGAATAGTTGTCTGGCTACGCAAGACTAGTGGCGAAGAGTCCTTGGGCAAGACTCTGAACCCCTAGTTGCTCCCGGTGAGCAGGTTGGTGCCTTGCATGGTTTCCTCCGCCATCGGTGTATGAATGTGTGTGTGAATGGGTGAATATAATGCACAATCGCTGTAAATCGCTTTGGATAAAGGCGCTACATAAATGCACCATTTATCATTATCGTCCCATCCCTAAGCAGAGGAGACAAAGAAGGAAAAGGCTGGGAAAAATGAGGGTGCAGAGAACTAGGGAGCTTATGAGATTTCACCCCCCTTGAAAATAAACATGCATATAAAACACAGTTTTGAACGTAATGCTTTCACTTAAGTTCATTTGCTGGATTCATTATCATGAATGCAATCACATTAACAAGAAATTATTGTTGATCAGATTAATCGAATCAGATGATGTTTTTTCAGGTGAATGCATTCCTTGAGGGCATCAGTAGTTTTAGTATTAACGTGCTTATCTCCTGGAGTCTTGTTATGCCTATTTATACTTGATTGCACATCGTGTCACACTTCGACCTGAAGCCGATCTAAAAGCTCACAACATGTAATGTTCAAGCAAATAGATCTACTATTTTCTATGTGCAACACCACCGCGCAACCATGTACACTTTGTACAGTATAAATCAGGCCTTAATGTGTGGAAAATCAAGGCTGCCCAAAGCTGTCCCGGTATCATCACTTAAGCACCGTATATACTTCATCGTACAACAAATGGCAAAAATGAGCTTGCTAGATACATTTCTGGAAACAACTTTGTTCAAACCATTTTGAGAAAACAACCCGAGTCATCCAGTTGTCTCTTAAAAAGAAAAGAAAAAAAGACACAAATATCCCACAATATCTCAACCGCTGACTGGACTTTGTCTTTGTTATAATACTGTATTAGTCATAATAACAAGTAGAAAACAAACTATATGGCACTTGGTATAGCAGAGACAATGACAGAAGATAGAGGTGGTGGTGGAGCCTGGCTGAGGCCTAATTTATGCTCCGCCGTACGATGGTGTCGCCTAACGAAAACAGCAGATATGCAAGCTTACAAATCGTCTGTTTTCAATGGGGGACACTGTCGCACGACAAAGTACAAATCTGGCTCGCAGCTGGTGGTATACCTGCGGTAAATGCTGTAAGACTGGTAGTGGGAAGAGGGCGGCTGCCAGGGTTTAGTGTTACAGGTGTTAGGGTCCAAGTTGGATGTGGACGAGGACTTGGCCGGCACGTCCCGCGTGCTGCCACTCCGCCCTAGCGCTATTGTGTGAGACGTGCTGGCGGGCAGCAGGGGCAAGTGGGCAGGTGGAGAGAGGCATGTTAGCAGGGGACGCAGACACTTAAACAAACAAAAAAACAAATATAAGACAATAAGCGCTCTGACTATGGCCATGTCTGGCTTTTGCGACCATAAAGAATTGTGGGTATTGTAGGTCTTTAGGAGCCATATGGGTCGACTTGTCACTTAAAAACAAAAAAAGCCAATACACAAAATAGTAAACTAGAGGGCACAACAACCAGACAGGACCAGTACAGTCATGCAACACACTCTGTGGCAGTGCCAACATGAGGGAGGCTCATTTGCAAGGCTTTCACAGTAGCTGACGTCTGAACATTGGAAGCATGTACATGCACATACAGTAATCTAATTACGGCATCAAAGTGACATGAACAGTAGGCAAAAACAAACAAACAAAACTTCTATTCCACATTGTACTGTTAGTTGAGATCGGTTATCCAAACAGCTATTTCAGCTAAAGTAACTAAGATGACATCATAATGGACACCAATTCAGATGCTGATCTGATTGTGGAGGGGAGCTTTTGGGAGTGCTTGTTATGGAGGCTTAGTGGGGCTAACCTGCGCTGATAGCTGGGGGTTCGGTTGGTGGATGCGCTTCCCTCGCTGTTCTTCAGGTCGTCGTCCCACCGTCGACGAGTGTAGGAGCCGCTACGTACCAGACTAGCGGCCGAGTCCCTGAGGAACCACAAGCTAAAATAGCACCCCAGATCTCCACAAAAACATCATTTACTGACACATCGACGTGTTTTAAATAAGACCAGTCAGTCTAATCCTGGGGGAAAGACTACTATATCCTATAAAAAAAAGAATTGCCACAATTTAGTTAAAAATGTAGCGTTATCCAGCATTAAAGGAGAATTCCGGAGTAGCCTTTTTCTTACCATAACCCATAAAGACCTGAAAATGGCCTAAAAATTTCTTCTAAATCCCAATGTTTTTTTTTAAAACGTATGTTTCTTTATCTGTGGGGCTCCAAGTTTTTAATGTCAAGGACCCCTAGAATTACATGTATTTGACCACGGACACCCATCTCAAAATATTTTGTTCCAGGGACCCCCCAGTAGCAAAGATTTTAGTTGAAAATGTTCGTTTTAAAAGAATATAATATATTCTTTTAAAGCGAACATATGAAAATGTGTGCAAATCTTTGAATATATTATATTCAAAGATTTGCACACATTTTCATAGTTTTTCAAAAATAGCAGATCTACAAGTTCATAGTGTGGCACTCGGTGCCACGCTATGAGCTTTTATATCTGCTATTTTTGAATAGCCAAAGTATAAAATATATATCCCAGAACAAGTGGTACAGGTGAATTTCCAGAGTCCACTGCAGCGCGAGCGGTGGGGTTTTGCGCATTTTTTTTTTTATCCCTCGAAATTTTATTTATTTTGTAGACATCCGTCATTCATAATAACTTAAATCTCTTCACAGTGTTTGTGTCCCAAATGGGCTACAGCAGCCCAGCAGGGGACTTTGGATGAAATAACGGGTGAAATCTTGTTTCACTGTGGAGAGATTTAAGTTCTTTTTCCGAGCAATAAAAATAAGCGATTTACCACAAAACCCCGGGACTCAGGATGGAGTTATTCAAGTTTTCACCTGTACCACTCGTTCTGGGATATAACAACATCAGATTAAGGAAAGAAAAAGGCTACTTCAGAATCCTCCTTGAACTGTAGACTGTATGCTGACAGGATAACGCTCTCAACAGAGAGGCTGCAGGAAGCCACACACCATGCATAAGCGCAGAGGCTGTTGGCCTGAAAGACGCTCGCAGTGGGGCAGCAGGTGGCGCTCCAGCCAATGCATGTTTAAACGGGGTAACAGACACTGGAACAGGGAGAGTGGCTTTACCTGTTCTCCTTTTCATCGATGTCTGAGGTACTGGCGAGCCTCCTGGGGATGGTTGGAGCCACATAGGCCAGACGAGTTGCTTTGTCCTTTTCCTGTAGACACAGATCCCATTTAAATGACCATTTTAGAGATGTTCAAAAAGCTTTCTGAAAGCTCTCACGCAGCTCCATATTAATGGAAGATTTAACATCAAGCGCAGCAAAACGTGATGGCTTCAACTTCTCACGAGCTGCCTGTACATTATTCTTTCCTTTTCAAATTAATGTCCACTCTACTCAACTGTTAAAGTGACCCAAAGCGAAGCCAAGTTCACTATGTGTCGCTCAACAAAAGTCGAAGTTCTATTTGAAGACATTGGCCTCTCCCCACTCCCTGTTCTTCCAGGGTAGTGGTTCTCAAAGTGGATTCCAGGGACTTTGTGGGTTCCTTTATCTAAATTGACCCATACAAGTCTGTAACTCTAACAGCATACATTTGTACACTGTCGGAGTTAAGGGGGGACCTTGGAATGAAAAAGTTTGAGAAAAACTGTACTAGGGTCGGGACCCCCAGGGGGGTCCCCAAGTTATTTTTGGGGGTCCCCAGATGATTAACTTAATGTGCAACATTGTTTTCTCACTCAACAGTAAACAAACCAACATTAAGTTTAAGTGTATAGAGGGTATATGCACACTTCTAAAGTGACAATTTAAGGACTTTTTAATACCTCTAAAATGACAAATTAAACATTGGTCAAATTGTCAAATATTAGAGGCAGAAATTGTGAAAATAGCCAATGTACATGCTCACAACGCCACGCAACGCGACGCGTTGTGAGCATGTATGCGAGCATGTATGCTGAGCATGTATGCTGAGCATGTAGATCTGCTATTTTCACAATAGAACAGTGTTATACAAAATGTAATGCCTCAACTCTTAGTGCTCGTCAGGGTGCGGGGGTCCCCAGTTAAAATATGATTATTTTAAGGGTTGCGGCCTGAAAAGGTTGAGAAACACCGTTTCAAGGAATCAAATGAGGAGAGCCGCGTCGTCAAGATGTTAAGAAAAGGTCTTTCTCTGACCTTATCTTTGTCTTTGTTGTCCAGGGTGGAGGAGAGGCGTGGGCTGGACGCCGAGCGCATCACCCCGGCCGTGTCCTTCTCTTTCTGAGCCTCCTTGGTGGCCGTGATCTCCGCCAGCGCCCCGTAGCTGCCCGTCTTCCTGAGGCCCAGGCGCCACGACGCCGGAGACTCGTCCTTCCTCTCCTCCTCCGTTTTAGTCGACGTGGTCTTCCCAGCAGGCTGGCTCACCTGGAGGGCGGGGAGTCCAGTCAGAGCCATTAGGGGCGAATAGGAACTTTAAATGAGCATATCAAAGCAGCAGTCCAGGGTTTAGTTGTCTCAGTAAAACAAACACGGAGGTTAATGAGGGATTTCACAAATGCATCACAAAGGGGGCCGGTTGTTGATTCTCCTGATGGAGCTTGAGACCGACCTGACAACATCTTCTGGTTTAAAACACTTTAGCCCTATATGCTTTGTCGTACGACAGTATATAGGGATTTTGGGATACTTTGAAACGTATTT
Source organism: Nannobrachium achirus (assembly GCF_963921795.1). Classification (NCBI taxonomy): domain Eukaryota; kingdom Metazoa; phylum Chordata; class Actinopteri; order Myctophiformes; family Myctophidae; genus Nannobrachium; species Nannobrachium achirus. Next base: position 39,731,800 of record NC_137830.1, read on the forward strand.
ATTCAGTTTAATACATGAATATATTTCCGGTACATTTCTGGTGCATTTTGGCACGAGTTGGGACAGACACTCATGAAGCGTTTGGAGAAGTTGCGAAAAATATACCAGTGAAGGCTTATATGAAAATATACCAGTGAAGGCTTATATGAAAATTAACTTTGTTTAACTGAAAAGGTTACGCAGTAACCTCAAATCGGGACATGGGTTACAGGGTTATTGTGGTTCAAATTAATGGTCATTTGAATAAGAGGGCGGTTAGATATACATGTCTTGTGAGAGAGAGGCACGTCAGGTCTTGCTATAATACTTGAGGCAACAATTAAGCAGAGAAATTAAACAAATCAGATGCTTATTATGAATCAAATATTGGATTATAGCCTAACCCAGTAGAACAGTGAACCTTTCGTTCTCACTCCTGCTTTTCATTTAGGATCATTGAAGAAAATAAAACAAAACATATACAGGAAAACATGGCAATGCATATTCAACCTGTTAAGAGCGCTGTGTTTAGGCTACGCACACACAAGCTCTGGTCATTAATAATCACACAAAACACAAATGTCAGAAATACACAACATTAACAGCTGGATGATGAGAAAATGGCAAAGCAGCACAAAAGCCACACAAACACACACACAATGCTGAGGTGTAAGGGCAGTGCGTTTAGTTGATGCATGCGGAAACAACACATTGGGTCAGTGAGTGACGCAAGGATATGTTGAGGAGGGTTTACATTGGCATCGCCTGGATTGGGCAAACGTGGTTAGGGTTTTTTTAATTGTTTTACTTTCTATTTGTCGTCAGTGCGGAGGTGCATAATGTAAGACAAGAGAACAACTCCGGTGCACACCAAGGCCTCACCATCAGCTTTTTGGGCAAAAGAGAAATGCCAGTTTTGCGCAAGCCTTGACGCCACAATGCAGGACAGCCCGGCTCCGCCACAGGCATGAGGGGAGTCATACATTCAGACTAAAGCCAACCAAGACAAGAGCCCGTGATGAGAGAAAGAGAGACAGGGGAGGTAGAGAGAAATACAGAATGGAAAGATGAGAAAAGAAAAGGTCTGAATAGTTATAGAAGCAGCAGTAACAGAAAAACACACATCATGACACGGACAAAGGTAGAGAAAGAGAGAAAGAGATATTTTAAAAGGCCTGGTCACACCACACAATGTTTACTGTCAGACAACAGAGAGCATCATTATTGTTCTGAGTTGGCATGAGAGACAGCTCTGTTACGAGTACAAGGAGAGCCCATTGAGGTGACAAGAGATTTGCTGCTAGTGTCAAACTGGACATTGTTAATCTTTCGCTCACTTTTGTTAAGACAGAGGACATTGTGCTTCAGAAGGAGGACTGGAACAACAAGCTCATTTTAACCCATTTAGGCCTAGAATTATTGACTGCTTTAACCAGTGAAAAATAGCAGATATACAAGCTCACAGCGCGGCACCGAGTGCCGCGCTGCGAGCTTGTAGATCTGCTATTTTTGAAAAAGTCATGAAAATGTGTGCAAATCTTTGAATATATGTATTTTCAAAGCGAACGTTTGTAACTCAAATTTTGCGTCTGGGTGGTCCCTGGAACTAGATATTTAAAAATGGGGGTCCGTGGCCAGATAAATATCATTTTGGGGGTCCTTCACATGAAAAGGTTTGAGCACCACTGACATAGTAGTCTCTCAAGAACAGACTAACTGAGCTCCAGTCAAGTGAAAAGGACCTTTTCTTTGACGATGGCTGGCCAGATTGCTGACATAGAAACATAGGTTTTTTCCAAAAATCTTAGAAGGATTCAAAAGACACTTATAGAATCGGGTCAAAATTCTAATTTTCACGATTTTTCAAAAATAGCAGATCTACAAGCTCGCAGCGCGGCACTCGGTGCCGCGCTGTGAGCTTGTGTATCTGCTATTTTTTTATATTTAAAGCATAAAATATTGCGTCATAATGTGTTCAGGCCTAAATGGGTTAAGGGAATGAGAGTAATGAATGAACACATGGGAGAGTTGTGAAGTGGTGGTGGTGGTGAGGCGTGATGTGCTGCACGCCAGCCACTGGACGGACTTTTGTTTCTATTCAGCGTGTGTACAATCCCTATTGACACACCAACCATCAACCATCTCGCCGTGTTACCCTTATGTTCTCTCTGCTCTTAACCCTTTTAGACTGGGACTGTGTCACCACTTTAACCATTATTTTATGATTTAACTATTAAAAAATAGCAGATATACAAGCTCACAGCACGGCACCAACTGTTAGGACTTTTTTAAGGTATTTTTTCAGGTCTAAATGGGTTAATTGATGGTGATGCTTGGCAGAACCGCACAGAGTTAATAAAATATGACTATTACAAAACATCTCCAATTTCATGTAATGGCTCATTTCAGACAGAACATGAGGCACAGGTAGGCTAAATGCTAGTTTCTGGCCCAATGCTCCCAGCAGAGGGCAGCAATCGCATAAGGGATCTCAATAGAGTTTAGTAAAAAAAAAAAAAAAAAAAGAAAGTGAGCAGCCTTGTGAACCCACAGTTCCTGAGCCATGAGGCCCATACTGTAGGTCAGGAACCCATCTCTTGTTTCCTTTCGCGTGAGACACCCCTGGAAATGAAGCTAGTATGTAGCAGGGCCTTACCTGGGCCGTACAGGGGCCTTAACCCATGTACCTGACTAAATATTTCCTAAACGTCAAGGATGTCCACAACTACAACACCAGGGGCAGCTCCACTAATCACGTTCAACCCAGATTTGGCTCTAAAAAAGGCAAAGATTAGTTCTCCTGCAATACCACTAACATGTGGAACGCCCTACCTCAAGCCCTAAAGGAGTGTAAATCCCCAACCTCCTTCAAAAATCGGTCTGAAAAGTCACCTACACACGGCTGCTACTTGAAACTTGTAAATAGTCTAAGCCCATACTTACCTCCCCTTTTCCACTGTAAATATCTGCTTCTTCTCTTTATTTTATTTTCCATTTATTTTAATTTTTTTCTGCTTTTGTAATTGATGTTATCCTATGCAAAGTACAGAGTCATGATTAACAATATTCAATGTTCCAACTACTCAACTACTCAACTACTACAACAGTAATACCCATCCAGTATTGCTGGGTTTCAGTCTAGCCTTCTAATGAGGGCTAATTTAAACCCGAGACACCAGGGAAATGCCATTAACTATCTGGGTAGAGTGGAAAACTAACAAATCTGTCTCTAGGAATAGAGCCAAGCAGAGTACTGTAGTGTCCTCCCAGCTCTAATTTTAACCGCAGTAAAACGTTAAACAACACCCTGCATTAAGCTACCGATCACCCCTCCCCCTTTGTGCAGACTACTGCCATGTTTGTTGAAACTTAATTTAAAAATGAATGGCAACTGAATGGCAATTCTATTACCACTATTGGTGGGTAATTGACCTGGTGCCATGAAGCTTCAACCACCCATGAAATTGGGTTTGTGATCAAACGGCTATAAATTAAATATATGTTTAATTGTATTGTTAAAAAAAATAATAACAGGTCGTTGACACGTCTCACGAGTACGAAGTCTAACATGCCGGTGGCCATCAGTATGGCAGGAATAGATTCATGACTTGGACTGGGTTGATGTGAGACTAGCATTCCGAAAGACAGGCATCAACACTGTATACGTCTTTAAAGCAGACACCACTGTCTGAAAATGGGGTGATATTGAGAAATATGGAATATGGACGCTTTGGCGTGATAACACTTTTTAAAATATAGTACCTTCTTGACGGGCGAGGTGGGAGTGGTCACCTCGTTGGTGGAGGAGCTGGTTGGGGAGGACACAGTGATGCTGGCTGGGGCAGGTGGCATACTGTTGCTGTTGCTAACTGGAGCAGATGGCTTGCTCTTTTCTAGGGGAGGAAAAGTAAAAGATCAGATGTAAACTTTTTGTCAAAAGCAACAAAGGAAGTCACCAGCTGAGCAGGAAACAGTGGCTGATGGATTTCAGTGATGTTAAGTGGCTGGACTTCTAAGCTGAGCAACCGAGGGACCTCCATTGAGCTTTTTAACTCATTGACTTTTCGACTTCCGAGACGAAAGTTTCGACTGCCACGCTTTTTCGTTTTTCTTATCTTTTTAAGATCCAGAAGATCGTGCACGATCCACACGCACGCTGTGCCACGATGTCGCCAAAAAGAAGACAGCACGTTAAACCGTCAAAATATACGAGCTAGTATGTTCGCATTGTTTACACTTGGAAACGCACCGCCGCACAGGAAACAGAGATATGGGTGTTTTCCTGCAAAATTTAACATGGGAGCCAATGGAGATGCGCTCCATTTTACATCTACTTTTACAGCAGATGTGCACCATCGTGATTATTAATGAAATAAAACATGTTAATTTTGTCAGTGGCGGCCTGAACATTGATTATAACTCGTCAAACGTGTCATATAGCGATGAGTTAAAATGGGACTCTTGATTGGCTGTTAATGTAGGCCCACTTTCTAAATAGAAGTCACACTGCTATTATTATTAAGGTTTTGTTTTTAGAGATATCACTGAATGACATTGCGATCATATAGTATACTACATATACATACAGTATACTATATCAGTCTAGGGGCGATCCGATAGATCAGGGGTCTTCAACGTTTTCAGGCCAAGGACGCCTTAGTTGAGAGAGCTATGAAGCAAGGACCCCCACAACCTTCTCATAGATTCCATATAGTTTCATTGTTTGACAGCAATATCCTCAGTATATTTTGGATTCATGTCGATTTCAGATATTTAACCATTTGAACCGTCAATACTACATTTGACATTTCACTCTGTACTTAGCCTGCTCTTTTTTTTTTTTATTACTATTACTATTGAAAAATAGCAGATATACAAGCTCACAGTGCTGCGAGCTTGTAGATCTGCTATTTTTGAAAAATCATGAAGATTTGTGCAAATCTTTGAATATACTGTATACTGTATATATATATATATATATATATATATATATATATATATACAGTATTTTCTGGACTATAAGGCGCACCTGACTATAAGGCGCACTGTCAATGAATGGTCTATTTTCAAACTGTTTTCATATATAAGGCGCACCTGACTATAAGGCGCACATAATAGACGCTACCGTTGCGTTATGCATCCAACAGATGGAGCTGTGCTAAAGGGAATGTCAATGTCAATGAATGATCCATATATAAGGCGCACTGGACTATAAGGCGCACTGTAGTTTTTTGAGAAAATTAAAGGCTTTTAAGTGCGCCTTATAGTCCGGAAAATACGGTATATATATATATATATATATATATATATATATATATTCTTTTTTTTTTTTTTTTCTTTCTTTTTTTAAGCGAACATTTGTAACTCAAATATTTGCTTCTGGGGGGTCCCTGATACAATATTTTGAGATGGGGGTCCATGGCCAAATACATATCATTTTGGGGGTCCTTCACATGAAAAGGTTTGAGCACTGCCGACATAGAAACGTATCTTTTTCAAAAAACCTTTGGAAGGATTCAGAGGACACTTGGAATCGGGTCAAAATATTCAAAGAATTGCACACATTTTCAAGATGTTTCAAAAATAGCAGATCAACAAGCTCGCAGCGCGGCACTCGGTGCCGCGCTGTGAGCTTGTATATCTGCTATTTTTAATAGCTAAAACAGTCTAAATGGGACAAACTGCAGCAATGAATGAGGTACAGTATCTAGCGTTTTATATCTAGGCACACAATTACCTGCTTCGTTCTCAGACTCTGAATCCTCTTCATCCTCTTCCTCACTGGAGCAGCTTGACTCGTCCTTCTTACCCTCTTCCTCTTCATCCACCTTCTCGGGTTCTAAGGTCTCGATACGTGGCACTGTCTTCTCAGGCTCCAAAAGCAGCGTTTCTTTGCTAAAAGACGCAATAAAAACCCAATGCATATTAAACAAGTAATCGGCCCATTTAGCACCGAGGCCAATTGTGTTGTCTATATCTTTGTTGTCTGTGGAAACCTTGTATGTCCAAAACCATTTGTTTTGTATTTCTATTTATCTTTTAAAAAACGATTTAAACTAGTGTAAATAGCTGATCTACAAGCACACAAAGCTTCGCAGTGCAAGGCGTTGTGGGGTTTTAGATCTGCTATTTTCACTAGTTTGTGCGACAGTCTTGTGTGATGAAGCAGGGCTTTACAAATTTGAAACAAGCAGATCATACAAGGTTTCTGCCCGACAGTGACGATATACTGTACATAGCTCGAAACACAAGCCTGTTACATACTTGATAACAAATGTATCGAGTACTCGGTATCAATAAGCTTTGGGCTTATCAAGCCTGTTATCGAGCATATAGCGTCCCATGACATCATGTTTAAACAATCAAGACAAGAGGCGATCAAGAAATGATTACAGTACTATTCCTAATATAAAGCCATTTAACACTTATTGCACATTAATGAACGGTTGTTTTAACAAAATATGTTTTACTTTTGTTAATTGTCATCTTCATAGATGGTGGTCAGCCACAAACTCACAGTCACAACAACTGCAATAATAAAATATAACTGTTCTGTTCAGAATTTGTGGTCTCACATCTTTCCACAAATATTAGAAAACGCCCAATAGTGGGCTCAATAAAAGCCCGGCTCAATAAGCAGGATCGATAAGGTGCTCATTATCAATAAAGATTAACAAGCTCCATCCCTACACACCTAGGAGTTCGGACCGCTTCTCAGCCCTCACACCTGTTTCCCTTCTGTTGTTGTGGTCCGCCGGCAGGTGCCATATTTGGTCACAAATATCAACCCAAACTCTATATATGGTAGTGATTGTACACACTCCATATTTTGGCCAAGCTCAAATGGGAACTCCTTATATGATTAGGGCTGAGTCATAGTGACATGAGGTGATGGTATGGTCCACGTGCTGGTCGGCCCTCCCATTAGCCAATTTTAAAATAGGATACAGGTACAAACCAAAAACGAATACTACCGTTTCTCAACAGAGAATTGTAAAACTGGAATAATTACTTTTTGAGTTGCTTGTTATTGTCCCCTGTGGTCGTCGTTTCTATCAAGGGAGACTTCTTCACAACCTTCTTCTCATTCAGCTGGACAGAAGAAAATGGCGTCAACAATAACATCAAAGAGAGCTGATCACAAAGACAATCAAACGAATATATACAAATTTCATCTGGTTTTCACTGGCCGTCGCTTATAAAAAGGTAATACTTGAGACTAAAACTCATGCGAATGCCTCTCAAAGGTCTGTGTGCAGTGAAGATATGTGAAGTGTTATGTAATCTGTAGACACAATGAGCACAGAGAGAAAGAGAGAGACCGACCAGATTCTGTTTCTTCTGTAGTTCCTCCAGGTAGCCCAGAACATCTTCGTCTGAAACATCGAAAGCTGTCTGACCCTGAAGGGGGAAAACAAACAACAAAACGTGTTATTCTAGGAAACACCGTTATAAAATAATGACAACCATACTTGGGGCTAGGTAACATATTAGAGATGGATACACCTAGAATTATTGAATGCTGTAACCAGTGAAAAATAGCAGATATACAAGCTCACAGCGCAGCACCGAGTGCCGTCCTGCGAGCTTGTAGATCTGCTATTTTTTGAAAAAGTCGTGAAAATGTGTGCAAATCTTTGAATACATGTATTTTCAAAGCGAACCTTTGTAACTCAAATTTTGCTTCTGGGGGGTCCCTGGAACTAGATATTTTGAGATGGGGGTCTGTGGCCAAATAAATATCATTTTGGGGGTCCTTCACATGAAAAAGTTTGAGCACCCCTGACATAGTAGTCTCTCTCAAGAACAGACTAACTGAGCTCCAGTTAAGTGAAAAGGACCTTTTCTTTGACGATGGCTGGCCAGATTGCTGACATAGAAACATGGGTTTTTCAAAAAACCTTAGAAGGATTCAAAAGACACTTATAGAATCGGGTCAAAATTCGAATTTTCACGATTATTCGAAAATAGCAGATCTACAAGCTCGCAGCGTGGCACTCGGTGCCGCGCTGTGAGCTTGTATATCTACTATTTTTCAATAGTTAAAGCATAACATAATGATACACAATAATGTCTACCCGTTCTAAATGGGTTATGAACAATTAAAAACCTATTATTCTTTGTATTGGATGTTTCAACAGTGGATGTTTCCCACTGTTACTCCACTGTGGAGCCTACAAATGTGTTCACTAATTGGTTTAGTACAGGTAGATGTTTTTAGCAACACGCTAGCAAATTTGGAAACTGTCATTCCAGCTAACAGCAATTATTTTAACCTGAAGTGTCTGCATCTCCAGGTACTACAGATAATTTAAGAGGCTGGTTCTAAAATCTCGAAAATGTAAAAGATGGATGTTGTTGAATTATACAACAAAAAAAACGTTGCAGTCAATTGAGACATTCAACATTAGTTCTATACTGTAGATCAGGGTTCCCCAATTAGTTTTCCCCAAGGGCCGAATTATGTCTAGGGTACCAAGCCGAGGGCCACAACATTGCAGGGGGCGACTGTGGCGTTCCCACTACTCCAGCGACAGTTCAGATATCGTCGTTGTCGGGTGAAAATCTTGTATGTCCAAAACCGTTTGTTTTGCATTTTAAAAATGATTTAAACTAGTGAAAACAACCGATCTACTTGTGCTTGAAGATCAGCAGTTTTCACTACTTTTGTGCGACGGCCTCGTATGATGAAGCAGGGCTTTACTTTGTGAAAGAACGTACAAATTTGGAGATACGAGGTTTCCACCCGACAACGACGATATACTAGTGTTGTTGCTGCTCTTATACCACCATTATTACTGGGGTTGGTGGGGGCCAGACAGTAGCCCCCCGCGGGCCGCAAATGGCCCGCGGGCCGCCTATTGGGGAACCCTGCTGTAGATAGTGTGATAACATAGCGGCTATGCGTGGTAGATGTGCAGTTTATCCCATCTGTAAAGCTGGCACTAACCACTTTATTGATGAGGTCCATGTCACACAGATTGTCCACCAGTATCCTGCAGGCCTCCTCCTTGCCCCAGTGTGCTGCTGCATGGAGCGGTGTCCAGCCATCGTAGTCCTTAATATTTACATCATACCCTGCTTGGATTAAAAGCCTGCACGAAAGGGGAACAGGGAGAAACAAATATAGCCTCCATGAGAACTAATACATTGGGTTTCCATGGACTGCAACTTAATATTTTTTTCCATGTTGCTGCCAGTGTCTACAGTCTACACATTTGGAAATGCACCAGCAAGCCTGGTAGCACCAGTCCAGATTGATGAGATACTGTGTAATAGGGATGGGATGATATGAACATTTCATATCACGATTATTGTGAAAAAAGAAATCGCGATTTACGATATTATCACGATAATCACAATCTATTATCCTGGGGCGGAACATTTGCCAAACAATAGCAGATCTACAAGCTCACAACGCGTCACGTTGTGACGCGTTGTGAGCTTGTAGATCGGCTATTTTTTGGCAAAGACACTTGATAGAGTGAAAAAAGACTATCAATTACAGTATATATATGTTTTTTATCATGATAAACGATAATATCGTGTATCGTCCCATCCCTACTGTATAACCAGGACCTCCACGGCAAACCAAAAACAGACCCAAATAAACCTAAAAGCTTAGTCATCCCTCAGCAGAGACACAATGAGCTCAGCAAATGTTAGAGACTTGACATCGCTGCCAGTAAATGTACTGGTGTGACATTTTGACCCACTGTCTTCAGAGTATGGAAGCTGTAATCCACATTAGCGTTCTTAGCACTATCTGTGGCAGCAGGGCCGTGTTGGCAGGCTTCCCACACCAGATGGACATGGAGCTGCAGTGCCTCCCTTACAGCAGAGTGGCTGCATTGACTCTTCACAGAGACAATACCTCAACAGTGCTCTGACAGGCCCGAGACCGAGTCATGTTTTTGATTAGCAAACAAGGACCAAACCAATGGCAAGCCGTACTGCTGCCTTGGCTACAAAGACCCCTTTACTGTAACATAGAGGAAAGTCTTACGATCAGTAGTCTTACAATGACCCACTGTTTACTGACATATTACACAACCCCTGATTCAGAGCTTGGCTGTTATGTTTTGCCAGTAAGTGATGTCCACACAACATCATAGATGAACTGCACTCAAGATACGTGTGCTTACTTTAAAACCTCAACATATCCCTTGGCGGCGGCAACGTGGAGCGCAGTTCCTCCCGACTTGGTGTGCCGTACATCTTGGATCTGACCGCTGTTGAGCCATTGCCGGGCATCTCTCAGCATGATCCGCTCCTCCTCCTTCCGGGCGGCTTCAATATCCACCCCTGGTAGAGAAGAGCAGAGAAGAAGAGAGAGGCAGGTTATTCTTTCATGCTGCTGGACTATTTATTTTGTTGCTTTTTACCCCCTTCTCTCCCCAATTTAGTCATTATGCCCCACATACGTTTTGCTGTTGCTAGGGCGGTGGCGATTAATACATAATCGTCTATTCGCAAATATTTTTGAGCGGTGGTCACACCGTCTCCATGGCGTGGCTGTGTGTGTAGCCGTGTATGTATGTGGGTGGGTGTGTGTGTCTGTATGTAGCCTGATTACCCCTGGGTGACCAGAGAGGTGCTGTTGAGTCTAGCCTGCCCTGAGCATCAACTGCAATAGCAGTGGTGGCCTGAGTGAGCAAGTATGGCTCACACTCACACTCACACACACACACACACACACACACACACAACCGCTCACTTCAAACTTGGCTTTGATTTTTCATATTATCGTCAATTATCCAATTTAATTAATAAGTAGTGGGTTTTGACAATAAAACCATTCTTAAACCTCGTCCTCACGTCTACACTTGCATTCTTGAATGCGCCTCCTGCTCCTTGTTGAACGTCCCCCTGAACGCAGTAACGCTCAATGTTCGTCCTCAACAACTCCTCAGTAAAGTCAAGAGTCAACAGCAGCACGGCACGCACAGTGCAGTCACACAGGCAGGCTGGCTGGCTAACTAAACATGCTTAAAAAGTTTGTTTCAACCGATCCAAGCTCGGAACTACAGACACATGTACCATACACATCCCAGGACTATATTGGCTATTGTCACTATTTTCAGTTGTCTGCTATTTTTGCAGTAGTCGGCTATTTTCACAACGCATCGCGTGAGCTTGTAGATCGTCTATTTTCAAATAGCCACGGTATAAAATAGGGCTAAAGTTTGCAAGTAAATGTATGCTACTTAATAGTTACTTTACACCTTTACAACTGATGTTAAAGCTAGCAGGCCGTGTTTTTTGGATAACTTTTGTATTTTTTTCCCCTCCCATTTTCCCCAAATAATTATTAAAAATAAATGAATACGGCCTGCTCATGCATTAGGAGGGTAGTAATCACCAGAAAAAATAATGGGTGTTTTTTAATGGAATTTGAAGTTACAATGGATGTGTGTATGGGGAGAGGCCCTGGGCCTGGCCGTCTGTCCAGCGCAAATCAGTCGCCTCGAGAAAACAACAAGGAATTGTTATCAAATAGAGTAGATTTTCGGTTACTGCATTGTCTATTTCTCATGCTGCAAATGACATTGTGTGTTTGTTTAAATGGCTGCCGAATACAGCATAAAACCAAGCAGCGCAGCAGGTGCTCTGAGCCTTTGATTAGACAGCGGTCTGTTATTGAGTTCATTGGTCATTATCCAGAAATAACACAGCCGAAGTCAAGCATCCAACCAAACTGTGTAATAAATGGTTATATTTGTGTATGTTGATAATGTATCTGAAAAACTGTCAGTAAAAAAATGTAATCATTAATCTGAATCATTTGAGGAAAAGGTTTTTCCCCAAATGCTCTCTTTCTTTGTTAAGTTTAGGTAAAATAGCATGCGTCCACTGGACAGAAACGGTAGTAACCCACAGTTTAAAGATTTTAAACATTTCTGTGACACACATCTCCGACTGTAGCTCTAACTCTACTCCTTTAAGTGACAAAGATACATGATAATCTAAACAGAAACAGATTTGAAAACAACATGTTATGTGCTATGTGGCAGGGGTAGCATAACTCGAGAGAGAACAGAGATATTTAAGACGTTTTGCTTGTTTTTTCTTTTATTTAGTAATTTCTTTATTAATTTTGTATTGCTTATTAGTAGAGAGAGGCAGTCCCTCTGGAGAGGAGACGAGTCCCGCAGGTGCATTCACGTTGGCTCTGGGTATAATGTCCCGCATTATAAGTGCTGAATTTGTTTATAACGTAGCAGGATAAAGTAATATGCCCTCCTGTGAACGCATATTACTTTACTTTTAATATGGTTTGCTTGATGTGTTGTTTCTTAAAAGATATAATAATAAAGAATTATTAAATTCCCCACTTTTCCAGCAATCTGGCTTCCTTCTTGAAGACTGCGTTTACCCCTTCACTCTCAGCTTAACCTTGTTTGGCTGCAGTTGTGAGAAAGGGACAGAACATAATGGCTTCTGTGTGTCTACATCAAGGTAAAGGGAAATTGAGCAACAACAGTAAGGGTAATTATACTTTTGGGAAGTCAGCTATTCCCTTTTTTTGGTTATTCTCAACGAGAAATGTTACAACCGCTGAATACGTTTTAAATGGGGGTTACACAACAATATTGCAAAAACTTAAATAATGTGTCTGTCTTTAACACAACCACAAGAAGCACTGGCATCAGTTGAGCCCTTCGCCAGCAGGTATACGTTTTTTTTTATTTGCGTTAACTGTGGCGTTATGTGGTTAGGGCACAAAGGGGGGGAAAAAGCACCAAAGTGCTACGATTTCACCTATCAACAGTAGAGGGTACTGCTGAGCACAAGGCCTATTTTTGATAGAATATTGGCATGAAGCAGCCAAACAATTTTACAACAAAGCTCCTGGAGGAGAGAACCCCATACACAGGCCTCTCCTGGCGAAACGGGTCAGTATGCCTAAAGCTATAGACTGTGTGTGTGTGTGTGTGTGTGTGTGTGTGTGTGTGTGTGTGTGTGTGTGTGTGTGTGTGTGTGTGCGTGTGCGTGTGTGTGATCAGCAACGAGAACAGACGTGTATTGTCTTGTTGACACCTGGGTGGAACGCAAGATGGCCTGACACATGGGGAGCGCAGGGCTGCGTGACTGTCTGCCTACTCAGCTGTAGTGTCGATTGTGCTGAACAACGTAAACAATGAATCGAGTGCTCTGGGGAAGAAGCCAAGGCTTCAGCTGATCGCATACGTTCTTTTTTTCTCCTCCCATAGATTCGTCAACATCAGTCTGATGTCACTGCGCAAATAGCTATTAAATGGTTAGACTGAGCCTTGACGAAAAGCCGGCTTCAGTTGGCAATTGGTTCCAAGGCATGTCTTTTCTGGGCGGGGGGAGCCTGAAAATCCTTTAGCAAAGTATCTTCCTAGTAAGCAGCGATAATATATTCTTACTTGCCGTCGCACATTGTGGTTAAAGGGGATAAAGTTCAAAGTGAAGTGGACAACAGTGAACTCAGTGAGGAAGGACTGTGAGAGTGCTTGGTATCAGGGCAAAGGGAAGGAGCAGTTGACTTTTACCCAGAGGTCTGATCACTGCCAGCCCACAGGGACAGGGGAGGACATAGATCTGTCAGCCAACAGGACCATGCTCAATTCCTGCACAAACTCACAAACAGAGGGCTACTTGTCTGCACACTGTGTTCTTCAACCGTGGGAAGAAATTTGGAGGAGACAAGATTTATTTAAACTAGTCCTTACCCGTTCAAAGATATGAGCTCTGAAATGATGTGCAGTGTGTGGGTTATGGGATGTGCACTGTGCACACAGTATATGAGGGATGGAAAGTAACTTTAACTGGTGCTTGCATGATAATATGTAGGAGCATCAATGTAAGAAATACCCGTTTCGTTTAATGGCTACAGAGATACTGTGTACCGATCTGCATGATTTTGGACAAAATCTGTAACAGGGCCAGACAACCGCTGCCCCCCCCCCCCCACACACACACACACACACACACACACACACACACACACACTGGTTAAACATGTTGCCTCATGCTAGATGCAGAATAGATATGCCTCAAGCTAGATGCAGAATAGATATAGATACACCATAAAAATGCTAATATACAGCATACGATTTGTGAAAGTGACAAACGGGCTTCACAGTTATGTCAGGTGTGTTCATATGCTTATGGTGATGCGATTTCAGATCAATTGCTCCAGCCACCGAGGAGAAACGCTGTGACAGACAGACACTCAGACACTCACTCAGACATTCGCAAAATTATAGTATAGATATAGACAGTTAGACACTAGGTTTATAAGTCTTCATTTACCCTAACTACATCTGAGGGATGATAATTGCATTTGATGATGACATGTATTCATTTGCTATGTTGATACATTTAATACATAGGAAAATATCGTTTTTTTTGTGGTATCCTTTTAGCCTATATGTCTTTCTGTACAGTTTACATTTCAGACTAATAATAAGCATTGAATCAATCAATCGCCTTTTTGCATCTATTGTCTGAATAACGAATCATTGACAGCTGGATAATCAGTGACAGATTCAACTCCGCCTCAGTCCATTTGAACCCCATGCATGAAGAAAAATTATCTTTATATTTATCAATAATCCCATTAGTACTCTGAGCTTGTCTGGACCATTTGTACTTTACAAAAGGGCAGAGGCAAACAACAAACCATGGAAGCACTCCATTTCCGAAAAATAGGGTTGTTGTCCTGATATGGGGAACATGTCTCCATTCAGACATATCTCCATTCCGACAGTGACTTGTGACTTGTCGGAGTGGCGACACTCCCATGGGCCTAAGGTTTAGGGTTATGCCATCTCATTAGCAGGTCAATTTAGAGCAATATAGTTGGTGTGCAGAATAGATTACTAGGTTAGTTCATACTACTTTGATGAATGGGAGCCAGCTAGTTAGGGCAACAACAGGAGTCCTGTGGATGAGCTGGCCTGCAGCTCAAAGTTGATCTTCCAAGAGAAGGCAGCCCCTTCTATCAGTGAGTGGACCAGAAAAATACATTAGATTAAGTCTTCATCCTCTCGCAACTGGTCTACACATGGTCTGGTAAAGCCAAAATGAAATGCCAAAGGAATCCGCCCTGGGGCAAGAATGAGGATCCTCAAAGGAAACCTCATAGTCCATGGCGTCTTAAGGAAGTCAGGAGCACAGGGACAAAATTAAACAGGCTTTAATCTCAGCTGAAGAGGAAACTTGCTGACTACTACTAGAGCCTTCAATAACCTCTGGGCAGAAAAGCCAAAGGGGTTAGTGTGGGTCTGAGCCACAAGTGGGATTGTCCCCCTTTCAGAGCAGAATCTGCCTGGTCACCTGACCCAGTACACACAGAGCTTTGGATAGGATCTGAAGACGACCTGGCCACAGGGGGTCAACCATGGCCACCCTTTAACCAGTTTAACATCATGACTAGGGTCTCTGAATGGCAGAGGAGAAAATCACATTACAAACATACAGGGGCGTTACACAACAGCCCCGTTACATAATGCTGCCTGCTACCACTATCAACATGGGACAGTTGAGCTGTGGATTGTTTGGCATGGCAGCGGTGAGGTCGAGACAACAGTGGATTCACTCAGCAGTTTATCTCATAAGAACACATTCACATTAAGTCACGTACATTGCTATGCATTGTAAGCTTGTAGCTCTACTATTTCCTATGGCTGTTACAGACTAGGGACGTAACTCTGGATCTTAACGTGAATATACAATGTGACGTTGAGCTTGCATATCTGCTGTTTTCACTAGTTTGGGTCCCGGGCAAACGTCCAATCTCTCTTTTGGGTCACGGGCTAAAAGGTTGGGAACCACTGCTCTAAACCAGGGGTTTTCAAACTTTTTTGACCCAGGGCACCCCTGTAAAGTAACTCTTTCAACCACGGCACCCCTGAATTACATTGTTAGAATCTTACATCATATATTACGCGACGTAAATATGCAAATCTTTTCACCTGAGATACAGTAGACTATGTCACAGAGAAATATCCGTTTCAATCAGAACTGACTGAAAATAACGTTATACTTATACTCCACTTGAACCACAGTATCCCTATTCTGGGGGAAGGTTCACCAAAAATAGCAGATCTACAAGCTCACAACACGTGAGCTTGTAGATCTGCTATTTTTGGTGTAGAGAGTTGGCCGTTTACAGTGCAAATCAGGTCTGTTTTACTAAGCATATTGACGTAGTGATATTGATGAATTCCAAATATGATCAAAATTATTCTGCGGCACCCCTGGACTGGCATCACAGCACCCTAGGGTGCCACCACTGCCACGGCACCCATTTTGGGAAATCCTGCTCTAAACAGACTCATACACTAGCCTAGGATGGGTAATCTTTGAAACTTGATAACGCGCCGCGGTGCCGTTCATTTAGAGAACTAGAAGCTGGGTCGCCCTTCGGGCGGCCCAGCGTCTAGTCGGCGACCTGGCCAACTCGGGAACGATGTAAATAGGGAATGAATGTCCCGCCCTTAAATGCAAACCCCATTATACCTGTTGTCATAGGACCCGTTTTGACCATCTGTTTGCCTGTGTCCATTTATGCCCATATATGGAGATATCTGTTATCTGTCTGTCTGTCAGTGTCCATTTTATGTCCATATATGGAGATCACTGCAGATATAGTTCTGGGTCCATTTTATGCCCATATATGCCCATATATGGAGATATCTGTCTATTTGCGTTCATTTCATGCCCATATATGGAGATCTCTGTATCTGTCTGTCTGTGTCCCTTTATGCCCGTATATGGAGATCTTTGTGATTCTGCGTACATTTTATGCCCATATATGCCATTTGCGTCCATTTTATGCCCATTTATGGAGATCTCTGTATCTGTCTGTCTGTGTCCCTTTATGCCCGTATATGGAGATCTTTGTGATTCTGCGTACATTTTATGCCCATATATGCCATTTGCGTCCATTTTATGCCCATATATGCTATATATGGAGATATTCAGAGATTTTTTGTTGACTCATGTGGCGTACGTGATGTCAGAGCCTTTTATGAGTGATGTCACAATGAGTCAGCGCTTGCGCCGATTTCCTCCGGAACAGCCTGATGTCAACAATCAACCCCGCGGCGTACGTGATGTCAGAGCCTTTTATGAGTGATGTCACAATGAGTCAGCGCTTGCGCCGATTTCCTCCGGAACAGCCTGATGTCAACAATCAACCCCGCATAAGGAGATTCCGAACGTTTCGCGCCGGTTCGGGAAAACCGCGCGCCGGGTCGGGTCGAGACCCGGCACTGCACTCTGTGCCGCGGCGGGGAACGCGCGTGCCGAATCTGAAGCCGGTGGGACGAACGGTTCTCGAGATACGCGGATTACAGACACACACACAGACACACACGCAGAGACTTCTCGCATTTATAGATAGACTAGAAGCTGGGCCGCCCTTCGTCCTTTATGCCCGTATATGGAGATCTTTGTGATTCTGCGTAAATTTTATGCCCATATATGCCATTTGCGTCCATTTTATGCCCATTTATGGAGATCTCTGTATCCGTCTGTCTGTGTGTCTGTCTGTGTCCCTTTATGCCCGTATATGGAGATCTTTGTGATTCTGCGTAAATTTTATGCCCATATATGCCATTTGCGTCCATATAGTTCTGGGTCCATTTTATGCCCATATATGCCCATATATGGAGATATCTGTCTATTTGCGTCCATTTCACGCCCATATATGGAGATCTCTGAATCTGTCTGTCTGTGTCCCTTTATCCATTTTATGCCCATATATGGGGGCATTCATTTTATGCCCATATATGGAGAACGCGCGTGCCCGTGGGACGAACGGTTCTCATATGGGGGCATTCATTTTATGCCCATATATGGAGAACGCGCGTGCCCGTGGGACGAACGGTTCTCGAGATACGCGGATTACCTACATACACACTCACAGAGATTTTTTGTTGACTCATGTGGCGTACGTGATGTCAGAGCCTTTTATGAAGTGATGTCACAATGAGTCAGAGCTTTCGCCGATTTCCTCAGAAACAGCCTGATGTCAACAATCAACCCCGCATAAGGAGATTCCGAACGTTTCGCTTTTATGCCCATATATGGAGAACGCGCGTGCCCGTGGGACGAACGGTTCTCATATGGGGGCATTCATTTTATGCCCATATATGGAGAACGCCAGTGCCCGTGGGACGAACGGTTCTCGAGATACGCGGATTACCTACATACATACACACTCACAGAGATTTTTTGTTGACTCATGTGGCGTACGTGATGTCAGAGCCTTTTATGAAGTGATGAGTCAGAGCTTTCGCCGATTTCCTCAGAAACAGCCTGATGTCAACAATCAACCCCGCATAAGGAGATTCCGAACGTTTCGCGCCGGTTTGTGGCGTACGTGATGTCAGAGCCTTTTATGAAGTGATGTCACAATGAGTCAGAGCTTTCGCCGATTTCCTCAGAAACAGCCTGATGTCAACAATCAACCCCGCATAAGGAGATTCCGAACGTTTCGCGCCGGTTCGGGAAAACCGCGCGTCGGGTCGAGACCCGGCACTGCACTCCGTGCCGCGGCGGGGAACGCGCGTGCCTAATCTGAAGCCGGTGGGACGAACGGTTCTCGAGATACGCGGATTACAAACACACACACACACACGCAGAGACTTCTCGCATTTATAGATAGATAAGAGACGTCATACCGTTATCAGTCCAAATAAGGGTATTTAGTACATCACTGAGAATTTCTGCGTTCCAAATCTCAGAGTAAAAGAATGTATAATTGCTCTGCAATTAAATCTAGTTTAGGGCACAAAGTTTAGTTTACTTTATAATGGCAAATGGTTATATATTCTGTTTCACAAGACATGCACTTGTACACAATGTATAACTGAATTGGTTGGAAAGGCTCAAACAAGCGGTTGGTGTTGGTGAGGATTCTAGCGGCTGTATTTTGTACTAGTTGAAGTTGATGTAGTTGATCTAGTAGTGACGAGCGGCTCAGGGTGGTGTAGAGTCCATTACAATAATCAAGACGGGAGGAGACGAAAGCGTGCATAATTCGTTCCAGGTCTTGAGAAGCGAGAATTGACTTGAAAGGACATACAGACACATGTTTGGGTGTGCATCTGTCAGCGAGACAGCTTTGGTGAGTTTGCATGGCGGATGCTGTGTGAACCAGGCAGTGTGTACATTGAGTCCCGGCAAACAATGTTTGACAACTGCCACTGGCAGAGATGCTTAGAGCTTGGGGGGGTGCGTCAGCCCAGCCAGTGTTGCGTAACCAGCCACCTTTAAGGAGCGTAACCTGCTAACAAACAGCAGCCATTGCATTTAAAACTCTTGGGACTTCAGTTAGAAGAGTGTTAGGGATGTCAAAGCCACAGATGGCCCCCTTCAAAATCTCTCTACTGCTGCCCTAACCTCCACCACACACCCCAGACCTGGTTCATGTTACTCTTGACAGCTTCCTCTACTAGACTATACCTACGAGGAGGCTCGGCTAAAGCAGACAGGGGGTGTAAATGATATGGGGGATGTGTATGCGTGTGCGTGTGTGTGTGCCTACTGTATATGCACTTGCAAGCTGATCGTTTCCATTTCTAAACAGATAAGGGTAGGTTGATGTATCAACATGTATCTAATGCTCAGCTATCCAAGTTTTTTACATGCCAATCATAATATGAAACCGTTCTTACATCAACTGGCCACTGTAGCTGAAGCAGCCTAAAAGTAATCAGCCATTCGCTGTTAATGTTTGAGTATCCAGTTAGATATTCATAGTCAAATGTGGCATCCAAATGATGGTTGTTGCCTGCCAGAGAGGGCCTAATTGCCAGTCAAAGCCAAGTCTGTGTCAGTATACATACAGTAGTACATGTCATGCACCTTTTCCACTGTATACAATGTACAGTATTAGAACAAAAAGGGCATGAATGAAACAGCGACAAAGTGCAAAACTGGGAATACTGAGTCTATTATCTGAGGTTTCGGCCATATGAACCGGGGAGTGATCCCTTGCCCCAAGGCTATTAACACATGTCTGTACATGGCCTTTCACCGGAGAAGGGGGCGTCTTTCACCACCTCAAGAATGCTCTGGCCAAAAATAGAAAAACTCAGCTTTCCAGTATGGACTCATCGCATAAGACCACACAATATATAACTTGATCACAATTCTCCATTATGTAAGCTGCTTCAAGCGAGTTGAGCAAAGAAGATCTGTGCCCCTGCTCACTGGGGGGTAAAAACCCTATACGACAAGTTACCTGGTGCATACAAGACATACCTGGACACAATAAACACCGGCAGAATGTTCAGTTGGTATGTTAGTGAGGTCGAGTGAGACGGGTGAATCAAGCAGTGCCGCTAAAACACAAAGCCAAGTGAGGACCTGCCATGACTTGCTTTCAAGGAATAACTACATTGATTCCAACCTATTGGGAATGGAGGGCGTTCAGGACGAGGCCAGGTTTGGAACACTGATGTACACAAATGCAACGTCAAAGC
Source organism: Nannobrachium achirus (assembly GCF_963921795.1). Classification (NCBI taxonomy): domain Eukaryota; kingdom Metazoa; phylum Chordata; class Actinopteri; order Myctophiformes; family Myctophidae; genus Nannobrachium; species Nannobrachium achirus. Next base: position 39,752,247 of record NC_137830.1, read on the forward strand.
TTTTCCTTAACACTCAGGACGCCACCATTCACTTGCGCTTTATTTTGAAGAGCCCCGGAAGCTCCGTGCGTGTGCACGTGGGTGTACACTGACGATCCAGGAAGGAGATCTGTTTGTTTACAAACGGTCGCGAAAACTAAAATCCTAACCGGGGCCGACCATCACGGCATAGTGTCGCCGTGAAGACAAGCTGGTCTCGGCCTCCTCGGCGTTATTTGCACCTTATTTCGAGATAAAGCCGTTTTTATGTTTCAGTATAGAATAGGAGTCAATGGATAATGGCCGCTCTCGGTTGCTTCTGGCTGCGTTGCGTCATGACGCATTCAGTTTTTTCTTTCACCAGCACCCGTAGCAAGCGTCTGAGATGCGGGTTACCATGGAAACCTTATCTCGTCTGTGAACGTGTTTGGCTACCAAGAGCAGCCAAACTGTTAATGGAAAACATTCACGCATATTCAAGCATTCTGAAACTCTCTGCAATCTTTCGTGGAATTTCAATGCATTAGTTTAACAGAGATGATTTTTTAAGAATTGCGTACATTTGTGATGCCAGACATTCCACTCAATATCACCCCCTCTATAGATCAGTTCTGAGGTACAGATAAATTATACAGCAGAGCTAAAGAAATCTTAACATGACTGTCAAGTTCACCTAGGCAACTTAAGTTCAGAATTCACAACAATACAACAATGTATATCGCATTATGTAAGATGACTGTAGGGCCAAAGCTCAATCAAATGTGCTACTTTGTGTCTTCAGGCTGGATACTTTCCATGCTTTGCGCAATATCCTAAATTTCCAAGATCTGAAACAATTCCAGGTCATTCATTCCATGCAACTATATATATATATATATATATATATATATATATATATATATATATATATATATATATTTATTTGTGGGCGATTGATGTGAAAAGGATTGAGATGTTGAGGGTTGACGGTCACCTTGTTTGTTGATCTCATTCTGCAGGAGCTCCTCCATCGCCTCCTCTTCAGCGATGTCCAAGGGCGTCTCACCCTCACTGTTCACAACTCCTACATTGGCTCCCTGGCCGATAAGGTACCTGCAAAACAATCAAAACGTTCAGGATAGTGGGAACTGGCCTAGGCTTGAGTAATTAGACGAATACATTCATCAGAAAAAATACGATTTGAGAGCAAAGCCTTGTTTGATCTTTAAAAGACAAGCCATTACTTAAGTGAACGTTCTCCATCTACAGTAGCTGGTTTCTCTATAGTAAGTATGCAAAGCTTTGCAATTTCCATGATTGGACGATTAGCCGGCAGGATCTATTATTTTGTATTAGTAAAAAGACAATGCCTACATAAAAAAGGAAACTTGAATTTGTTTTGCCACATTGTTGCCATCAATGGTGTAACTATTCTCTCTCCACTGCTTTGATGCTTTGGCAGGTCATGTTGTGACCAAAAGGGCAGCTTCCAGGGGAAGTACTATACATACGGAAGTCACGCCCTATAGACACACTCTGCATTAGGTCCTTACCAGGCTTTTCTCCTCAGAGATGAGAAAAGGCTGGGAACGAGGTTAGGTCAGCCGTGTAGTAGTCTCATCTCTGTTCCTGACAGGACACCGTTGTGTTAGGACTGGAGCTGTTCTCACTTGAATTGCTTTTCTTGCACAAATATATTGGTAATTGTCAGTGGCCAATTGGAAATATTATATTTTGACATATTGCCCAACTCAAGTGGAGACTACAGTGACTGAATCTTAATGTCCAGTTCTTATTATGATCCTGATGTTCTCAACCATGCTCTCAGGTAACATACCATATAGGGTCATGCAAACTACAGAGATAAATCAAACCAGCATCAGTTCGTAAAGATTAACCCATCCATACAATCCTACATTCATGGCTGGTTACTGGTTACTATTTAATGCCCATCTTAAGCGATGCTTCTCTCCCTCTCAAGCTTGATTTTTAGTTCGTCGAAAAACTGTGTCACGTACCCAAAATAGCCGATCTAAAAGCACACAACTCACTGCGTTGTGAGATTGTAGATTTTCAGCAGTGTAAAGCATAAATTAAGCATCACACCGACATATACACAGCCCCGCATGGATTCAAGAGACCTCTGTGACCACACAACATCTTGATTTCTGCTGCTTCCAATTAAATCTGCGGAGACTCAAGTCCTTCTCATTAGACCGACGCACCACTTGAAACCAGCGTACCATTTATGACTTCCCCCTTGATGGCAGTTGGGCTGACCACGGCTCCGTTTTCAAGTCCTGCATTGTCTTGATTAGACTTTCTACTCTGCCCGTCTATGGTCAGATCTTACTACGTTTGGTGGCTTGGTGGTTTTGGAGGCCCCACTGTCAGCCATCTTGCTAAGCCTCCCCCAGGATGGCTGTGGGTTGAGAAACCAAGGGGGTTTTAAAGGGGGTTGGGGGGCGATATTGCCTTCCTGCTCTGCAGTTTGTGTGAATGGGCCCGGGTGGTGGTTTTAAATGGGCCTACTGAGAAGCTCCCCTCCCACATTAGGTCGCAGAGTGGCTCGTTATGACACGATGCTTCCATTACTCATCCATGTCAGGCAAGGCACTTGACATTTAGATTCGATGTGTGACAACAAGAAACTTGTTGTCCTCGGGAACGTTGGCCCAGCATGGACACTGGGTTCACGGGAGGACCACTGGAGGACTCACGACTGACAACACGGTCTGAAAAGGGACACCTCTTTGGGGGGGGGGAATTGGCTTACCGTTTTTAAACGACCAGCCAGACAGATATTTGCAGGCCAAATGTTTTTATTGCTTTTTAGAACATTGCCATATTGCCATGTGTCATTTTATACTATACCATCATAATGCAGGTTTGAAATCAAACCCCTGATGGGGTGTCCAGGGCATGGCTTGATAAAAATATACCCTGGCAAATGTAAAGCAGCAGCCCATTGAGTTAAACCGTATCATTTAGATAACTGCTAAACTATAATTCAATCTACCCTCACACACCTCAACCACTTTAGCCACTCTGAAGTAAATAAATATGAAAATGATTAAATTGATGATGAAACCCATAGGTGTGTGTGTGTGTGTGTGTGTGTGTGTGTGTGTGTGTGTGTGTGTGTGTGTGTGTGTGTGTGTGTGTGTGTGTCTCTATTTGTGTTTCATTAACAAAAAAAGAGGGCTTACTCAGCTGATTGATCACAGTTTAGATGTTACTATCATCAACACCAGAATAGCATTAGCCTAGACTTTGTTATTGCTTGAGCAAGTCTTTGATAATGGGATTGTAAAAATGCTGAAACCTAGGCTCCTGTAATGTAACACAGAAGTAAATGAGGTCACAGCACACTCCCAATATGCCCAACAATGAGTGCAAGTGAGCTCCTTGAGCCCTCCTTAGCCTGTTTAAATAACCACTGATAATATCTCTCCTCTCTGCACTCCATTCCCTATAAACGGCCTCGTTGCCTCAAAAGGACTGAGAAAGAAAACCCTCAGATGCAACTCTAGAGCTTATCTGGTGATATGACTGGTGACCCGGATCTCTTCATATTTCATTACATCATTCTAAAACTTGTGACGTTTAAGCCAATTAGGTTGGAGATTAAACATACTGGCTGCTTAAAAAAGCAGATGTTAAGTCGAGTTCAGTATGTTGGCCAAAATAAATGTATGTGCTCTGCTGATTTTATTTCACTAATGCTTCAGGAACAGTTCCCTTCATCTGCCCTGATGGCTCTTGCGGAAGCGTAGGTGAAATAAAAGACTACAGATTACAACCATTTAATCTGATGAGCCAGTCAATGAGAAAGTGAAGTCGACGAATCTGTATATGTTGCGCTAGCCGCAATAAGACTTCCAGGCGGAATAAGAGTATCGCTGAAGACATTGAAATATGATTTCATTTGTCATAATTCATTAAAACTGTAATTAAACATTCAAATTCAATTAAAAAAATATGTTTTAAATGATTCATTAAAACTGTAAATTAAACATTAAAATTAAATTAAAAAAAATGTTTTTGTGTAAAAACCAAACCATTTTGGAACCGAAATAGGAACCGTTTGGAACCGGAACCGATAAGCAGAACCGAAACCGGAACCGGAATCGTAAAAATCCAAACGATACCCATCCCTAATGAGGAGTCCAAGTTGCTTCTTTTCACCTGACAGTGGGGATTTCCCTGGTTTGGACGTAGCGCGTGGAAGGAACACGTTATTCCAACCAGTTCCTTTCCCATCCATCAGGCGCCCCGGCTGGCCAGGGGGAGGCATTATAGAGACCAGTATACTGCATGTTTTTGTGAGGACATCTACCCTAGGAGACACGGGGAGAACATGCAAACTCCACAAAGAAGGGCCCTATCGCCAACCCCACCTAGGGTGTGGGGCAGGCGCTGATGACGTGGAGGAGGGAACACGCCCCCAGCGCCCACAGCGTCCCCAGGCGGGAATCTAACCCAGGACCTTCTAGCTGTGAGGCGCTAACCACTGCACCACCGTGCAATGGTTAGCGTCCTGCTTGTGCATGCTTGAAAGCCCGCTTGGAAATGGCAGTTTCACATAGTAGTGCGGTGTGGATGATTTTGTCAACATTGACAATAAAGCACAAAGTATGCATACCACTCGTCCACATCAGTGATGTCAAATCACATGAAAGCGAGACACCCAATGGCAGACTTTACCGTGAAAACTTGCCTTTGTGATGACCGGCGGGCAGAAAAGATCACTGATTTAACCACAGACATAAAAAGCTAGATGCCTCATTTGCCTCTGCAGTTTATTGGAGTGACGTGCAACAAAGTCCGGACTTCCTGGGAAAACTAAGGGACTGCTGCCAGTCAAGTGAATTCTGGCAAATCACAGCGCGAATAAAGAAAAATCAATCAACAAATAATTCCCCCGACCCGTCGACTTGCAAAATACTGAGTCGTTCGTTGACATCTCTACACTGGACTGATCAGCTTGTGTGCACTGCCAGTAGGGCAAGTAAGCAAATCCACAAATGTTTTAATGTATTGTAAATGTGAATATTGTTAAAGAATATTTACAATATTATGCTGATTATATTTCGGTCTGACCTATATTTAGGTCAGACTGATGTCATCAATATCAGAGGTCTTCAGGGAAGCGACACCATTATTAGAACCCATCTTCAAATGTATTTTATTCCTCAAACAAAATTGACCATTGATTCATAAATTACACTTAATTTATGTCTACATATAGACACAAAAAAACAACTTTAGTTTGAGGTCAAAAGGGCCATAAGCAAAAATCTTAACAGCAATGCAAGCACACTCAAGAGGCTAGCCATCAATCACCAGAGAGAGACAGAGGACTTCCAGCCGAGGAGCCAAAGTGGCTTTTCTGTGACATAATTTAAAAAAAGCAATTAAGACATTATGCTTCAGGAGTATTGTAGATCCAGATTTCTTGATTCTCATCAAATGCCATTTACTGACCATAGACGTTGCAGAGGGTGAAGAGGTCATTTTATGTTTACCTTTTGATGCCAATACTTTTGTACTTTTACTCGAGTGCATTTTGAATTCCAGACTTGTATTTGTAACAGAGTATTTCTACATTGCAGTATTGATACTAAGGATGGAGCACGAAACAAGGGCCCGCAACAAACGCAATAACAAATATATTGAGTACCCGGTATCAATAAACGTATCAAGCTTGTTATCGAGCATAGCGGCCCATGACGTCATATTTAAACAATCAAGACAAGCGGTGATCAAGAGATTATTACAGTACCATTCATAATATAAAGCCATTTAACACTTGCACACTAATTATGATTGTTTTAATTATATTTAATGATCATATTTGTTACTTTTGTCAATTGTCATCTTAATAGATGGTCAGCTACAAACTCATCTTAATAGATGGTCAGCTACAAACTCAGTCACAATAAACTGGCCGATAAAAAAAAAAGATGCCAGTTCTGTTCAGAATTTGTCATCTCACATCTTTCCACAAAATATCAGAAAACGCTCAATAGTGGGCTTGATAAAAGCCTGACTCAATAAGCAGGATCGATAAGGTGCTCATTATCAATAAAAATTAACGAGCCCTAATTGATACTAGTAAAAAACTTTTTCCAACACTGGTCACAACTTACTCTGCTATATCCATGTATCCACAGGAGGCTGCTGCATGGAGGGGGATCCACCCCTCGTTGTCAGGCTGGTTGATGCTGGCGCCATGTTCCACCAGGAAGGTCACCATGTCTACGTTGTCATCTATGCACGCCTGAGGGAGACGAGAGACAGAAAGGAATAAGCAACACTGAAAGATTCACACAGATTTGTGTGTGTGTGTGTGTGTGTGTGTGTGTGTGTGTGTGTGTGTGTGTGTGTGTGTGTGTGTGTATTAGGTTTGTTCAGATTAGTTTTAATGGCAATAGAATTGTCTATCACTTACTGAAGATTACAGATCCATGTCCATCCATGTTGATATTAAACGGAGTAGTTCACCCCCAAGATGACTTTTTTTCTATTGATTACTCATGCCATGGAGAGTAGAGTTCAATAATATGTTTTGGTTTTTGTCACATTCCTAAGACAAATATTTGATTCCAGTAAATGTACCCCAATTGATTCCGGATGGGGACCCGTTTCGAAACGGGTGCCCATCCGGAACGAATGGGGGTAAATTTATTGTTATCACATTTTTGTCTTAGGAATGCAACAAAAAACTAAAAATATTATTGAACTCTAGTCTCCATTGCGTGACTAATCAATAGAAAAAAAGTCATTTTGGGGGTGAACTACTCCTTTAAGGACATTTTCTCACTCACTATAAGAGCCAAGATGCTATGAAAACTGTGCATGTCTTTATTCTCCATAAGTTGCCTGCTGAACAAAACCTCTCTCGGCACACTATACAAGTATAATAATAGTATAGTTAAGCTATGCATATGATTTGGATTGCGACATTAAAGATAATGATAATGTTACAAGGAACATGATGCTGTGAATGTCACATCAAGCGACATGTTTTAATGTTTCACCTTTGGCATTTAGGTAAAACCTATAATATTCCCAAATACACAGTTTTTCCTATTGCGTTTTTGGTCAAACAGCTTTTTCAACTGACCATAACTAAAGTACAGATGATCACAGTTATCATTTTTCTTTTCCGGCTGAACAAAAATATGACCGCCTCCAGCTCCGCACGCACGCACGCACTCCAGGTCCAAATCTATGTCAAAATCCATGCAATGACCTCCGTAGCCACAATGACCGTACTTCCTTCCTCCAACCTCATGCATGGTAAAGCTTTTCTGTATATGACATCCCCCACCCCACCCGCCACCCCCTGGATCACCCAAGTCTAATGTGAGCGTGCTTGTCAGCAGGCCAGCCTGTGCTGCAGCTAGTGTGGAAAGAGCACTGCATGCAATCCTAATGATGGATCGCCACGTGCCTCCAAAATTGTTGGGGAATGTTGGCAGGGGTGGTGCTCCCAAAATGCCGACAAATAGCAGGGCTGCTTGGAATACCACATAGCATAGGACTGCAGAAGAAACATGCATCAGTCTCTTATGCATAAGGATGGACATGCTTTTTGATTGATTGATTGATTGATTGAATGAATACTTTATTATGTAAACAGCACGTGGTACAGTATGACATTACTGTACCACATGCTGTACCACACAAAAGGGTCCTGGGGACGTGTTTCTATTGTGGTCCTATGTATTCAATTGATCCATAGCATATAAAGTTACCACAATAAAACATGTCATCAACAAACTCAGACACTATTATGTACAATATAGATGGGAAAATTACATTTACCTTCCCTTGTGGTCTCTTTTTTAATGCCAATTTTGAAATAAAACCAGTGTTATGCCTCATTCACATACAGAAAACCAAGCTAATGGTTTGCTTGGTAATTCAATGTATTCTCTATGCAAACCAGCTTTTAAAATTTCCAAGCTGGAAAAAAAGCTTGGAATTTTTAAAGCTGGTTTGCATAGAGAATACATTGAATTACCAAGCAAACCATTGGCTTGGCTTCTCTCAGTGTGAATGCAGCATTACACGTCCTTTAATGGATGGTGTGAGGGCATTGCACATTTTGGTGGCAGAATAGTAGAATGTAACATTTTCCATGTTTGTTCTAATTTTGGGTGGTAGAAAAATAGTTAGACCAAAATGTACATCCTCATCTTTGTTTCGTGTGGTACAACTTCAAACCATACTCTGGGAAATAACAACGAATACATGACTTGCTTTTTCCTCGCATCATCCTCCGAAACAAGTTGAAACCTGACAAGTTTCTTGTAATGTGCTTTCCTTTTCGGCATGACATCACCATTAGGCCATGTGTCTATCTTCTGTACACAATCGAGCCAACAGATTTACATGAACTGTGACTTTTTCCTCACTTGGAGCACAGGTGTGCCAATGAATAGTCCTGTCAAACAGAAAACATAAGCACCTCACAACTTTAAATCTTAAGATGCTCATGTGACGTCTTCTTCCATTTTACGAGGAGCACATATTTATTTTTAGGAGCATATGCTGTTTAAGTGCTGGCACAGCGGAACCCCCAGCACAGTAGGTTTTTATGCAACCCAACATCATTGGCTGTTTTGTGGTTGTTTTTTTTGTCTGTACATGCATTCTAGAGATGTTCCCGGCCTTGATAAGAAGCCAGGGATAAAGGGGAAACACAGCTCCTATTTTCCACGTGCTCCTAGGGCTGTCCCAATTATGACATTTTACATGTCGATTAACAAGATCTACGATCTACAAGCTCACAACGCGTCGCGATACGACAAGTTGTGGGCTTGTAGATTGGCTATTTCCACTATTTTTTATAATATGTAAAAACAATATATGCAACATTTTCAACATAGAAATGATCATGACAAAATAATTGCGATTATGTCAAATAATTGCGATTAGACGATTATGTAATCATTCTGAAAGAGCTACGTGCTCCAGAAGCAGTAAACAGGCTGTGGACCCAGAGGAGGTCACATTTTTCCTCCTGCCCTCACCAGGGAGACACAGAAGGAGGCGATGCACAGAGTTCAGAGACGAGCTCCGGGCCACACGGGTCAGAGCCAAGCCTGAGCTGCAACCAGGGCCTAAAGGTTACATTTCACTTTAAAACACCTCTGGGGTCATTTGTCGTCTACTCTGGCTTTTGTGTGTGCACCCCACATTTTTTAAGGGGCTTGATTCAATATTTAGATATTTTATATTCATGTTAGACACATCCCCTGATTTTGTCCTTCTAAGTCCCAATGTGTTAAAAATGGATTGAAATTCAATGGGCGTATATGGGACTGAGCTAATGCATATGAAATATACCAATGAATATCAAGTATTCAATCAAGCTACTTTAAAACTGTATGGAATGCACACAAAAGCCACAGTAGATGTTAACTGACCCCAGAAGTGAAATACACCTTTAAGGAGTTGCCCAGCTTCAAAGGCATACAAATAACAAGGTGACTGGCAACAAAGCAGCAGAGAGCAAAGCCCTGACAGGAAAAACAATAAGCCGGAATGTGATCAAAGTCACAACCGTGGGTGACTTTCATTTTTGATGGAAACAATTTTGTAAATATTTTACCAGTTTAATAATTGGATGAACTCAGTCTGAACTTTTCTTTTTTGCTCCTGCTTAATGCTTATCTGTAACATCATTTAGAGATATGCATGTTTACATCTGAAGCATTCTCACATTCACAGGTTTATCTGGGAGTTGGACTTTAAGTTGAGCTGTGCATACTGCATTCTAAGAACCACAATCCCTCGATAGCGCTATGACCTCCCTGTGCCCCCCCTCCCCCCCCCCCTCCTCCTTTTTACACAGTGTCTGTGCAGTCTCCCACTCTCTCCTGATGTTGCTATGACAACAGAATCATTGACAGGGAAACAGACACACACACACAAGCTTCATGTTCAGGGCACACGACTATCTGGCTGGAATCCTTGTCCAAATTTGGGCCGTTTACAACACCGTACATGGCCAGCACTGAACAGTGCCTGCGTGGGCCTCACCAAGCTTATCAGGAGCTGTGTGTGTGAAGCTGTTCAGGCAGAGTGTGTGTGTGTGTGTGCGAGAGAGAGAGAGAGAGAGAGAGAGAGAGAGAGAGAGAGAGAGAGAGAGAGAGAGAGAGAGAGAGAGAGAGAGAGAGAGAGAGAGAGAGAGAGAGAGAGAGACAGACAGAGAGAGACAGACAGAGAGAGAGACAGAGAGAGACAGAGACAGAGAGAAGCTGTTCAGGCAGTTTGACTGAGTTTCTCCAGGTGCAGATCAACTAAATGTGATGGGCTCATCTTTATTTTAGTTTGCTGAGGAGTGGACAGCGGGAACTCAAGTGACTATTCAATCTTCAATGATGGACTGAATGTTGCATTTTTTTGCACACCTAACCTCGTACTAATGATATTGTGACACAAGTATACACAACCAGTCTCCAACCTTCTTCCATTTCCCTTTCTGCAAATAAATAAAGTATGCTGACGATCATTGTTGGCCTCTCTCATCCATGAGAACTGTCTTCCATTCCATCCTCCCACCATCTCCCTCCCCCACACGCTAAACATCTCCCATTATCTCTTCTAAGTTCTCTACAAGGGGAGCCATGCCCCATAGGTGAAAACTGCACGGTCTTCGGCCTCCCTTCTGACAAGCGTCATTGGCTCGACAGGCCCTTCCCCAGCAGCCCGCAGGAGTCCAACAAAGGTAATCCCATAATGGCTGTAATTGTCTGTGGCTGACAGGTGCCAGAGTTATTGCCTGCATCGAGAGAGAGATGCACAACACAGTAGCCAGAGGGACATGACAGGAGGAGAAAGAGGGAGAAACCCAAGTGTAGAGAGAGTGGGAGAACTGATGGTTTGTCCATAGCAGTGTGGAGATTGGACAGTGGAGGTAAGAGGTCAGCATCGCTGGTGGAGCTGGTCAATATGGGCAAAATCTAATATCACAATATTTCTGAGCAAATACCGTTGCATTGTGACAATACAGAATTGTTTTAATCTTTTTGTTTACATATTTTATTGTTTTTTGTAGAGACTCAACATTAACAAATGAGACAGGAAATAGTGTTGCAACCTTCTTTTCAAATTTGTTCAAAAATACAGTAGCAAAAATAGCAGATCTAAAAGCTCATAACACGTTGCTATGTGACGTGAGATTGTAAATCGGTTATTTTTATTTTATTTATTTATTTTTTATTTTTTTTCGAACGCACCACTCTGTCACAGTGTCACACAGACCCATCTCAGGAGGCCGTTAGCTACCTTTATTTGTGTACCTGAGGCAAGAAGACATTTTTTTTTTTAAAGCTACAAAGTTTCCTGGCAATGGAAGCAGCAGAGAGAAACTGTATTTCCTTAGATGTGTTGTTCACTCACTGGGGTTCTTATTGATTCAACAATAAGGCTGTTAAAATTGGCATTTGAATATCAAATATTCAAATTGTATTTATATTTTTTAAATCCAATCTTTAAAATGTCAAACTCATCTATAATTTATATCAAATATTGTATGCCATTCCTGTATATCTTTTCCGCCGTTTAAACTCTTTCGGGAAAAAAATATTCCGGTGGCCGAATTTTGGGAGCATCACTACCTTGCAGTTTGCAGTGAGATGGCTCTGTGATCTTGTGAGGCCAGCTGCTGAGCATGGGTACAGGCTTCCAGAGCCCCACGAGAACTTGCAAGGCATTTCCTTTTCTTTTTCCCTTAATTTTCACATTGAACTTAGGTTTATCTTAATATTCAAATACAGTTTGACTATTGAACGTTTGTTGACATACCTATTCTGTAGGGTCACAGTCATTTGTATGTCATGGCAGAGAGAAGCAGGGAAAGGGAGAGAGACAGTGTGTGGGGTGGTGGTGGTCTGACTATTAATAGGGGTTATAATAGCCAGCATTGTGGGCTAAATCCTGCCTCACACAGCACCACCGGGCCCTGACTGACAGACAGGACCTGTGCTGTGCTCTCATTGAAACACACAGACGTGCAGTGACTCACGCGCTAGCAGACATGCTGCCATTCAAACCTGTTTGGCCAGTGTGCCTTAGAAGAGAGTGCAGGCCTTGTCAATCATGTAGGCAATAAACGGCTAACACCATCATGGCAGGAGAAAAGCTGTGAAACTATCTGAATAATGGCTCGATATTCCCAACTCGAGCACAGGCCAAGCATCCACCACAAGTCAACTTTAGCCTTAATATTATGCAAAGATCAGGAAGTATTTTAATGCTACGCTCCCAGACAGACATAGTCATTATGCTATTGACAAGACACAGTTTTAAAAATAACAACAGCCGTCGGTTCTGTGTTTTAATATATCCATCATCTTCTTGATGACAAATAGGACTTTTGGGGGGGTCAGCATTTGGCCTGGCCCCTGAAATCCATCCATTGTCCCTCGAGTCCCCATTTGATGAGAGCTGTTGAGGGCCAGGAACACTGCATCCCAGGATAGATTCTAACCTCCTCTGGGTTAAGCTAATGCTAGTATAGGCTCTCCCCTCAGGTGGAATCTTGACATGGCCAAGTGTCACTTTCATTAGCGTTTAGCGAAGCACTGAAACAGCAGAGCTGGCTGGCTGCTTGCCATAGATGGGGGAGAGAGGGAAGATGGCAAGAGGGAGAGAGACGGTGAGAGGACTACACCATGACCATGGCCATGAAACTGCATCCAGCATGTGCTTTAGGTCATGTTAGCATCCACTTTGCCAACAGCACTTAGTAGAGCCTATTAGACTCACAGTACAGTTTCTGCCCATAGCCCTGACTGACAGTCGTTTCTGCAAAGAGCCCCTCTCTAATGGAGGCTGCTGGGAAGTTGAAATAACAGCAACAGTCAAGTGCTAAACTAATCAATGAAGGCAGGATGCTCCACTTCATTACGCAACAGAATTTAATGTACAGCATGTAGCCAGCCTCTGAAAACAGGACTATCCATTTGGAAATGGGGAGAGAGATAGAAAGTAACGCGCAGCAAAGGTTATCGGGAACGGAATTCAAACCCGCGACACGCTGTTGGGCTGGCATTGCAGCCTAGGGTGCCCAGACCACCATGCCTACGACCTGGGCCAGTTGCTTTTACATTTAAAATAAATATATTTAAAAAATCGCACCTGTGTATGGTATCAAACACCACACAAGTGCATATCTCCTTGTATGGGCCGTTTTGTCTCCTATATCAGCTATAGTGATGTCAGTCTCTGCATGCTTTCTATGACGTCAGTCTCGTGTGACGTCAGTACTAGGGACATAGGGACATATACTACGGACATAGGGACACACAAAGCCAGACGTAGGAGCGGTTAGCACTGCTCAAAGTAGTCATTTGAATTAAGAACAATTCCAACATCTTGAGATTTCACATCTCTATTAAATGTTCAATCAAAGAGCAATACACTATGGCATCCCTTATAAAAGATAAGCACAAAGGGTATCAAAGCCAGGATATGGTATGTGAATTAAGCAATCCCGTTGTGGTCCTTTCCTTTATGGCTGATCATTCAGGTGGATTGCCTCTCTGAAAGGAAGCCCAAGCTCTGAGAACAAGATGACAGCCTGGCACTATCACGCGGCATGTTCTGAAGTTTATTAAGCACATACAGAGATTGAGAATGCACACTTGCAGAGGTGGCTGGAAGATATGAGTCATGATTGATGATTGAAAGCAACGAGAGCTAAGCTAAGCTCGACAGGCAGGACAAGAAAAGACTGCATGCTGGCCAAAGTGGCCATACAGTATAGTCATATGACCAGGCTGTTCCATTGAGTTAGCTCCAATGTAAGTCAAAAAATCACACCCGTGTGAACTGAGCGGTGGTCGTGGAGGCTGCGCAACAGCAAAACAAATATATATATATTGTGTGAGTGTGTGTGTGTGTGTGTGTGTGTGTGTGTGTGTGTGTGTGTGTGTGTGTGTGTGTGTGTGTGTGTGTGTGTGTGTCTGGACAACAGCGCCCCTCCCTTAACATGTGTGGTCACAAAAGGTACTGTAGGCTACATACAGACACGCATACAGACAGACAGACAGACAGACAGACAGACCCACACACACGGCCACATATAGGAGCGTTGTGATCGCCGCTCAATAACCCTTTCCCACTACCAGACTTTTACATGTATATGCACACACAGACAATACTAGCTCTAGCTAGTGGTTGGAGATGACATATAGTTTCATCGTTTGACAGCACAATCATCAGTGTATTTCGGGTTGTGTTCCTGAAAAAAAAAAGATAGGGACCTCTATCTTGAGCTGGCTCTTACCTACATGAAATCTCGGGCAAATGGTAAATGGTACATTTATATAGCGCCTTTATCGAAGGCACTTTACAGAGATTGTGCATTGCATTACATTCACCCATTCACTCATACGTTCATACACCAATGGCGGAGGAAACCATGCAAGGCACCAACCTGCTCATCGGGAGCAACTAGGGGTTCAGAGTCTTGCTCAAGGACACTTCGACACTAACTCTGGGGTAGCCCAGGATCGAACTGGGAAGTGGGAAGTTGAACCCTTCGGAAACCCTCTGTGTTCCCTCTGTGTTCTAATGACGGCCACTCTACGCCTGAGCCACTGCCGCCCAAACCTAATATGACCCCAACAAGATTTCCCTAAAATGGAAAGATAGATTTACATTGTCTATGTGATGTTCCAATAAGCTGTTGAGTTGTACATCAACAGTGACATCCCATGTTTGGGCCTGCAGCGTAATTGATTAAGTGTAGCGAATGGTTTCACAAGCACATCCACATGCTTACTTACGCATTGGCAAGAATCAGTATAGTTCAGTACAGACTTCTAATCGAACTTCCAAAACAGAAGCGTACAATCTTACAGTAAAGTCTATTCCTACAGTATACTTTTCAAACTGCTCAAAACTTGTCTGTCGTGTTTACCATACATGTTTATCAGCCTGTGTTATCTGGGGGTGGGAGAACATGACATTTCCATAAGATATAGAGTACGTCAATGGAAGGTCGGCCCATGTTTGTCAGGAAGTGACAAACACCATTTCACATAAAGAGCGGGAGCTTGTCCCTTCATCCTTCAGTAGAGGAAAGTTGGAGAAACCCCAAAAAGCCCTGACACTAATAGAAAAGGATATACATACCTGCTTTGCAACAAGACATCACTGTTGGCACAGCCCACATGACACCTTAGTATTTGCCTAACACTTGTAGCTCTCTTTATCATACTGCAGGATGTCATAATGTTTCGCTATACGCAAGCAACCTTTCTCTATGTAACCCATGTCCCTCCCTGTTTCGGTTGACTGGAAGAGAAATCTAATAGAGGGGCCACTCATAATGGAGGGGCCACTTATAATGCAGATCACATGGTAAAACAAATTACATGATGATAAAAGACTGGATCACTCTAGCTAATCACCAGGCCTTTGTATCATCAACAATGTAGCATCACCATCAGCTTAGTTACGTCTTCCATACACAAGCAATGTAAATTAAACAGGAACTAGTATTAATTCATATGGTCTTCAATTTAGTGCACTCACTCAATACGTGCTCATTACAGACGCTATGTATAGATCAACTTAATAAACATTCCCAGACCAGCAGGGATAAACATGGAAAAGATTAAGGCAGAACCAATACAGCGTCCATCATATGCACTGGTGTAATCCTAAAATAATATGAAGGAATTTGAACCCCAGTCCCTACAAGCTCTGCCTAGAAGAGATGGGTAAAGCGTGTTTCTTTTTTTCAAAAATGCACCCATGACGAGCTCCTCAGAATGGAGGCCTGTCCATTACCATGGCAACCAAGCCTAAAAGAGGATATGGACAGAGGCCTTGTCAGGCTTTTCTAAGAAAAATAAATAAATACAAACAAAAAAAAAAGACTTAATTTTAAGGCACACTGGGGTTGCTCCGATAGTCCCCAGAGGCACCACACAAAGTGGACCTTTGCTGAGGCAGGATCACAAAGCAAATCTTCAGAGCAGCATCTAGGGAAGAGGTTTACTGTAGGTTTTATTAGTATGATTATCTCGATCAGTTAAGGCCAACAGGGTTCCTTGTATGAGATGTATCAAAATCTTAATAGAGACATTCTATACCAAGTGGCCAACTGAAGAGTGGAAGCTCATGGTAAACAAAATTCACCTGTGTGAACTGAGCAGTGGAGGCTGCGTGCGTGCGTGCGTGCGTGTGTTGTCTTGAGAAACCGCTACAATAGAGGCATGCGCGTGACATCATCATCATACCCGGAAGTTATGTGGGAACACCTACTGAGTGTCAAAAAACGACTTTCTGACCTTGACAGCCTATACATCCACAGAAAAGTCCAATCTGATTGCATTAAACAACGTTAAACGATGTTAAACTCACTCTGCCACTCACTTCATGCATACCCTCTATACAAGGCCAGAGGATTTAGGGTCATTTCTGCATTCTGCCTTTCACTTGTTGTAGCAGAGTGGACTTGTCACTCAAAATGGTATTGAAAAACTGCAGTGGCACAACAATGATATCACAATTAACAATACAACAATGAATTATTCTACTGTGTGCTTCCTCTTTTGCAGCTCAGAAGCTGAAGTCTGGCTCTTTCCTGCAGACATCAAAAAACAGTCTTCCTTTACAGCAAAGGGTTATTATCTGGTAGGGCATCGTGCAGAGAGCTCCAAGCTTAATTTAGCAGCACTCAACATCAAGGAGAGACACTTGAGGACCCCTCCCCTCCCTCACTTCCTCTGGTAGGGACCTCAGTTGGCTGACTTACCAACACCCTGTTGGAAATCCTGCTCATGTGGCTGCTGTGCTCTTAACTCATTGAGTGCCTATCCCGAATTAGTTCGGGATATATGATCGTATCACAGGGTGCCTATCCCGAACAAGTTCGGGATATAAAAAAAAAAAAAAAAAAAAAAAAAAAAAAATTTTTTTTTTTTTGAAAAAAATTTTTTTGAATTTTTTTTTTTTTTTTTTGGACCCCATCAAATCTGGTGAACATGATTTCAATCGCGATTTTGCATGTTCCACCCCCATACAACCCCATCTAACATACAGGGCAGCCATTTTTGTTTACATTACATGTAAAACATAAGGGCGATTATCTCAAGAATGCCTGAACGGATTTCCAATCGGATTGTTTTGTTTGAAAGCTGTGAACAAACTGCACAAATCCACTCTGGATTGCATTGGATTTTTCAGAGCTCATTCTTCTCTGTTTTTTTCCCATGCATGAGGTGTGCAAGGTTTAATCATGGCTAAGTTGACGAAAATAAGGCTTCTAAAATGCTTGGTAGCCAATAGCTAACTTCAAGCTAACTTCATCCTCTTCCTGTACATGCAGTCATGCACAAAGGAAAGTGTTCAGGCAAGTCATGGCTGCAGGGCTTCTGCATATACCAGCATATCTCTATGGGATTTTCTCTGGCCACTGGGCGCCCTCTAGTGGTGAAAGGGGTGGCACTAAATGAGTTAACAGCTGAGAGCTCCTGAGCTCAGGCAGCTATGGCCCACTGTGGCTGCCACGCTACATATAACGGGCACATATCTATGGTCTAAAGCACTGTTTCCCCAGACAATGGGTCGCGGCTAATTTTTTTTGGGTCCCTTTGTTTCCTAAATTTGTTTTTGAATTATTATTTCATAACATTTTCAAAAAGCGTCAAAAGAAATCTAAAATTGTCATGAATTCAAAACAAATTCAACTAGAAGCAGTGCTCTTCCGAGCACAGGTCTCCACCAGGCCACACAAATCGGCCTGTTATAGCGCCACCATGAGGCTGATTTTAAAAATGTGGGGCAGAGGTTCTGAATTAGCATCCAGGGAGTGTGTGTGCTCAGTTTGGCAGCGATCGGGCCAACGGCGCCGGAGATTAGCTGGTAACAACCAGGCCACACAAATCGGCCTGTTATAGCGCCACCATGAGGCTGATTTGAAAAATGTGGGGCAGAGGTTCTAGATTGGCATCCAGGGAGTGTGTGTGCTCAGTTTGGCAGCGATCGGGCCAACGGTGACTGAGATTAGCTGTTCACAAACTGCGAGGACGCACGCACGGACGGACGCACGGACGCACGGACGGACGGACGGACGGACGACATACTCTCCCTCAGCCTTCGGCTGGTGGAGACAATGATTGTTTTCACTAATTTCATGAAGAAATAAAATAAATATAATTTGGAAACGCATGTTTAAGAAGTAGTGAAAATAGCCAATCTACTGTTCTATTGATCTGCTGACACCAATGCACCAAACTGGCACAGTAATCATATATTCATAAAATGAATCAAGTAAAAGCGTCCAATAAGGCCAAAGGCTGCTGCCACAAGTGGTACTGTATCAAGATGGATATATGTTCTTTGTGCTCACTGCTCTGCGTGCCCAGGCACTCCTTTCTGGCATCTATGGCAAATCCCTGTAAAGGATAAAGGTGTAATTTGGACTTCATAGACAGTTGGTAAACTACTAACACTTAGGAGAATGTAATGCCACGAGTGAGAAGAGAAGCCACTTAATATCAGAGAGGGCCCCACAAAACACTGAGTACACTGTGATTCTGTTATCAGGACTTTGGCCGAGATCAAATCTCCTACATTGAAAACATTTAATGTTAGAAGAACTCAATGGTAAAATAGCACACCACCTGCCTCCCTTCTCCAATGACTCCTCCATTGTCAGCTGCATCACACAGCTTCATAGGGTAGTGTGACACTAACAATCACTCCACTCCTTTAACATCAGAAAGACCAAGGAGATGGTGGTGACTAGCGGAGAAACGGTGAGATGCCCCAACTCCCTGAAGTAACGTAGTTTGAGGCTGAACTCACACTACACGAGAATCAGGGAAATTTGGGTTTAGAAACACCCTCTAGACGATTTCTTCTAATCAGTTCTCCGTGTGAGGCTTATTAGAAGCGATTATCTGTCCTGACTGTCTTGCAGTATGACTACTACACGCAAGTTAAATTGTCTCCTTTGTTTACATCTGCTTCCACATGTGATTGTGTGAGACGGGATCACGTGAGGTGCTGCGTTGCGCCTGGGAGGCATGCTGCTAATCGTATTAAAATACTGTAGTGTGACTGATTCACCATACATTTCAAGCGCTGTAGGTTAAGGTTTACAAAGCAGGGAATTGGATAAGATTTCAAAATTGTTTAAGATAAAATAAATCGATTTGCTAAATCCCAATCATATCCCTAATATATACGTAGATGTAAAATATCGTACTGCTTATCAACAAGACATACATAATGCCTTAAGCACATCTGTGACTGAGATGTTTACATCTTATCACAAATTCAAGATTTGACTGAACCTGCACTGTCTGTTACTGACTTTGACCACAGACTTGCACTTGCACATGGGCTAATAGGATATGCATTGCCAAATCTTGACAGATGCCCGTCAAGGGTAACTATTGGCATACATATATTTGGCGTACATATATTTGCTCAGAATGTTGATAGATTAGTTGCTCACCGTTGACAGACTGTAGTGCAGGGATACTCAAACTTCTGAAACGGTGGGCCACATTACAAAAATGACAAGGGGCCGCGGGCCGGTAAAATCTCGCTCTTTCGAACGACCATCATTTCGACCGGAGGGTTAGCGACTCACCCCACGGAGGTTAAGGTTAGGATAAGGGTTAGAGTTGGGTGTCAAAAAGATGACATGTAGAAACAGCGAAGCTATCCCCCGCGGGCCAGTTGATAAAATTACATTACTTGATAACTTTTTGCTTTATTTCCACATAACTCAAGACAATTGCAATGTGCATTATTTTATGGCTTGGAATTCCATTTATATTCTGTCAATGACAACATTTGTAATCAAAGTAATTTGCTAAATTTTCTCTCTTTTTAATAATACTGTGAAATTAGCATATTCCACAAAAACACCAAAACAAACTCATGTACATTTGTCTGCTGTCTGGGTTGATATCTGTCTGCCTGCTATCGAGTTGGATAACATTAAAGATAGCTGAGCACATCTCTCTTTCAATTGCTTCACAATGCTATTTATGACTTGGTCCACATTCAACACAAATGGCTTTTTACAGAAAATAAACTTGTGAAAATTGATAGTTAAGGAAAATAAAATAAAATCAAACAATCTACTTAAAATAGATTACCCAGACTGTTTAGCTACCAAATGGCTAATGATGCAGTTGTTAAGTAGAGCTACAGTACGTCTCTTGTTAAGTAGAGCTACAGTACGTCTCTTCATTTGCATTAGGCCTACTATAACATTTTGGGTATGCTAATAAGTTGGGCAGAGGCAGAGCCACTGGTATAAAAAAAAACGGCGAAAATCGGCGATTTCTACGGCCGTTTTCGAGAAACTTGTCATCATACATAGTACAATACTTGTCATACACAGTACAATGTATGACAAGTCATATCTGCCCTGTGCAATTTTTGTTTAAAAAGCCTAATAACAAACATAACTCATTCGTATTTATATGCTCAAATGTTCAATGCCCAAAACACAATTAAATCATGCATCACACTTGTATTACAATTAAGCGTTTGCATAAAATGTCATGAATGTCATTTCATATACTCATTGTTGATGCATACTAATTCAAATTTTCATTGATTAAAGATGTATAGCGATAGATGTATATTTGATGTCTTTCATTCTCACTGCTGTTGCTATGACATCTGAATGTCTCAATCAATAAAGGCTCATCTTATCGTATCTAACATCAACTGAATCCACAAAAAGGGGAACTGGCTTTTCATTAACTTTTAACAGTTCTGTTTCATTCGGTCATTTTCACAACCTTGTGTCATGATATCCTGCTTGTTTGTTTTCGGCAGGCCTTGTAGTTCCTTTGTATTTTTTGGTTGCTTTTATGTGCCCAGGTGCCTGGATTGCTGGACCACTGCCCGTGCCCAGTTCCTTTTTTCTGGTGGAAATCAAATTTCTGAAGTGAGACACATGTGGACCGAATCATTCAAGTAGCTGTCAGATGAACCAAAACATCATCCATCATGGGGCAAGGCTTTTAAAATAGCACAAGGACCAAAAACAAACATTGCTGTATTTCAGACTGAATGGCCAACATAATAGTGGGACATAGGGCATCCTCAATAACAGCCATTGCGTTCTGACTGGGGAAGACCAATTTGCTCCCTTATAAAGCCACTGTACAGTATGTAGGACGAAGCAGCTTCTTCTGAATCTCAAGAGCTAGCCTGTCTGCTTCTCTCTCTCCCCCCTATTAGCATGACTTCTCTGTGCACCCATCTAGTCAGGCAGCAGCGCGGCCCTGGACTAGCATACCAGTGGAGAAATTCCCAGATAAGTAATACTCTGAGGCTCCGGGCTTGCAAGCAATGCAATGGAAGATGTGGCCACTCCTCATTGGGCTACGTCACCAAGCTCAGAGGCACGCAGTCACTTCCACAAAAGGAATTCCTTCTTACCGCCTGTGTCTGTGTGTGTGTGTGTGTGTGTGTGTGTGTGTGTGTGTGTGTGTGTGTGTGTGTGTGTGTGTGTGACTGTGTGTGTGTGTGACTGTGTGTGTGTGTGTGTGTGTGACTGTGTGTGTGTGTGTGTGTGTGTGTGTGTGGAGAAAAAAAAACAAAAAAAAAACGTTTTGAAGTAACAAGGGACAGAAAGACAAATGAAGGAGAAACCTTTTTAATATGAACAGCCAATAGACAGTCTTATCGGGGGGGGAAAACATATTTGAGGATAAGAATAATAGTGAAACCCTTCTTCTTCACTGCAAGACCAGAAAATAATGTTCACTCTGTAGTGTGAGTGTGCATGTGAGTGTGCACTCCTGTGCAATGGCAGGGTTTGAGGTCGGGGGGTGGGGGGGGTGGCCTGGGGGGTCTTGGGTTAGAGCGCTACAGGGCGACCAGCTGGGTTGCTAGTCTAGATGAGCCCTGCTGGGAGCTGTAACCAGGCTATACACACACAGCTTTACAGCTCTAGCTGCTGCTACTGAGGACGACCATATATGGCCCTGGGATTCCCATGGAAAAAGAAGGCCAGGATTGAGGAAGAGGGGAGAAAAAAAATAAAAAGGCTAGGGAGTTTGTAACTGTATGTTTCACTCTGGCATGCACACGGCAGCCACAACAATAGTTCCACTTGAGAGCCAAGTTCGTTTCCATGTGAGGGGTCCAAAGAAGTGTGGGGGGGGGGGCACCAGAGGGAAGGGGCAGAGGGGTCAGATAGCCACCAAGTCAGACAGCAGCAGAATGCAACCTCTGTTGAGGTTTCCATTCCATACAACATGCCTCTTATGTGGAGGACAGTAGATGAGCTCAACTTAGCAGCCACTAACAGAAGAGGTGACTTAAGAGGCATTGGGCATACCTACAACCCTGTGACATACTGGCAATGTTTCTTGTGTTCATAGAAGAAAGCAATTAATACTGGAGGAGGTTCAAACTGACAGCGCAGATGCCAGGGTCTGCCCTCCCAACATTCAGTCATTACCAGTGCAAATATGGATCGCCAGTTTCGCCATAAAAGCATCGATGTAATATTCACAGAAATCAGAAGCAACACATTATCTTTGGTGCATTGCTCTCAGTGTTATCCAAAAGGCAAGGCAGATCTCACAGCTTTGGCATGGTAAAACTAATGGTGTCAGACCGCCATTCCGAAACACCTCCATTCCGAAACAGGGTTAGGGTTAGGGTTAGGGGTAGGGTTAGGGTTAGGGTTAGTTAGGGTTAGGGTTAGGGTAAGGGTTAGGGTTAGGGTTAGGGTTAGGGTTAGAAGTCAATGTTCGGAATGGCGGTGTTTCGGAATGGCGGGGTGTAACCAAAACTAATGCACTCTGATTCAAATTAATGAAACAGAATCGGATTATTTCAATATATTGACCAAAAGCAGTTTTAATCACAAACTTGCACACTGAAAGCCTCATGCCAGAATGGGATTGACTTTAGAGGTAGCAGAGCCGTGGTGCCTGACACTGACATAACACAGAGTTCAGTCCCCTCCCCTTCCAAGTAAGAATGGTATACAAGTTGGGAAGAGAGCTCCACTTAATTTGAAACACCAACTTTTTCAAGTGGAAGGGTGCAGTCCGCCGTGGATTTATTTAGTAAATGAGTGTTGAAAAAGAGTGCGTGCGAGTGTGCGTTTGTGCGTGTGTGTGTGTAAACGGGACAGATGAAGCCGGGCTCACTACTGGAACCTCAAAGAGGAAATGAGAAAAATAAACAGCCACTTCCTGTTCCTCTCTGGCCAACATCTCCCCAACACCCTGATCCCTCCCATCACAACCACCACTTCAGTTTTTAAAGAAGAGCAGTTGTCCTGGAGTCTTCACATAGTCAAGGGCATGCATCAGATTATTCAGACAAAAACTAATTAAGACCTATGGAAGGGGTTTCTTCATACCAGACTACAAAAGTGTTTTCCTTTCTACGGTCTAGTATTTTACAGATCTCAATTACTTTTACGATGATTGTCTGGAAGCACTTAGTGTGGCCCTATACCTTAAGGCAGGGGTCTTCCGCCTTAGCTGAGTGAGACGCAGCAGGGACCCCCTACTACATATTGTACATATTTGCCTTGCAAATAGCCTTTTCATAGATTTCGTAGATAGCTTTATAGGCTTGACAGCACCATCAGTGTTGTGTAAATGAAATGGGGCTTTTTTTGTTATTAAATACATGATCCTTTCTATTATGTTGGATTCATGGTAGAAACATTAATTAATTCATTAATTTGACATTTAAACAGACCTCCCATCAGTGGATTTCTTAATTAAAAAATAATATTGTTTTAATATTTATCCTCAAAAATGATTAATCGAATATTCGATTATTTTGACCCCATGTAATTACATTTAATTGTATATATTTTTTTCATAAAGTATTTTACTTCATTATTAAAACAAAATCATGCTTGATCACGGTTCATTTTAGGTCGTTTTTTAATATCTGCCGATTCAAGGATTGTTCTCCGCAGAATCAGGATTGTTCTCCGCGGAATCCAGTGGGGAGCAACTTAAACCCTCCATACAAAACTTGACCTTTGACTCAGTACTTGGTTTTCTCCTTTCCATCTAGACCAAAACTGTTTGCCAAAAATTACCAATCTACAGGCTTACAACGCAGGGTGAGACATGTACCATATACTGTAGTATAGACTGTGCATTAGCTTGCGTGTGCAGCTGTTTAAATGTTACTGGAAATTCTGACAAACAATAGATAGTTCAAAAGTAATACTTTTATAGATTCCTTTCTCTGATCACTGAAAGCATATGTTCTTTACCACCCTAATGGTACAGTTAAATGTATAACTATAAACTCACGCTGCTAAAAGATGAGCCGATGGGCTGTATTTTGATTGTCTTAAGTACCAGCTCTTATGCCTTAACTTAAAGGCCTGTCCAAACCTTTCGTCGGAGAGTTCCGACTTTCCAAACTCTAATTCGGGGTAATGCTTTTCAGAAGATTCAAGTGATGACATTTTGTAGTTGTAGTTTCCGACGAAAGGTTCGGTGGTCGGAGACAGTATGGACAGGCCTTTAACTTAAGGCATAAGAGCTGGTATTTAAGACAATCAAAACACAGCCCTATTTGTTTAAAGATAAGGAAAATCTTTATCAAAGGAGAATCGGTATCAACAGGCAGTTTTCAGAAAGGCATCAAGTATGGTTTGAATCGCAAGCTTTAAGAATTGTATCTCTGAAGGCTGAACCCCATCTACTGACACTGCTATTTCTCTGTGGACAGAATATCGTTCATGTGCTCTTGTGCGCCAACACACTAATGGGGCTGCACCACAGCAAACTGCAGTTTTATTGGCAAACAATCACATAGGATTTCATGGCTCAGCGTAAACCAAGATCAATATCAAGCAAAAGAAATGTAATACACAGGCCGCTTCAAAAAATGCTAGACATAAAGTTCTGATTTCTTTTGCTGTATAACAAGTACTAAAGTACTATAGGCAGCAGGAGACATGCAAGGAGATGGTGTCCTTTATTTGCCAACTACACTACTGAGTTCAGGTTGTCTGCAATGACCGTTTTCATCATACAACTCATTTCGTCAGCTAAAATGCAGCTTTTTTAATTAAGTGTAAATAATGTAATCTCTCCCTCCTGCAGACAAGAAATGGACACACACACACACACACACACACACTCCTATCTTAATTGTACTCCCCTCTCTAAGACAATGAGGAATTCACAGTCTCAGGTCCAGGTGTTTTGAGTTCAAAAACGGCTCATAAAAACCACTCCACGAAAGGCATGTGACCGCAGCCGAGCAAATAACAGCGGGATGGCTTCAAGTAGACTAACCTAAGGCCGAGGACAGAGACTGTGTGCCATGGAGTGAAGAAAATAAAAGCAAATAACTGAAGTCATCCCACAAACATTTCACAGCAGCTCAATACTATGCATAGCCGTGGTCCGTTTACGCGCATCGGGTTAGAGAGAAAAGCAGTGGGCACTCGTCCGTCAAAGTTGTTGGCAGGTTCCCAGTCCTATTCATTTTACACATATGCATCAACAGGTAGGTGTTCAACTCGGGGGCCATTCTTCAACAACCTTTGGAAACCCTCCAGGATTCAGTGAGAGCCCAACGTATGGATGAGAAATAACCTGGTCTGATTACACAGGAATACACGCTGACATCATCAGATGGAATCCAGAAAAGGGAGGGAGGGAGGGAGGGGGGGGGGGGGGGAGGGAGGGAGGGAGGGAGGGGGGGGAGGGAGAGGCAGATATGGGATGGCAGCATCTGGTTTCACATTAACTACTTGTGTTCATTAAAATCAATAGAGCACAGCAGGGAATCAGGTCATTTGAATGGAAGACATTTAAAGATATTTGATCACATGACGTGGTGAGGCCGGATGAAGATGGTGGACAAGGTCAAGTCCATCTCTCCAACCCAGCCGTCATGTCAGCACAGCACATATACGTGGCAATTGGTCTAACTCTGCTGAGGAATTCTCCTTACGACCCCAGGTGAACCAGTTTCAACCTGTAGCGACGCTCATACTTCGAAACAGCATCATCATTCCAAAAACAAACTGGGAAAGGCAATTGCACTCAAACCCCCTGGCCAATAAGAAAGCCACAGATAGAGTTGGAATTCTGTAGGATTAGCCAGAAAGAGATGGGGTTATATACTGTTCCAACTAAGATGTTTTAGCCTTAAAGGGATAGTTCAACCCACAAATAATTCATGGATATGTTTTGTTTTTGAATCATTCCTAAGCCAATAATTTTCTTTGTGTCTCCATAGGGAACAAAGCAGGCCATTTGTGTCACCATAGGGAACCACAGCTGGTCATCAAATTATTGGCTTGCGAATGCGACAAAAACAAAAGAATCTCCATGGGGTGAGTAATTGTTGGAAAATACGTTATTTTGGGGGTGAACTATCCCTTTAATGACTGACTATGCTGTTTACATTTCTGAAAAATTAAGTATTCCATCAACATTTAAAAGAAAACTTTCATCTTAATTAACCTAACCTGTGTTATCCATCAGCCAAATTAAGTTAAATCACATAAAGAGAATTCGATATTGCCAATATTAAACAATTTTCCAAGGTCATCTCTGAAACCCCAGTTAGCTGATACTGTTCCTGTCTGTTCCTTCCAGAGATGGCGTACAAGGAAACAACGTTGACGTGTCACAATCGGCAGATGACCTGACATGTTGGAAAGCACTGGTGTGCAAATGAGGACTTCCTGTTCTTGATTATGGGGTTGGTAGGGACGCTGAATGAAAACATCAGCGTGGCCAGCTCAACACAGTTGGACCTGCCAATTATACACAGGTAAAATGTCAATGTTCTGGGACCCAAAGTAAAGTACACTGGCAGTTATACAATAGCACTCAATGAGATGCAGAAAATATTGGTAAGTGTAGATAAACTGGTTTCATGTGTCTATAGTGTGGCTGCACCAACATACACCCTGGGACCAGTGCCTGTGCTATGTGGGGGAAAAGGAACGTCCTTTTACCACTGATAAGTAAGTAAGCCTTGCCGGGCCATGAGGCCCATAGGGCAAGAGCCCATCTCCTGTTTCTGTAGCTTGAGGCAGCTTGATGTACAAGTACACCCCCTGGACATGGACACTAGTATGTCACAGGGACTTACCCCCGATCCAACCTTTGACCACTGATACTACTATACTGTATGCTTCCCAACCTGGCGTCCAGGAAACATTTAAACATGTTACACAAAGACGCTTGGGTGGCTCAGTGCCTGCCCACCACTGTGGAGGCTCAGGGTTCAAATCCACTGCAGTGCATCTGGCTTTTTAGAGAGTCTATTAGGGATGGGACGATATGAAAATATCATATCATGATTATTGTGACAAAATAAATTGCGATTTACAATATTATCGCGATAATCAGAATCCATTATCCTGGGGCGGAACATTTGCCAAAAAATAGCCGATCTACAAGTAGATCAGCTATTTTTTGGCAAAGACATTTGGTAGAGAGTGAACAAAAGACTGTATCAAGTACGTACTGTATATTCTAAGTACCGTTTACCAATTATAGGGGGTTTAAGTGGTACCGGATATGCAGATCGTCAAATAAAAGGTGAATTGATCCCACTGCATGACGGAGGACGATATCACGATGAATTAAATCTCCACAATACGATTATCGTGAGTGTTTTTATCACGATAAACGATAATATTGCGTTTCGTCCCATCCCTAGATTCTATACGAAGACAATCAGTGTTTGGGGGAGGGAAGCTGGGTGGGGAGGGCAATATTTGTCACTGCGCGTACAGGCCTCTGGCGGCATCTGTCCGCAGGGAGTGACGGACGGGACGAGTAGGACGTAGGCTGGGGATGCAGTCTCCAAATTCGCATAATATGTGTATTTTTTTAACAGCCAAAATAAAGGCCAATACCACTGTACAGTAAATTGGCATTGATTTATTGTCACTCGAAAAATAATTATGAGGACTGAGGCTGTACAAGATCTCCACAAAGGTTCTCATCCAAATTGGTTATAAAACTGTAACCAAAGGATGGAAAACACTCAACCCTTAATGTTATGTGACCATGTGACTATAATATACCGTACTAAAATAAAACATATATACAAACATATGTTTTATATACAATATTAAAAAGATGTTATACTGTATAATGTAAAAAAATAAAAAAGAAGATCTTTGGCAGGGCTGTAGAACATTCAAATTTGACTTTTATCAGTTTCTGGCACCCCTATAGGCTCCATGTCCTCCCAATGGGGGCTGCTCACTGAAAGGTGAGTCAGTAGGATTATACAACAGCAGTGACCACACAAATGTGTGTGTGGGGAGTCATAACGACAAAATTGGGGAGAAAAGGGGGTAAAGGCACAAAAAGTCATAACTAACTCGCACATGTAACTTGTGTAGCACTTATATAGTTAAAAGGAATTTAGGTCTACAAGTTCACAAGACATTGCGATGGGCTATTGGTATTCTTTGCTATAATTTTGCTTTTTGTCAAAAAAGTATTAGTGCTTAAGTGGTTAAAAAAAATCTGAAAAACACAAGTGTGGAGTGCATGACGATGTGAGGGGTCTCTTATCTTTGTTAGATGTAAGAAAGGGGGGCTCTGAGTAAAATAAGGCTGGAAGAATTGGGTTGGCAATTGAATGTTTGGGCCAGACAAAGAACAAAATCTAGATCGACTAGTAGTAGATTGAGATTCCTCTATGAATTATTGAATGACACCATAATGTATTCGGCATTATGTTCTGTTACACATGCATGAGTGACTGGGAGCCATCAACACTTAAAGTGTTGTTGGATCATAACAAAGAAAATAGAAATTAGAACAAAGAAAGCCATTTGCAGTGCACCTTGCACACCATTACACAAAAAAGGTGCACTGAATGCATTTTGTTTTCCTGAGATGGTTAGATATCAAATGCCTTGAGATGGCACAAGCAATAATAGATGGCTTCTGAGATCCTATTACAGCAGAAGGCCACAGCCTAAATGCTGTAGCACTTTACCATAAAAAGCCAGTGATACAATTACATTTCATTCAGACACTATTCCTAATGCTGTTGACCTTTACTGGGTCCATTTCACAGCCTCTCTTTAGGGCAGTAGCTGCTTCTCTGCTGGAAATGTTATGTTCATTGTTGATATGTGGGTCCACAGCTTCCAGACAGGGGGGGTGTTGCATGAAGGCAACTAAGCAGTGATAGTCTGTATAACTATTCTCCATTAAGGATGAAAGCCTCTAATAAAAATATATATATTATATATATAATAAAATAATATGTTACAGTTATTCCGTCAAGACTAGTTCAGTGTCTGCGCACAGTAGAGATGAATTGGTCAGCGGACTCAGCACCAATTCAGACTAGACCTAAGAAAAACATAGACTACCACAGTGGCATAATGTAGTTTTCAATCCTGTATGTTTCACCAACTCATCAAACGCTCTATACCCTCACATGAGAACGTGCACTGGGCATAACAATGATTATATTGCTCTCTGGATAAGAACATGCAAGATATTAATGTCGCAAAATGTAATAATTGGACACTCCAAAGCAAACGCTCACCCTGCATGCATGTACAGCTAAAGAAAGTCAATCAAACATTATTCATATTGTGCAACATGCTAAACATTACAGTAATCAAATGTGAAGCTAATAAATTAAAGTAGCAAGTGCCACAAATTTGAGTATTCTCAGTTGCCCTGTATGCTTTTTATCCCCAAAGCATTGCCATAACAATATTAATATAAATAAATGAAAACTGGAAATTAAATGTAATGCAATAGTTGGATAATACTTTAAAATTAAATTCAGGAAATAGAGTGCCCCAGATGGGAAAATGTATATGTCACGGTTAGATAGAGAAACGGTTAGATAGAGAAACGGAGTGCTCGCCGTGCGGCACGGGGCGGAACAAGCGGTCGCCACAACAACGTCCTCCAGGCGGAGCGGCTCGATTGTCCACGACATTGCAAGCGGCGCGAAGGCCAGCCTGCTCTTCGCCCCCGAGCGCCGCAGGCGCGAGTGGCCGCGAAGAGCGGGCCAGGTGAATGCAATGGTTGCCGTGGTGAATGCAATCGTTATATTTATGCCCAGGCCGTAAGGCCTAGGCAAGCTAGGCTAGGCTAGGCTAGGCTAGGCTAGTAAATAAAGAAAGAGAGTCGCAAACGAGTGACGTCAGCGCCTTCACTAGTGAATGGCTGTCGTCGCCATCTGGTGGTGATTGGTGTGTGGTGAACGACAAAACAAGCGCTCTTACCACAGTCTAACCGAGTTACCCAAACTAACCGTAACATATATACACAAATTATGTGTACATGTTTTGTCTTCAATCTCATGTTTTGTGTGAACTCGAAATATGCGTCCTTAACTACTTGATCATGGCCAAAAGCCAAATACTATACTATACTATACTATAATAATATTGTAATTAAATTGATTAACACTGTTGTCATTCAGCACGGTGTAGATCAGCAACTTTTTTTGATGATGACATGCCAGGGACGCCCGGGTTAATGTGGTTAACAGTCACAAGGTCTTAATGTAATTATGTAGCCAATTCAGCAGACTAGAAATAAATAGCATTGCTAGGGCTACTAGGCTTTCCTCCATTTGTTAACTACCACAGCAGGCGAGAACGAATGACCAATGGGGGGATGTGTGATGCACAGATGCTCTGCATAGTGCATACCCCGGGCTACCTTGGTCTTGAGCTGTAAAACATGGCCAGATCCTCTATACCAGACATGCATAAACACACACACAGACAAATGTGTGTGTATGTGTGTGTATATTCCATCTACTAACTGGACGCCATGATGCTTTTATCAGGAGGAGAGGGACTCATCGGCAGCATCCCTCCCTGCTCCTCTCATTGGCCAACTGGGAGCCTGTAGCACAGCTGAGAAGCAGCGATGGGTTTGAGCTGCAGTAATTATGTAATGTGTTAATATTACTGGTACTGGTCTGGATGACAGGATCCACACAGCTCTGTCTCACTCTAAACTGCCAAGCACTGCCTAAGGCTCTCTCTCTCTCGCTCACTTTCTCTGTTCACTGTTATGCAACTCCCACTGTACATGCAAATCCACCAACACAAGTGACTAGCAACCTGCAGAAAGTCGTTGCCATGGAGATGGTGAAAGATAATGGTCATGTATTTCAGAGCCATAATGAAGTTGAGTAATGTAAGGATGGGCATTTGGGCATTTTTTTTTGTAAACCTGGACTCTTAGTCTTGGGAATGTTGTTTATCCATGGTTAGCTGTAGAATAATGGCATATTTATCGATATAAACACTATAGTCCACATCACAAGCCTTGGACACACCAACTGCATCTTTGTATAGTACGTTGCACAACTGACTTGAATGCAGTGTGCAGTAGACAGAGCAGCACTACTTGATCAACACAACAATGTAAGAGGACCAATATATCTTGCACAAATATGAATATTTTTTGTGTTGCCTAAATGGTTAAACAAGTACCCGCCCCCATCCCTAGGGTAATGTCTGATCATATGCAATGTAAAAGACTCCACTAGCATTTTTTGCCGAGTTGGCCCATGTCCTTGTAATTCCTAGGATATGCCATCGACAGTAAAGAAAGGGGCCAGGTGTGGGTCAGTCGATGATGAGATTTTCATGCGCAAAGCAGCGTGCCCTGCCTCTGTCCCCCGCTAATGGCCTTGATAGA
The DNA here is from genome assembly GCF_963921795.1 of Nannobrachium achirus. Lineage (NCBI taxonomy): Eukaryota > Metazoa > Chordata > Actinopteri > Myctophiformes > Myctophidae > Nannobrachium > Nannobrachium achirus. Next base: position 39,783,890 of record NC_137830.1, read on the forward strand.
GCTCAGCGGGCAACAGTCAGCTGGGCCATGGCATCACATGGGGAGAGGCAGGCAGGCCAGCCAGAAAGAGAGAATGACTAGAGGGGAGGGGGTTAGGTGACAGCTGAGGAATGCTTGCTCTGCTCTCCCTTTGCCATGGTTTCCACAGACTGTCATGTGAGGAATGCACGACAGGACTCAGAATACTACCCTCTCAGACTACCAGAGACCGAGACCGTCTCTAGTCTGTTGCTGGGATGACACAGGATTGAAAATACTACCTTCTCAGATCACCATAGACTATGAGGCCATCACTGGTCACTGGCCCTTACTCACCTAATGTCTGTCCTCCAACTCCTCTTTGACACTTCACTTGAATCACAATAAAACTTGAATGCTGCATTGTATAGGTCTAGGAGGCATCTCACCTACAGCACCTACCTACAGCATATCACCTACATGACTATGTAGCAATAGTTTCTTTCTCTTTGGGTCAAAGAAACAAGAATAATATCCCTACCACCATAGTTAGACAATGCTTCTTTCCTAACCCCTAACCACCAAACGCCCAAGAAAGACAGAAGCAGCCTTCAGCGTCAGCAGAATCATAGTAAGTGAAGATGTTCATGTGTCATACAGAGACAAATCATCTTAAGTCCACGGTATGACTCGCAGAAGGACTCAACCACTAGCCTCAATGCAAGCTTATACCAGGCCTACACTACAAAGCACAGCTACATACTCTATGACTCATACCCAAACTTAGTATCTTCTCCTGAAACCCAGTGAGGGGAACTTGTGGTTGTGATATTTATATCCCCCTCCATTAGCTAGTGTTGGGAGCAATCACTGTACCCAAGGAGGAGTGACCCCTCCTATACAAACATGACACACACTTAGCAATAAATCAAGAGGTCACTGGTCTATCACAGAGGAGGAAACATGAGGTAATTACAGCACCAATGAATGTTGAATAGCTTGTGGTTTTATATGTAATCAGCAAGGCAAAAATATAATGCAAAAATAATTCTGTAGGTGTTTGTCAATGATAATTGGCTTCGACACTGTGTGTCAACTATAATTTCCCAAAATGCAGTGATCCTGCTGATGTTCTGAATTAGTTCAAACATTTTAATAAATAACGCAATACAGCTGTGCACTGCAGTATTGTATAAATATCAATTCATATTGCAGAACTATTTATAGACATTCCCTTCCCTAGTTGATGGGTGAGGCAGACAGTAGAGTGAATAGACTATAAATACCCTGTACAAACTAAGAAAAGCACAACAAAGAAGAAAGTGATGAAGACATTATTTGATGCAAGCATCAAATGACACTATCCATCTTCCCTTCACACAGTTGTCTGAACAAATCAACATCAGCTTGACCTGCCTGCAATCCTAGGATTAGCATGTTAAACACAAATCCTTATATTGCCTTCAACTCCTTTCTAAGATCTCAAAAGCCATGGATGGATCACATGCTGGCCTAGAACACACAGCAGCTTCCCATCTCTCCAGAGATGGTTAGGTTTGAAGAGCGGCACCGCAAATTCCTAACTCACTCTCTAGCTCATCCCTGGACATCGGTCCAAAAAAAGGCAATGTTTCCACTGTGTGAGTCTGCACAGGGGGCTTGCTAATTCCATACATACAGTACTGATACGGACAGTGGACACCGACTGAATACAGTAAATGGGTGAATTTGCAGTAGTGCAGCAGCCATCAATTATTTTCTTGGCAATTATACAATCGTTTACTTTTTCAATAAATCAAGAAGCACATTTTTATACACATTTTTTTTTTTTTTTAAATATCAATGAATCAATTAACCACAGTTATTTTATACTTCATATACTTCATCATGTGAAAATACTCAAAATAGCACATCTACAAGCTCATAATGTGTTGCATCACGAGTCTGTGAGCTTGTAGATCAGCTATCTCTCACTACATTTTGCCAATAATGGTATGTCCAAAATAGGGATTGATTATGAATCAATTATTTGTATTGAATTATCAAAACAAAAACAATAAATCTATAAAACTGATTAGATTGATTAGCTGTTGCACACATACTATCAATCTAAAAACACAGAGGCAAACCAAACCTGTCCAACATCACAAGATAATATTAATTACTTGTCTTGGAAGCTTCCTAAAAGCTTTGAAACTGGTGATGATGTAATAACTAAGTGCTGGACTAGGTTATACATACAGGGAAACAGATATGCAAAACGACCTATCTCATTCTCAAGATACACAGAACAGTACTCAGACAAGACATCTGGCCACTGAGTAATGATATGACATCACCAGGGATCTATGCAAGTTTCAAACCCTTTCATGTAAGAATTATTCTATCCTTTGGTAATTTTAGCGCTCGTTTTTTAAACACACAGAGGCTTAGGGTCGATTCAAACCCCACTTTTAGAGCCTAATTTATTTCGGTTCAGCTCTGTCTAAACTTAAACTATGATATGGCGTGTGTCATTCAGAGCCGAATTAATGACGTTACCGACCAGAAATAAATTAGGCTCTAAAAGTGGAGTATGAATCGACCCTTAGGCTTCATCTTTGTATAAGGCAAATTTGCAGCCAGTAAATTAGTTAGACTATTTTTTCCCCACACAGATCACACACACACAGCCAGGAATCTCACTACTGTGCTAATTCATAAATCTTACTGTTACAGTTATTGACATGTAAACAATAAGCATTACAATTATCTCCCTCAAACAAGTCAATGGTGGGTGCAGCCATATCATCATCTTCTGATAGGATATAACATCTGAATGCCTAAAATCTAGGCATCTAGGCCCTAGATAGATTAATCTTTCAGATAAATTCAGACATCTAGCAATGTTATGTAATCTTGCAGACATTTAGCACTAGCAGTATTATGTAAACATGACTGTGGATTTTCACAACAGGAAACCTTTTTTTTCCCTTTTAGACTTACAAAACTAGTCCACAACTCCACATCAACTATCAACTAAAATAGACTGGGCTGGTAATGTTAGCTAATGCACTTAACTGTTGTTAAACTATGTAACTGTATATATGAAATCATACTTGACGCAATACAAGTTAAACAACTTCAGTAGAAGTCTAGTGCAAAAGACACTCAACAACACTGCCAAGTCACTGTCAAGTTAGACAGGTCTCGTTTCTGCTGGTCAAGACAAGACAAGCTGCAACTACAAAACACTGTCAGCGAGGAACCCTGCTTCAAACATTGATTTGTACCATGTTATTGTTTGTTCGGTTGTGTTGTCATGTTGGAAAAGACAACACACTTTGGCTACAACTTGGTGTTAACAAACGTTAACCAACGTCAGCTGCCATTTTCATCATTTGGCTGTGCATAACGGCTAGCTAGATAGCCAAGGGCGTAATCATCAAGCTGTTAGCCTGCTTGCAACCGTTGACATTAAAACCAAAGGGTAACTTAGCTTGCAAATACATTTTTTTCTATCCCATATTACGAGATCAACATGATTTCTATGTCAGAAGAACACAAGCCAGCCTGCGAACGAATTAACCGTTAGCCTTTGCGAAAGCTAGCGATAGCCAAATTAGCTAAATTAGCTGCTAGGATGCTAATCCAACTTTAGCCTAAACTCTCTTGGTAGATGCTAGTCGCAGCTGTTTATTGGCATTCACAGATTTCAACAAACGTGCGAAAGAAACGCACACTATATAGCATCAACGTATATTGTTTCACCTAACGTTTGTTAACCATCAGTTTTCGTTAACATAACAAATGAACAAGAAGTCAACATGACCAGAGAATAGTCTCAACCAGGCTGAAATGGTTCATCAACAAAACTGCCGACCCAGACAATTGACACTATCTTCTTGTTTACAATCTGACACGAGACCAAATACTCCCGCTGTGTTTTGTCCCACAACATGGTTCCGTTCAGGATATATATTGACATTTAGTCTGATGATATACGATATAAAGCGGCTAGGCTGCGGTGATATTGCAGCATTTACACTGAACCCCCACACACACTCTGCCAAGGCTAACGTACAGTCAGTCCATACCAAACTGGATCAATGAAGCAAAGCCAAAAACACCACAGTTCACAATGATCCATTCATTGTCATTGAACATGCACGCATGGCTGGCAACACACACACACACACACACACACACACACACACACACACACACACACACACACACACACACACACTTAACTTATATAATATTAATATCAGAGGCGTTACATATCAGCAGCAGACAGTCAGAACAAGCTAGAATGGCACCATCTATGGCTTCATTTTAAAGCATCGGTTCTCAAACTGGGGTCCGGGGACCCCCAGGCCGTCCTTGAGGGAGTTCCAGGGGGTCCCCAGCTAAATGATAGTTACGACTCAAATGGACCCTTGTGAGTATTTAACTCAAGAGTGTACAAATGGAACAAAATGGAGCCTGCCCAACGGTTCCATTTGTACACTCTCCGAGTTAAATTAAAGGCCCTCACTCAGTGTGCGTACGCACCGAAAAGAAAGGAGCAGTGGACGGAGGTGGTCTATGTAGGTAAACAACACAACGAGAGAGAGAATGGCTTCCATTTGACAGGTGTTCCCAGACATAAAGAAACACGGCGCTGGTCGCGTTTCTTCTTTATGTCTGGGGAAACGGATAAAACGTCCAACGTACAACAACAACAACAACAACAGCAACAACAAACAAAAAGAAGCCGTTTAAAAAACAACCAACGGAACGAACCTGGTGGAGGGCGGTGAGCCCGTCAACGTTGGCGTAGTTTATGTCGGCGCCGCGGTCGAGCATTCGCAGCACCTCCTCGGTGTCGCCGCTGGAGCAGGCGGCCAGGAACACGGCGCCGTCGTCGAACTTCACCTTCGTCTTCTTCTTCTTCAGCACCGGGGGCTCGAGGTCCGTCTCGGAGCCCAGCCACCGCTTCAGCTGCTCGTTCCTCTTCTGCTTGGCGTCCGCCATCTTCATATCCCCCTGAACTACTACTCACTACTACACCAACCACCGCCTCGTCTGTCTCTCTGTCTGTCTGTCTTTCTGTCTCCTCCTCGTCTTTCTCTTTCTGCCTGTGTGTGTGTGGGGCGTCTTATCTTGTCTTCTTTTTTCGGCGAGAGAGAGGATATACTTTCTAGTGGCCACTATCCCACAGCGAGCGCTGCACTGGGGCGTGGGAAGGGGGGAAGGGGGGCTGCTGCTTGCTTGGTGGTGGTGGGAAGAGTCTCTGGGATTGTTTTCCGCTGATCTCGCGAGAACCGGCGGGCAGGATCCCAGGATCTGCAGTAGAACCGTTCAGTGGTGTCAGTTCAGAAAAAGCTAAGGTATGGCAACATGACTGGTGTGCGTGCAAGACACCAGTCATGTTGCCATACCTTAGCAACAGGCACGATGAAAAGTACATTTTATTATTTCCCCCCGTAGCCAAGGTATGGCAGCTGCCATATCTTGCCATACCCAATTGACGCCTCTGGAACCGTTGAACCGAGCTGTGACAATAATAACGTCATAAGCAGCAGGCGGAGATACGGCGCACGGCGGTGTCGCGGCTGGCGGCTCGGCCGAAAATAGCCGATCTACAAGCTCACACAAGGCATCGCAATTTAACCTATGCCTTGATGGCTTGGAGTTGCACGGCGAAATAATATACCTAATAATAAATCAGTCTTGAGGGGACAATTAAATGATTATATATAGCCTATAATAGAATGTAGGCCTATAGGTCTATCTTATATGAAGAATCATTTTATGATTACAAATATATATAAATAATTAATAAATAATTGGTAGGCTATAGTTTTCAAAATGTCAAGTGAATCAACAACAACAACAACAACAACAACACAACAACAACACACACACACACACACACACACACACACACACACACACACACACACACAATGTAATGTCTTTACCTTTCATAATGCAAACTACTAATAAAAGTCTTCAATCTTCTTCTTCAGCCTATAAGGCCATCGTGTAAAACAAGTGACAACCCGCTCCTACATCTGGCTTTGTGTATGTCCATCCATGTGTCCGTCCATATTTCCTCCAATGCACCAGTTCATAACAAACAGAAAGGTGCAATTTGGGAAATTGCAAGTGTGGTTGCACTGACGCGAGTTGCAGGAATCCGCAGATAAATTAATTCCATCATACTATTTATATTACATAATGTGATGTCACGTGAAGTCTGACCAATCCTGTCTGATTGGAAAAAAGTCCATTGAACTTGGGGTTTTGGGGTTACAGAAAACCTTTGGGATTACAGAAAAGTGAAATGAAATTAAACAGGTTTACTTTAGGTGACATAAGAGTTTACAGAAAACTTTAGGACTAAAACAATAGTCTGGTTGCCTATAGCAACCACACTAATTACATCATACATTAATTAGTATTTATTCTCGAAGGCACCGCTCTCTTCACACTGGGTGTGCTTTTGCTCTCAGTTGGTGGTTCACATTATATAGCCTAATATTTCTCATATAACTTCCTTTCACTAGTCTCTATTTTGGACAATGGCACCTAGCCACACTTATATGACTAAATCTATATCTCTCCTGTTAGACATTATTGTCCATCTCTTCCACATTTGGTTGTTCCAAAAAAAGAATAATAACATGTTTTCATTAATTTATGGAATCTAATGTATATCTAAACCTTTTTAAATCGCATAAAATGAAGGCTATACTGTGTGTGTACCATGATCATTACCCCTTGTGTGACGCTATCAACCCATTCTCATTTCAAGTTTATTCATTGGATCATTGTCATAGATTCACCATTTAATATATTTTACAAATCCAGAAAGTCAGTCCTCTGCTGCATGAGGCATGGTGGATTGGCAAAAAAAGGAACCTAAGGTACAGATGAAGATCAGCTAAGCTTATCCTGATTTACTCAAGCACCCATCAAACAGCTATACTGTGTATGGGAACGTTATAGTGGAGGGAGGTCTGGTTGAGTCACAGGAATAGGAGAGCAAGTCAGTGTCAGAAAACTGTTTGCTAGAGGGTTTTATTTTTGCTGATACTGTATCAAGAGAGTTAGAAAGACATGTTAGCTGATGTAAGGCAAGTGGGGCAGACCTCCCCAGTGATGGATGATGTAGAGGGAACCATGTGTGACGCATCCAGCACAGAACGTGATGAGACTTTTATTTGCTTTTTTTTATGAAATGTCTTGCTTTTCATTTTCTCCCTATAGTCTCCCATAGCCAGACGACCAGAGATCTCTGCCTACTGATATGTAGGTGACATCTACATTCTATGAATGCACTTAAAGTGTAAAGGATTTGGAAAATTAAATAAATAATAACAACATTACAGAACCAATAAAGGCTAGGCGCTCCTTCATATTTTCTCCTCAATTTAGTCATTGACCTTCCCCCCATGTGTGTAGTCCCTGACTCCCTGTCACTGCCAAGTGCCAACCCCTACTACTGTTGTTCTGCGGAGGGTGTACAGTAGACATAGTAGACAACCATGTCTCCTATACATAGTAGAGTCACCAGACGCTTCTTTTCACCTGACAGTGAGGAGTTATACCAGGAGCGTGTGACATGTGCAGAGGAACACCCCATCCTTCCCTAGTTCTGCTCCATGCATCCGATATGCACGGTGTGCATGTCTATGTGTACTTTATGGACGTGTGTTTATTCACGTGTCTGTTTGTCTTTCTCCCCTTTCAGAGCAACGGACTGCATTGGCATTTGTAGAACCATGAGAAAGAAAGCCGTATTATTTTCATATATTTATTTAGTGGATGCTCTATCACAATAAAGAACACTACAACACGGAACATTGTCTTTTATGACATTTTAGTGCTAAATGTTTTGCTACAGTATGACACTAGGACCATATGAACCGCTAGCCTCTTAATCATGGGCATAATTATAGTGATGTAATAGCATATAATGCAAACACAGGCAGCTCTAATGAACTACATTACCAAACATGGCAAAGCGCTGGAAATGTTTGCTGTACCTGATAGCCAGGGATGACCAAGAAACCATTTGTGAGTGATTTTTGTTTTGCAAAGAGAAGGCCCTTCGAGTCAACTTGGTAATTTGTTACAGGCAGCCTAATGATTGAATGTCAAATCAAGAAGAGCCCAGGTTCTCTCCAAAGGTCAATTCAAGTGTGACCAACTCCTCCCTTCCTTCCGTCATACGCATATATAGGTATCCTTCCATTTTTTGTCTACTTTGTTGATAACATCCATGATGATTATAGTGATCTAAGAGGAGCTTTTCATAGTCGTATGATGCCAATGAGTCATCACTGTGCATCAACTCACTCAGTTTTTCTTGAATATGTATAGTAAAAGTGTAAATGTTCTTGAGTTCTCCCATTAATGAACAGCATCATGGTCAGTTTACCTAAATACATTATATTCTCAGTCAAATAATTCTAATAATTAGTGGTACTTTTGTTAATTGTGAAATGTTGTTAATTGTCAGAAAGGTCTCCCAGCAAGTGGGTTCAGTTTTCAGGCATTATGTATCAATCCTATTTTATATTCAGCAATTATTAAACCTGACAATGTAACTTACGCAACCTGATTATGGACCTTCAGGATTTTATCTCTATCAGAGGTCAGTGTTACAGCGCATGTGTCATCAGACTTCTAGACAAAACTCTGTCTTTCATTACTCTTCACTTTGATGGGTGATGATGACTGTTCTCGTGTAGTTCCGCATACACACCAAAGGATCACAAGGGTTAGGGTTAGGGTTAGGGTTAGGGTTAGACTGAAGTGCCATGCACTTCAGTCTCCCTTGTTTTCTCCCTTGTTTTTTGGAAAAAAGATTTTTTTCCAAAAAAGTGTACAGAAAGAGTTAAAATTAGGTTTTTATGTGGCCACACCCACCAGTTCATTAATTATGCCTGGTTGTCATGGTGGGTGGTAAGCCAGCTGAAGTTAGCCACACCCACAGTGTTGGGTGAATGGTAAAAGGGGAGGGGATGATTATATGATTTTATCTGTGTTTTTGGATCGGCACTTTTGACCCACAAGGTGTCAGCCTCCAGGAAGAAACCCCAAATACGAAGGGAATACAACATAATTGCTCATAACAACCACAGGGGGTCTAATGAAGTACTGTCAACCTCAAAGACACATGACACATCCACACCACAAAATCACACCGGCACACTCTCACTGTTTGTCTTAGACCACTGAGATGTGGGTAAGCGAGAAAATGTAAAACCTGACAGAGATGTGGAAGTCTCATCTACCGCATGTTTTCTACGCTGCAATGATGTCACTTGTCAGCGCCTCACAACCTTTGACTGATTTCTAAGAGGAAGCCGGTGTTTACAGTGGTAATTGAGTGTTTCCGACGTACTGTAACTGTTCTCCGGCGTGGTTTGTAAAACCAGATGAGGGGTGCAGCTCAAGTTTTGCTGGAAAGGCAGCTGGCAAGCAGGGAGCAGTATTGTTTGCGTGTGTGTGTGTGTGTGTGTGTGTGTGTGTGTGTGTGTGTGTGTGTGTGCGTGTGTGTGTGTGTGTGTGTGTGCATATGGACATACAAATGTGTCCACTTGTGTGGGTGCTATGCTGTATTTTGGGAGGGTGTAGGGAGGGAATTTACAGGTGGGAATCTGCAATTGACATTTAAAATATAGTTAAGCTGATTGACAGACAGTCAAAACAAAACATGTAGTACAGCACAAGTACAGTCAATCACCCTGCCTGAAAGGAACACCCCAAAAAAGACCTTGCGGTCTTGTTTCTGTTGTAGGTCCTTGGTATTCAATGTAAAATAGCAACAAAAAGCATTCAAATATTCCCAGATATCATCATCATCATCATCATGTACAGATTAGGGGGGAAAAGTGGGGTGGGGGTAAGGTAAGAGGGGTGATCACTTCTTGCCTGTCTATGGGATAAGTGATATAACTGCCGCTGCCTCTGGCCTCCTGAGCTAATTATTCTGTCCTTGTTTTTTTCTGTTTTGTTCCTTTTTTTCTCCTTTTTCTTTCTTTTATCCTTGTTTTGTCTTGATATGACCTTGGTGGGGGGTGGGGGGTTGAGGAAATAACATGTCAGATACAATATGATGTACATGTATGTTTATTGTTTGCTACAAAATGGAAAATGAAAATAAAGTGTTTAGACCTACTGTATTTTGTTCTTTCATTTTTATTTTATTTTTACTGACTATATCTACTGCATACTAGTACTGGGTTCTATTTGTCTGTCATTCAATGTTATATGAGATACTTTAATGGTTTCCTGTGGAAATAAGCTTAGTCTTTTCTAGGATCTCCTTTTAGTAGACCTTGTACCAGTAATACTTTAATGGTTTCCTGTGGAAATAAGCTTAGTCTTTTCTAGGATCTCCTTTTAGTAGACCTTGTACCAGTGAACTGTACCGTCACGAAACTGTACCTTTTCCTATGCAAACTTCTAATAAAGTCTTCAATCAATCAATCAAAGAGTAAAATACAGTTAAGCTGATTGTCAGCTTATAGCTGACAATATTACTCCAATAAATCAGTACTCTTCACTAGAAGACGCGTCCGCTGACATGTCCATGCAGGTAACCCAGACAACCAGTACTCAGGGAGAGGACAAGCGAGTACCATCTGAGTGAAGCCAGGCACCCACTCCCCGTCGCCCATTGCCTGTTGTCGCGGCAACGTTGGCGCCTGTAACAGTGGCACACTCAACTCCTTCTATCTAGACCACGGAGTCACTCCAGACAGCAGTGCTATCACGCAGATAGAAATAGTCGTGCTTTGATGTTATCGGTATGTTCAAAAAGTGATGGTAAGAACTGCCCAGATAGGACTGTCTCAGCCCTTCAGCCTTTCAGCCCCTCTCAATTAGTCACTGTCGGGTGGTAAAGCTTGTCGCAGCCCGTGGAATCAGGCAAGAGTTAGCAGGTCTACAGACAGTGCAACTCTGTCTTGCAATATAGGCCTAGATCCTGTGGCGTATAATAATATTCTAGAAGAAAAAGCAGTAAAACTGTAAAATCCTCAATGCTGATTTGTAAAATACCTTAAATCAGTTAAACCAACATTTACAGTATTCGATGGGGCAGCAGTCCGAAGGTGGCATGTTTTACAGGCCCAGACTCACCCCCCATTATCAGCTACTAATGCATAGGCCTCTATCTAATTGCACTCTAGGTATGCTACATGTACTGTACTAGAGGTTCGCGGCCCTTCGGGCCGCTCACATCTAGAGTCCACGCCCGCTTCTTTACTAAAACATTTTTTTTTTAAAGTAAAAAAAAAAATAATAATAATAATAATTAAAAAAAAATGTTTTTTGGGGGGGAACTATTGTGGCGGAACTATTGTGCCGCAGCGCACGTTTCCGGTCGGACATATTTGACCGCCGGACGCACTTCCGGTGTTGACGGCCGGACGCACTGGAGAGAAGTGACTGTTATGCCTCGCGTGATTCAAAATAACGGCGCAGTTCGGCCACTGGAGACGCCCCTATATACTCTATAGAGACGCCCCTCTTAACAACACACACATATAACTGCTAAAGCCTGCACTTGACACTTTTGTGCTGTGCTCAAAATAAACTTGTACTTGTACTTTGAAAGGCCTCTCATTTTATATCTTCTGTGCTGGGTGTTTTTTTTAATGGGTTGGCATGGCATGGTACATAAAGAGAAATTAGAATTAGTGAAAACGGCTCACAACACACTTTGAAAAGATAAAAATATACTGTCTTGTTTTGTTCACTACTAGAAAATGCAGACATAACATAGAAGACATAACTGTTTATTTACAACAGCCAAAAATGTAATACAGTTGTGAAACATGGGCTGTAGGAAACAATTAAGGAAACCATAAAATGTGAATTAACGTTCATACTCAGCATTTCCTTAAAGCTTATTCGAATTCGCCTTTACTTTAACATTAAAACCCGAACTACTGTCATACTCAAGATAACTTATAACGTGTCGGGTTATTGCAGCACGCACATGCAAACACAGTGGTGTCAAATTTCACTCCACTTACTGCGAAGCCCCCCTCTGTTGAAATGGGATCCGCCGGTCCCATAGCTGGGAATGAGCCAATGGAGGGCGGTCACCATGGCGACGGGGGGCGAATGATAGCGTTATGGGCGGTATTCCTTACGTCCTAGACGACTACCTATGAGTTGAAGTCGATGTAAAGGGGGCGTGAATGGGCTTGGAAGTGGGATGCGGCAATCGGAGGAATGTAATAATTGATAGTATCTGAGTGGTTTTCACATTTTTGTATACGAGGCACACCAACGGGCAAGTCAAATCCTCAAAGCACACCATTCATAGCGAAAATAGCACAGTGTTAAGCTTGTATTATCTTTTTATTAAGTGGTTGTCACAAAATCCCAAGGCACACCTGGACTTGCCTCTCAAGCACACCAGTGCGCCAGCCGGCCGCGGCACACTGGTGTGGGAACCACAGCAGTTCATCTGTCAAAGTGCTTTGGAGCAGTAGTTCTCAACCTTTTCAGGCCGCGACCCCCAAAATAATCATATTCTAATTGGGGACCCCCCCCCCCCCCCCACCCTGACGAGCACTAAGAGTTGAGGCATTACATTTTGTATAACATGGTTCTATTGTGAAAATAGCAGATCTACATGCTCACAACGCCTCAACGCAAGGCGTTGTGAGCATGTAGATCGGCTATTTTCACAATTTCTGCCTCTAATATTTGACAATTTGGTCAATGTTTAATTTGTCATTTTAGAGGTATTAAAAAGTCCTGAAATTGTCACTTTTAGAAATGTGCAGATACCCTCTATACACTTAAATGTTATGTTTGTTTGTTTACTGCTGAGTGAGTGATTAAGCTAATCATCTGGGGACCCCCCAAAATAATTTGGGGACACCCCTGGGGGTCCCAACCCACAGGTTGAGAACCACTGCTTTGGAGAAGAGTGGAATGGCAATACAGACTATTTCAGTGCCAGCAAATCATTTCTCAGCAAATCATGTCGTCAAGAAGAGGAATAGATACTGTACCAGGTGGCAGTGAAAGAAAGAGCAAGATGATGAACTGAAGAGGACACAGACAGGGAGTGAGAGAGAAAGCGGATGGGGGGTAGATTGTGTCAGATCGTTCTCGTCGAGGCAAGTAATAATAGCAATCTGATCTCCCCAGTGGTCACATGCTGTGGTCATCGTTGCAGCTGTGACTTCTGCTTTATGTGTGTGTGTGTGTGTGTGTGCGCGCGCGCGCGCGCGTGTGTGTGTGTGTGCATGCATGCGTGAGTGTGTGTATTATCAATTACGCACGCACACTTACTGTAAATCCATTAAAAGTTTATTTACTGTGCAGTTTCACAAACATACATGTACACATGCACGGGAGTACACACTCACACTGGACTGCATCACCCTGACCATACACACTCCCCCATGTTGGAGCTTGTCCCTGCCATCATTGGGAGATTGTCACATTTCTTTTAAGATAGTTACATCACTATGCATGTGTCTTAACGAGTACCAGGGTGCTTCTTGGAAATGCCATTTGGGTAGAGTAATGTTTGCCATCTAGCAATCTAAACGGACTATAGCCCTGTGTTAACATGAAGAGATACAGTACTGTACTGTACCTCAATGAGACGGCCCCTAACCAAACAGTCCACAGAACTTGGTACAGAAGGTGGAGGAGAGTGACTGTACATGAGGTGATATGCTCCTATAGACCTAGACCAGTATTTCCCAACCTTTTCTAGATCAGGGCTCACTTGAAAATCAAGTTTCAAGTTTCAAGTTTATTTCGCCATTTGCATTAAAATTGACATTAAAATGCATTGGAATTTCATGTTCACAAGCCACACACAGAAAATAAAACAAATCATATACATGACAGTACAGAGTAAGACATGGGTACAATCAGCATATCAGCTCAGTGCATCAGCTGTAAAAAGGAATAATAAGTATGCAACACCTTTCAACAAATATAAAGTGCATTAGTGCTACTTATTTAAGAATCGAACTGCTTCCGGAAAGAAGCTGTTTACCATAGCCTACTAGTACTGTACGAACCTTGTGCTTCGATTTCCTGTCAGCTTAGATACGAACGTGTGCATTTGCAGAGCATGTTTATTTTAATGATAAATCAATCGTGTTCCAGCTTGGATCAACGGAACTATAACGTAGTATACTTTGTCACATACTTTGTATCTACATTTTCAAGGTTTAAAAGAAATAATACCATGAATAGCAATACCTCTATCTGTTTTTAAATAGACTTTTAACTAGATTAAAAACTGAATTGTGACCCATTTGGCCAATCAAATCATCTGGATCGAGTTTTAATGTAGGATGTTATATTATAAATAAAATGATATTGTTATTCTACTGACCTAGACAACAGCTGAGCTCTTGTCCTGGACAGAAATAGAGCAGGCCCCTTCACTTATCAGCCTGTACATCCATGTGGTATTGTTCAATTCACTGTTTAGTCTGTCATATTCTTTCAACCCAGTCCATCATGGCGATATGGAAACATTGATTGTGCCAGATCAGTGCAAACGTGCATGTGCTGAAATTACTTTATTAGGTGTGAGCAAATGGATGGACAGACTGACTGACTGGGGGAAGAAATCATATATACTGTGGAGAGAGAGAGAGAGAGAGAGAGAGAGAGAGAGAGAGAGAGAGAGAGAGAGAGAGGGAGACACTATTTTATGCTTTATTTTACATCAGTACTGTAGGGAGACAAGAAACCAAGGGCAGAATGAGAGGATAGACATGGCAAGACAAGACGAGGGTTGAATTAGAACCCACGCGAACAAGGAGCATCTGTGCACCACCTGACCGAGTCACCATGCACCCTAGAATGACTGTATTTTTAATGCATTTAATGTTGGAGTGCATGTTTCTTTAAGCCCAAATGAGTACTGACAGCCTAATAAGACAAGGATATTTGAGTGACCTTGTTTCATAGAAAAAGGGGCTAATAATAGGCTAAATCTGGAGCTGTGCTGCAGTCAGTTGTGGGTTAGTGCTAAAAGCTACAATGAGTCATTCCAGCCAAGCAACCCATGGAAAAAAGACCATAATCTCTTTGCTGTCAAAAATGTTCCAATGATATACGTTATCATGGACGGACCCACGGAGATGCATATGTTTTCTCTCGCCTTGATGATATAGGACAGATAAGACTTCTATCAAGAGAGATGGTAAATGTAATTACATTTTCACAAGTGATGTACATCAAATGCTTGTTTAACAAATATGACCCAAATCATGGCACTATAAATATAGACCAAATTCTGGAGATTTGACAAGTCATATGATGGCTATGCCATGAGTCTGATTCACAAAGCTTCCTACAGACATCCATCCACCTTTCACCTTTGTTGTGTAATTGTAATGATAAATAAGTCAACCTAGAGGTGTGCAGAGTTGAACTGCAGTTGCTGTGGTTCTGCACAAATTTGCTTTGGCATTTGCAGCACCCTCTGGTGGGCAGATGTTTTTGAGTGATAGCCTATACACAGTACTACACACAGACAGCATTGTTTCAGATTGGCACAGCTCATCTAATGACTGAAACTACAACATTTGGTTAACTGAAATCCACTATTTTATGCAGGCAGCAATCATAGCCAAATTGTCCGACTTGTGCAAAACAGACATCCCCACATTTTCATGTCAAGGACCCCCACAGACCCCCGTCTGAAAAGATTTCTATTTTTCAAATATGTTCCAAGCCGATCTACAAGCTCACAACAAGTCACATCCACGTAGTGAGCTTGTAGATCGTCTCTTTTCAAATATCCGAAGTATAACATTTAAAATTGGTTAAAGTGGTTAAACTGATTTTGATGCTATATTAACGAATTTCGCTGAAACCCTCTCAAGTACCTCTGTAGGTTTTCAGACCACATTTTGAGAAACACTGCTTTAACTGAACAGACATAGAGGATGTCAGTGGTAAATGGGGGTAATTTGGATAGCATTATTATTTATTTATATATAATTATTATTATTGATATTTTGGGGGGCTTTTCTGCTTTTATTGATAGTACACAGTGGAGATAGACAGGAAACAGGGAGAGAGAGACAGGGAGTGACACGCAGCAAAGGTTGTCGGAAATCGGGACTCAAACCCATGACGCGCCGACAGGCATAAGAGCCTATGCCATGTGATATGCGCCTGGACCACTAGGCTAGCGGGTGCCCCCAGGGGCCATAGTATTTTAATAATTTCCCAAAAACTGATAAATCCAAAGGTGCTCTTCTAGGTTCACAGTTCTGTGAACCTGTACACTATCTCCATCCACCTTGGTGAAAAGAGGCATGAGAGGAAAAATAAAGCCACAATCAGTCTTCAAAGCCAAAAGGTCTATTATGTTCTAATGCCCCCTACACGGTGTGAACTGATCTCAACCCTGTTGATGGGCAGGGAGCACCAGCCCAGTGGGTGGACTCACTGAGGTCAAATGTCACAGACCATCTCATTTGTCATGGGCAGTACTTCAAGGCCCCTTAGTACACATGCAGACAAGTTCAGATTTCAATCAACTGGTGTCATTGCGACCTTAGGTCGCAAGTTTACTATGAAAACCGTCACATCTTGTCCGCGTATCTCTGTCTGTAGGTCACGCCTGACACTGTGGTTCCCCTGACACATCACTGTGACATCACTGTGACATCACAGGTGATATCACAGGTGACATCACCTATGTAAAAGTCCAAATATGGGTATTCCCCAGAATCCCTTTTATGCCCATATATGAAGATCCTTGATGTCATCGATATACATCACTGGCCAGATGGCCAAGACATGGCCCATATCTGTGTGGCTGGTTCAGATAGGGATCTCCATGTATGGGCATAAAAGGGATCGTATGTTGTGATGTCATGGGAACCACTCTAACATAATCCCTTTTAGCCGGGGACCCAGTCACCAAAATGGGCCTAGGGGTTCTTTATGATTCTGAATCCATTGCAAGCATTTGTTTTGCATGAAAAACATTCCTTGGGCTAGATTTCGGCCCCCCCAAAACTGTGAAAAGTGATGAGTCATCACTTTTTTCCACAGTTTTGGGCTGCCGAAAGTTAACCCAAGGAATGTTCTTCATGCAAAACAAATGCTTGTAATGGATTCAGAATCATGAAGAATCCCTAGTTTGACCCCTCACATGTTACTTAAAGCAGATTTATTTTGTATTTTTTTAATATTTCTAGTGGAGTCAATGGGACAGTGAATATACAAATGGCCATAACCTTTTTTCGCGATGTTTCCGGGAGAGCAGGCCTCTCATTCTGTGGACCTTATTGACCAAACTAATAGATAACACAGAAATAAAAAGTACGGCAGAAAATCACAGGTCCTACCCTATTCCTTGAGCTTTTGGGCTTGTGGGTCCCCGGCTATTTTATGCCCATATATGGAGATCCCTGATGTCATCACTATTAAGCCCATATCTAACAAGACTTCATATGGGAATACCCATATATGGAGGAAGACAGCCCATATCTGTGTGGCTGGTTCAGACAGGGATCTCCATACATGGGCATAAAAGAGATGTACCATATACAGTACATGGATCTCCATATATGGGTAACAGGGTCTCCATATATGGGTAACTGGTCCGATATACATCACTGGCCAGATGGCCAAGAATTGGCGTGACCTCGCCCTTGTCGCATGTCGCCCTGAGGCTTACTAGTATATCTTGTAAAATCTGCCACAGGTTTCAATGATAACGTGTTGTTGCATTTCCAAAACACAACTTGATTGCGTTTGTTTAATGTACAGTAGGCCTATTCATATATATATATGTTTCTCTTTTTTTCATTTGCGCATCAAACCATCGTGTTCAGCTCAGAGCTATTCCATTACTTTGCATTGTGGCCTGTCTTAACACCATTTGGATCTCTGGACTGTACTAGTAGTTGGTGTGCTGTTCCCAAGACCATTTCACACAGGAAGCCCTCAAGCATCAGCTTAAAAATAGAGATGTTGTACATGTGCTCATTGCTTTTGAGCTCTCCCCCTCCGTTTTCCAGTGGAGCCAGACACTTCTGTTGTCTGCAAGCTTTATCGACAGTAAGCTACACAGCGAGTGTTCAACACTACTCCAGCATGAAACGACTTCAAAATCTGTTTAAAAAACATTTAAAAACTGGGGAAGATAGCAGATCGACAAGTTCACAACAGGTGTTGTGAGCTTGTAGATTGGCCAAATTACTATTTACAGTATCATACAGCAAAGTATACTGGCGGGCGTATACAGTTGGTGAGTCTGAAGTAGTTACTATGATATAATAAATGGCTATATGGTCCAGTTCAAGGCACTGTATCAATTTGTTAAATCATTTACTTCATGTCACAATAGCATTGTTTTGGCAATCATTTCTAAATCAATTTAGCCGTGCAACCAGAGATGCTAGCCAGATAACCTTTTGTTGTAGAGGTGAGTAACATCACTGCATAACGAGGTACACAATAGGCTTAAATTGGGTCAAGGGTGTCTGAGTGCAAGTATAGTTTAATCCTGATGTCCTGTCTGACAGAATGAACATTTAAACAAATGCTCAAATACAGCTCATACTGTACAACATGGTGTATATTCATATACTGTAGGTACAGACAAATTTACATTCCATTCCCAGTGACCTAATGGTGTTTTTGTATACGTGTGTGTGTGTGTGTGTGTGTGCGTGCGTGCGTGCGTTCGTATACAGTACATGTGAGCACGCGTGCATGTGTATGGAGGCCCTCACAACAAGGTGTGACCGTGTCAGGGCTGACAAGCTGACGACTGACACTGTTCATCACGCATGGTATCTGTCAACAGCCTCTGCCGGTTCTCGCTCCCTACCTGCAGTGGGGAGGTGGATGGTAGAGAGAGGCGATAGGAGGCCAGCGGACGGGGACAGGCAGACAGACAGGTTGTGGAGCCTGTCCCTGTAGACATCTCGAAAACAGCTCGAGGTGGCGTCCCCTTTCCCATGTCAGAGTCAGAAAGAGCAGAACACATTCGCCTGTCAGCCGAGATCAGCTCAACCCCTACACAGCCCACTGTCTCTTTGTGTGCATGCATGCTCACACGCACGCACGCACGCACAGTCACATGCACGCACGCACGCATGCTTGTGTGCGCATGCCGCACGCATGCTTGTGTGCACACTCACACTCATGCAGGCATGCTTGTGAACACACACACACACACACACACACACACACACACACACACACACACACACACACACACACACACACACACACACACACTCACCCTGGCGCCTATAGGCATATCATCGGAGCTGATGTTAACAAGCTTGAGAAAAGTGCTGGGTGGAAAGTGGTGTTGAGAGAGTAAATTGGGAAAGTCCTTTTGCCTGCACTGAACAGCAAAAAATGAGTGGATTTCCCTTGAAAATTAGACCTACGTGGAAGCAACCATAAAGCAGTTTCACAGATGTGTAAACACAAACAAACCCCACATGAAAACACGGGGCGGGAAGTGCAATCTAAGACAAACAATCTGGTTTATTTTAAGAGCCTGCGTGACATCATCATAACAACCTCCTGCATAGGGCCAGCGCTAAAAATAGCAAAGACGTCAATGTACTGGTACATATATGTCCATGAAGCATGCAGCATGCATTCCCCTGATAAGAGCAGATGGCACGCAGATTTGGGCCTCATTGGAGAATAGAAATAGCTAGTTCACACATGTTCCATGCTGCATCCTCCTTGCAGGTATTGAAACACACCTGGCTGGGGGAAAAATCCCAGAATTGACATTCGGGTCGGCTCAATGGTCACAATGAAAGCAAACACGTGTTAGTGTCAAGCCACACAAAGGTCTGTTTTGGCTTCCTATGCTTCACAACAGTGCTTGTGACAATGTAGTCACAAGCAAGGAGGAGGATATTAGGGTTGCATTTTGAATAACAAACTTTCTACTGAAAAGATTGCATTAAACTAGTGAAGTGAATACAAAACATTAAACTAGTGAAGTGAATACAAAACAACGGTTTGGGCAGGATCTACTTGATCATCAACAGGAGTGCACCCTCATCCAGTGCCATTTTGACTATTATTGCACTTCATGGTACAAATCTCCAAATCTTTGTGTGATAGAAGCTTTTTTTCTCCTTTTCTATATTAACCACTTGAACCCTGTAGCGTCCATATTCTGAGAACTTTAGACAAAAATAGCAGATCTATAAGCTCACAACGCCTCGCAGAGTTATAGCTGTGTATACAGACCTTCACTACTGAACATGTTACGGATGTTCGGAATAAGACCAGGATGTACATAGCTGGCCTTTTTGCACCTTATGTCTTACCTCATGTACATACTTGCTGCTTTATTAGCAACTAGCCCTTACCCGTTCAAAGATATGAGCTCCAAAATGATGTGCAGTGTGTGGGTTATGGGATGTGCACTGTGCATACAGTATATGAGGGATGGAAAGTAACTTGAACTGGTGCTTGCATGATAATATGTAGGAGCATCAATGTAAGAAATACCCGTTTCGTTTAATGGAACAACAGACCATCTCTTTACTCTTTCAGGGTTCCTGGAGAGGGCCTACCGGTAGGTCTCTTGGAGAATGCCCAACCGGTCTTCATGTGTTTTGTGGATTTGGAGAAGTCACATGACTGGGTCCCCTGGGAGTTACTGGGATAATGAGGTGATGGGGACCCTAATGAGGGCCATCCAATCTCTGGATACTTTTGCAGTCGACTGTGCAGTGGCTGCGGTGAGGCTCAGCATCTCTAAATCTGAATTGCCCACTCCAGGAGTTCTTCCTTAGCCCAAGTAAAGGAGTCTGAGAATCTGAGCTGCAGGAGTGGTGCTGTGCCACTTCTGGGATGAAAAGAGAACCAAGCAATAAGACAAAGCTCTCAATCTAATAGTCAATCTTCATCCCTACTATAATGGTCATGATATGTGGGTCATGACCGAAATAACAAGAAGCGGCCACATTGAGTTTTCCCAAGAGGCAGGCATCTCCCTTAGGGATAGGGTTTGAAGCCCAGTCGTCCGGGAGAGACTCGTAGAGCCGCTGCTCCTTTACATGGAAAGGAGACAGTTGAGGTGGTTCAGGCATCTAACACGGATGCCTCCTGGGCAGTTTTCCAGGCACATCCAGCTGGGAAAAGACCAGCTGGGAAAAGACCATGGACCAGATGGGGCTATCATATCTCCACTCTGGCCTGGGAACGCCTCGGGATCCGCTAGTTCAAGTTAACCAACGTGGCTCAGGAAAGGGAAGTCTAGGATGCTCTGCTGGAACTGTCACCTCCATGACCCAACGCTGGATAAGCAGTAGAAGATGGATGGATGGATTTTACAGTTAAGTCCCCGAGATAACATAAATTGTATCAAATGGGCGTCCATGGAATTAAAAGGGTTGAGAATCACTGTTTTTTTTTTTTTTTTAAGAAGGCTTTTATGCCTTTATTGATAGGACAGTAGACTGACAGGAAATGGGGCGAGAGATGGGGAGTGACACGCGGCAAAGGTCGTCCGGTTCCGGAATCGAACCGGCGACGCCACCAGGCATTCATGCCTATGGGGCAATGCCTAAATGGTATGTGCCTGGACCAGTAGGCTAGCGGGCGCCCTGAGACTCTGGGTTTTAAGAGAAGAGGATTTTAACAAGGCTCTCATCCGTATAATGCAACTGATGGACGGGAGCCTTGTTTCAGTTCAGCTCTGAAACTTTAGTTGGTGTGCTTCTCTGATGTGCATGAATGAGTTTTGCCTTAGGCATTGCTCCGCTCAGTGGTGGAAAGTAGCCAAGTACATTTACTCAAGTACTGTACTTAAGTACACTTTTGAATTATTTGTACTTTACTTGAGTATTTCCAATTTTCAATACTTTTACTTCTACTCCACTACATCTTGGATCCAAATATTGTACTTTTACTTTAGTTACTACAGTACCGGTAGTTACTTTTGATAATTATTACAAACCCCACATTATCAACTTCAGACCTACAGTATATACATTTTGGCCATTTGAAAATAGCCGATCTACAAGCTCACAATGTGATGCATTGTTTGTAGATCTGCTATTTTGTATACATTTGAAAACTTGGAAGTGGGACCTTCTGCATAATGAGTACTTTCTTTTGATATTTCAAGTACATTTTGATACCAACATCTTTGTACTTTTACTCAAGTAAATTTTGAATTGCGGACTTTACTCAAGTAAAACATTTTAGTACTTTACTTTTAACACCACTGGCTCTGCTCCTGCTGTTGGGTTTTTCACCGCTGCTGTAGGAGAAGGGGAGGGGGTGGTGTAGAGAGGAGAGAGAGAGAGAGAGTCCACGACATCATCTCTCCTCCAAGCCTTTTAAGGAGCTCTCCAGTGGAGGCCTGTGAGTGCTGGCCCACTTTCCCATCAGAGAGCTCAGCTGCTCCTCAGCCCTGTCCCTGCCGCTACCCTTGGGAGCTTGCAACTGAGAGTGGCTACTGGACACATGCTCATTCACACACACACACACACACACACACACACACACGCGCGCGAGCACGCACGCACGCACACACGCACGAGCACATGGATATCAGAGATGATACTGAGAAACCTCTTTTTCGTATAACGTTCAGAAAGACTATAACTCGAAGACGGCAAATATTAGAAGGCGTCAAACAAGTCGCAGACATGACTTGATTGTTTTGTACACGTGATGATGACAGAAACAAGCTTCAACAACAAAAGAAATCAGTGTTAAAGGTTTTCAATTATTTTAAGTCGCCCGCAGGCCTAGCGGTCCAGGCGCATGCCACTTAGGCTCTGATGCCTGACAACGTGCCGTCAGTTCGGGTCCCGATACCGACGACCTTTGCTGCATGTCATTCCCCAACTCTCCCTGTTTCCTGTCTATCTACTGTAGGCTACTATCAATAAAGGCAGAAAAAGCCCAAAAAACACAGGGATTGACAGGTTTAATTTTGATAAACAGAACTAGATAATAAAGTCCTCGCCCAATGGGTCAATTTGGGTCCATCTTTAAATGAACAGAGGATTTAACCAAATGTACTATGCACAAACAATGTGTGTGTGTGTGTGTGTGTGGGTGTGTGTGTGTGTGTGTGTGTGTGTGTGTGTGTGTGTGTGTGTGTGTGTGTGTGTGTGTGTGTGTGCGCGCGCATGTGTGTGTGTGTGTGTGTGTGTGTGTGTGTGTGTGTGTGTGTGTGCGCGCATGTGTGTGTGTGTGTGCGCGTGTGTGTGCGCACGTGTGCACATACCATAATGAGTATAAATTCTTTACAGTTCAATAATTTATCATTAAGAAATAATCTGAGGAGATGAGGGGATCTAAGGCAGTTGCATCTCCCTGCAGACGCTTCCATAAGCGTCTGTGCAACTCTGAGCTCACCATTCCACCACCCATCATCACACTGCAGTTGTAACCGGCTCTGACCATATCCCTACTGATGTCACAACCAGCCCCTGTGGCCCCTCACCTCCATGCATGACGGATGGGACGGATAAGCAGAATCCCAATCTAATTATTGCTCACACAAAAACAGATTTTAATGACTCCATCAAAATTCAGACATATTTTGATTGGCAGGACATTGTTATAACGATCATTAGACTCAGAGCAATATTCCACCTATCTCCACGACTCCCTCCCCAGTCAGAGTTTTAATGAATGTAGAATTATGTGCAGGATGTAATTTGTTCTAAATAAGACTTCATTTAATTGACCACGTTCAAAAAATATATTTGATTTTAAAATAAAAACCTTCTCTCTCACACTTCTGCCAGTGTGCCAGTGATCACCCTCCCCTGTCCCAATGTTGGCACCCGTGCCTAAGGTTGCCTTCTCCTGGACTAGAACATGGGCTGATGTGAAACAAACTCAAAACATAACAGTCCTTCACGCACGCATGCACATGCATGCACACAATTCTGTTATCTCATTCACCCCTTCTCTTGTTCATTAGCATTTGTCGTCTGCCTTTCTATTTATTTTCCTCCTTTGTGAGTGTGTGAATGTGAATGTGTGCGTGCGTGTTTGTGAAGGACTGTTATGTTGGCATGCTGAGTTTGTTTCACATCGGTCTGTTGCCAAGTCAACTCACTGTGTGTTGCCCTGTTTCAAGTATAGCTTAGACAGCAGCTTTGAGCTGTTCATCCGCTCTTTAAACAACAACCATCTCTGACACACAAACATAATGAGCTCTTTTTGAGAGGTTCTGTTTTGTGTGAGCAAAACAGACCGGGATTTACACACCCCAATCTAATCAAAAAGAAGTCCCTGGTTACATCACCTGAACCATAACATCCTTTTCACTTTGAATCCAAGTTCTGAATGCTCAACAGTCTTTTATAAAGCTCAAACCACATGCACACATTCCCTCATGGATGTGGCCATGCAGCCGTATGGGCATGCACACAGACATGCATGCACGGCACACACGCACTCCCACCATGCGTGCTTGCATGCAAGCGCGCATGGACACATACAAGCGCACGCACACATGAAAGGGTGAAGAGGTAATGCATCAATTGTCCCTCTTCAACTCTTCCTGGAAGCTTAATGCCCAGTGTCTAGAGAGCACTGGGATCAGAGGCAGGCTAGACAATTTGCCCGTTAACTCGCTGAGTTGACTCACCTCCCTGGCTGCAAGGCCAGATGGAAGATGACAGGCCACGGGGACAGCTGCAAGGCCCAGTGCTATGTGGCAAATGTGTGCTGAAATAGCCAAATTAATGGAAGGGCTCAAGTCCAAACCAGGGTTCAATACCAGGCTCCATTTTAGTGTTCTGAGCTGTCATCCACTCGGCAGACATCAATATTTACTGCTGCCATGGCACAGTGATGATGTTCAATAGGCCAGTGGTCCTCAACCTTTTCAGGCCGTGACCCCCAAAATAATCATATTTTAACCGGGGACCCCCCCACCCTGACAAGCACTAAGAGTCAGTTGAGGCAGTACATTTTGTATAACACAGTTCTATTTGCTAACAACGCATGTAGATCTGCTATTTTCACAATTTCTGCCACTAATATTTGACAAGTTTTTGTTTGACCAGAGGTACTAAAAAGTCCTTAAATTGGCACTTTAGAAATGTGCAGACACCCTCTGTACACTTAAATTGTGTTGGTTTGTTTACTGTTGAGAGAGAAAACAATGGTGCACATTTACTTAAACATCTTGGGACCCCCCAAAATAATTTGGGGACCTCCCTGGGGGTTCCGAGTCTTCCGACCCACAGGTTAAGAACCACTGCAATAGGCAATAAGGGCAAAGGGGTACATTTGCAAATATTAGTAAATAAATACCCCCTTAATTCAGGGTCTCTGGGTAACCTCTGAACAACATAACCAGCTACTTTGTTCAGGAGCAGAGACCAACCTTTCAGTTGCACCATGTCTTCATCAAAGTCAAACAGCACCAGCTTAAGGGTGACTTAATTTCCCCCTTGGGATAATAAAGGTATCTATCTATCTACGTCGATGGCAAAGAGACTTCAGAGGAATAAACCACTGGGTGACCCAGATCAATGAAGTATAGTTATACAATATATATATATACCGGTATACAATTCAAGGAGAGTTGGGCCATCTCTGTTCACTTCATGGAGCCAGGTCTTCTGCATACACATTGGCGAATAGTGACAAAGTGCTGAACCGGATGTTTCCGGAATGCATTGGAGTCTATGGGGAAATAGTGACATTTGGAGTTACATGAACCATGTGACCGGACGGTGCTGTTTCTGACCCCGCATTGGCAGAACTCACTAATACAAGGCTCTGATTGAGGGCCTTTCCAGGGGGTCCCCAGCTAACTTAGTAAATATAGCACCAACATCTGTTTGACCACTTTAGTTTTTTTCTTGTTTTTTCCCATTTGTTCTGAAGTGTAATATTTGAAGCTTCCTTGATACTTCATTTTCTTTTGTTTGATCTTACAAAGCCAAAGGTGATCTTGTTATTTTACTGCAAGTTTAACTGTTATGTTTAAAAAAATCGATCAAAATAAATAAACCCTATTTCATAGTTCAGCTATTCCAAAATAGCTGATCGACCAGCTCACAACGTGTTGTGGGCTGTGATCAGCTATACTATCATTTCTTAATTTTTAATATATTTAAAATTTAAAAAAAGTAATAATAAAAATAAATGTTTAAATCGTTTACACACAAATCTTCTATTATGGGTTCTCTGGCACAAGTTCATTTCAGATTGGAGTCTGCAGGCAAAATACATGTGAAATTGGGTCTCCTTGACATCTAGAAGTTTGAGAACCACTGGAATAAAGTACTATATCTAATATTAAATTAGGATCATTTTGTGCATTTAAACATTTGCCAGAAAACACAGAGTCCTGAGGGCCATGGCCATGACAGGACTTATATTCATGGCTCCTTAGACAGGGATATAAAAGGTAAGGCCACTTGCTTCAAGTCATTTCTCTTGGCAGTATAAAAGCATATACTGTACATTTGCTTCTCAGGGATGTCGGTTTCTCTTAGGTCCAAAACAGTCCTCCTTGGTTCCTATGGCAACCACTCTTCAATAACCCTAACAAAACTGTTGCATATCCTTCAACTCAACAAACACACGCACGCACGCACACACGCACGCACGCACGCACGCATGCACGCACGCACACACGCACACACACACACACACACACACACACACACACACATACATACCTTCTGGGTTTGGCAAATCCTCTCGTTTTACTCAGGGAAACTTCAATTACCGTCAACCGACAACCACCACAAGGCCTATTATGGTCAAATGTGACGATGTGGCCAGCCAGAAAGAGTCTCCTCCTCTGTAAATCTCAGAGCGTTGTCTTATGCTCAGAGTACTGTGACAAGACAAGGTCGGGGGGTCACGCCTCAAGGTGATGTGTTTCCACGCGGCTGTGGAGAGGAAATGCACTTATATGGCGTGGTCATTATTTATTGCTTTTAGCTGGAAGACTAGACTGAGTCTGCACTTCTTTGAACGCTGCAAAACCCCAGCTCTGCGTGTCCCTTTCATGCTGAAACACCTGGGTATGTTATAAGAAGACAAAATGAGTTATGTTACGTAGATAATGGCCTTCAAAAACCTTTTGCAAATGTTATGCACAAAATACTGTGTGCAGAAAAGAGTATTTCACTTCAAATGGTTAACAGGCCTGGACAGTGTAAGATGAGCTTGACAGTTAAGAACACAAAAGGATTTTATGCTTTCAGTGGCTTGCAGAACAGGACAGGAAATCAGGGACGATGCGTCAGCCTTAACATGTTTCCTATGCAGACGAGGAGGGGGGGGGGGCCCAGTGGCCCCTAACACAAACACAGGTCTATATGAAAAGCTTATCGTCCAGCCTTGGGTCCCTACACTGTGCTTCCTCTTGTCTGCTTGACAGTAGCTTGACAGCACAGTAAAATTCTCAGTGTTCATTTAACTGTGCAAAGTCTGTACAAAGTAATGTTCCATTTGGTTCAACTTGTACGCACTCAGTGTGCGCACGAACAGTGTGCGTTGCAGTCACTGGCACACTTTTAGCACCGGAACATCCCTTCCAGTTATCTCCTGTCCTGGTCGATAAACTGTTCAGTTTATCACGCATAAACCATGGCCTCATCCCAGAAGTGGAGGGCACATGGGGTCATGTTTACACAATACAGCTTCAGTTGAACTAAGATTTTGTGAATTGAAACGAACACATGAGTTATAATAAATCCCCAGCTCTATTAGCTCTGCGTGGTGGTAACTTAAAGAGAAAAGGGGAAAAAAATAAGAATAAGAGAGAGAGAAGAATAAAAGAAACAGAGCTGAG
The DNA here is from genome assembly GCF_963921795.1 of Nannobrachium achirus. Taxonomy (NCBI): domain Eukaryota; kingdom Metazoa; phylum Chordata; class Actinopteri; order Myctophiformes; family Myctophidae; genus Nannobrachium; species Nannobrachium achirus. The sequence goes on from NC_137830.1 coordinate 39,811,635, forward strand.
TTGGGTCCTTCATGTAATGACCCTACATTGGAGCGGTCTCAATCTGTCACTTGAAGAGCATTGTGGGAATAGATCCAAACTGAACATCCTCCTTCACCAAGTTCACTGTTACTGGACGTCTTTTCATGCTCACGCTTCAGTTCACTGCTAAAGATAGCATGAGACCCCCAGGAAATGTTAATTGCAGAAAATAAAAGCTGTGTGAATTATATACCATAGTAGGCCTACAATGTTTCTCAAACTTTCAAATGTCAAGGTCTCCCCTTACCTCTGACATTGTACAATTGGAACCAAATGAACCCTATGGCTTAATTTGGTTCCATTTGTAGACTGTCAGAGTTACACACTTGTATGGGTCAATTTAGACCTCCCTAAAGGAACCCACAGAATCCCTGGAATCAACTTTGAGAACCACTGGTATAATAGGTACTGAATATATTTACACACACACACACACACAAACCCATATTTTATTTTTTACCAGGGAACAACATAAACATGGAGCTCAGGGTTGATCCAGAAGTTCCATGTACTGTATGTACAATAGGCTAAAATATAACATAGGCCTACATTACAATTCCAAGCAACAGCAATGTGTCCACTCAGTGCAATGTAGCCTACAACCCAGATTCAGCTAAAACAAAGGGTCAAATGTGTTCTCCTGCTAATACCACTAAAATGTGGAACGCCCTACCGAAGGCCTTACAGGAGTGTAAATGCCTAACTTCCTTTAAAACCGCTCTGAAAAACAACATACAGGCGGCTGCCACTCGAAACTGGTAACAATAAACAGAGCCCAACCTTACCCTCCCCTGACCCTTATTTTTAAATACCTTTTATTTAGCTTTTTTCTTTTACAACCGTTTTTCTGATATCTACTGTACTGCACAGTACTGTGTTCTATCTGTCTGTCATTCAATGTCATATGAGTTAAAGAGAAGGATCTCAATGGTCATGAAACTGTACCTTTCCCAATGCAAACTTCTAATAAATACTTCAATCAATCAATCAAAACAAGTATGGAGAGGAAATGAAAACCATTAGGCCTCCAGATCGGCTCATCATCACTGGACAGCCTCCAGAGGGAATGGAGAGGGAGACTTTTCTTTTTTGACAATAAAAGAAGCCAGGTGCCTTTGCATCGACTGCCGACACTATAAACACCACTCTCCCTGCAGTAAATGTCAGGCACAGGTAGGCACTGCACACCACGCACACGAGCCATGACTCATGGCACTGTATACAGATTCCCAAGATGCTATCTATCTTCGGCGCTCCTCTGCCCCAGGAATGGTGTTCTCTCTTCCCTCCTTTAAGGGTAACACTGCCTGGACGCCTGACACTTTTCTCTTCCCTTGGTGTCTGACTGCAGGATGTATGTGCTTGATATTCTTATGAAGTGTTCCACTCAAAGTCACCAGCAGTCGTCAGTCACCAGCAAAAACCGCAGGAGGTCATGGGAAAGTGAAGGCTACAGTTCTTCTTTCATACTCCTTCAGTTCTCCCACAAACTATTGGATCTTGATTTGATCAGATCAAATATTTGTTTTGGTCAGATCAAAGATCTGTGCTGCTGTGATGAACGTTTTGTTGTGTAGGGCCAAGGATTGTTAGTGTCCAAGTCTCCCCACATCCTCTCTTTCCGATACAGTATGTCCCATTCCCATGCAGTCCCTCAGCTCCTCAATGTTGAACTGAACCACATGATCTCTGTGGTTAAATCACCACATGGGATGAAGATTCTCTGACTAACTGTGATTTGGTAAAGGACAACACAGCAGCTTGCTATAACAAGTAGTATTGTAAATTACTATAGAATATTTTCAAGCATTTTGCTTCAGATTGTTGATTCATTCAACAATGCATGATTAACCTAGTACTGTGTTCTGTCATTCAATGTTGAGTTTAAAAAAGGATCTCAATGTAAATAAGCCATGTGCTTTCCTGAGCGTACCCTTTTAGTTTACCTTGTACCAGTTAACTGTACCTTTTCCAATGCAAACTTCTAAAAAAATCCTTCGATTAATCAATCAATTTATAAAGTATAGTGTTGCCTGAGCTACTTTGGATTAATGTGGATGATTTGAACTCATTTTGCAACACCAGAGGGTGCTACTGAACAGGGTTGAATGTGGTCAGTCGCCACCAAACTTGGCAAAAACACAGGGGCTCCAGGGGCCATGTCAGGTGCCCAGAGGGCCACAGGCGCACTGTTGCTCAAATCCACACCAAACCTGGCAAATTACCGTTTACAGAGGTCACTGTACCCCTGGCCGTAGCAATAGTTAAACCAGCTAAAACCACAGCAGCCTAAATTGAAGGGGCCACGGACACACCAAACTTGACACAAACACGGTTTAGGGGTCTGCCATGAGATGTCACGAGAACCAACGGCCATGTGTGGACCCCAGGGTCTCCTAGGGGCCACAGGCGCACTGATGTTCCAATACACATCACACTTGGTACAAACACTGTTCAGGGATCTGGCATGAGAATAGTAAGTCTCATGAAAAAAAGAAAACTAAATTGCAGTCATATTGGGAACACTAGTGGTTTTAACATCATCTTAATTCAAAACTTTTAATCCCAATCTGAGTGGATCACTTTTGGATTTTAACTTCGAATTGTGAGCTTGTAGATGTGCCAATTTTCAAAACCATTTGACTAATGTTACACATTACTTTTGTCTGAGGAGCCAAATTACATTTATTTGTACCCGTATGTACCTGTACGGAACAATAAAGAACCTTGAAATGTTTCTTTTATGATGGTCCCAGGGACTAAATGTTTATTACAATTACATGTGGGGTTCCTTGACAGTTTGAGATCCATTTAACTGGGTCTTGAAATATTAGTACATTTTAAAGTGATTTATTCTGAAAGTATATTAGCAATTACTTTTTGATATCAGGTGGCACCAGTAAAATCAATGATTCATATTTTAAACCATCACTGCACTTATCTTGTATAATGCAACTCAATTGTACCAATTAATATAACGTGTTTTCAGTGATTAACCTAAATGAATACCATTTAAATAGAACTTAAAACAGCACTTTATTATATACAATATGGTTGAAATAAATGTGCTGCCAAATGCCACCATGATAAAGCCAAGCACATGCACATCTATGAAATAAACAAATGTTAAAGGGGGTCCCAAAAAAACAACATTCCAAGTTCCTGTTGCCCAATTTTATGAATAAAGTGACTCCATACAAAGAGTTTCCTTTGTCCCACAACTACATCTTTATTAACAAAAAGTAAAGAGTGATTAACGGTAGGACTTCTGGTAGCGGGCACGAGCTCCAGGTCCACCGAACTTCTTGGACTCGCAGCGACGGGGATCTGCAACCAGCAGGGTCCTGTCGTACTGGATCAGGATGTCCTTAATCTCCTTCTTGGAAGCCTCATCCACATCTGGAAGGAGAAGGGTCAGGTTTTAGCTATGGACTCTTTATGCATGTTCTGGTAGAACATGTTCACATTGCAATGAGCTTCAATTCAGCTTTTGTTGGCAAAGATAGAATTCCTGGGTACTCTGTGCTCTGCAGACTCATCTTTCAATAGATTGCTTTACTAATATGGGATAGTAGGATGTATCACACCATCTAATTCTGTATGCTGATAGTAGTATAACAGCTATATGGGAGTGTCATCAGTTTTTATAACATAATTCAACTATTACCAACAATCACCTAAACAGATGACTTGCTTACAATTATCAAAAAAGAAAGGAAAAAAATGCTCCATTGCAATCCAGGAGAAACAAACTATGGCAACAAAGAAGAGCCTGAACTAACCTCAAATGAACCTGTGTGCGTCCGTTACACAAACATTTATCAGATAGTACTCCTCTACAAATCAATCCTCCAGTTACTTTCTCTATTACACCATTCCCTCATCATATTCGTTACCACAAAACTCAGACACCACAGGCCAAGTGGCAACAGCTACAGAACCCACTCAGGATACTTACACTTCTGGTAGTATGCGACCAGGGCTTTGGAGATGGCTTGACGGATGGCTGCAAAAATGAAATGTTCATAAGTAAGTGGAGTGGGTATTTATGAAACCAATATCCATCAGTTGAAAATACAGTAGGTTAGCATCCATTACAAAATTAAACGGTTTAGCTCACCGTAGATCTGTGCAACATGTCCACCACCCTTCACTCGGACTCTGATGTCAACGCCAGCAAAACGCTCCTTGCCCAACAACAGAACTGGCTCCAGAAGCTGAAGACAACAAATTTAAAGAATCAGTTAACTTCAATAAAACAACAAATGTTTTTGCACAGAATTACATTCCGCACCATTCCATTTAAAATACTTTTCCATTTCAAGTTCCAAATTTAAGATCCACAATATAATTAAGCCAAACAGCAGTGTAAGCCAAGAAATGAGGAAGAGTGCATATTGTACCATCTTAAGACATCGGTCACACATTTAATGCATCTGACACATGAAATGAAATTACAAGAGGACAGGACACAGTCAACTCACTATTGATGCGGTCAGAACGCAGGCTATTTTGCCCCATCTCAAAAAACTTTGACACAATTCAGTAAGTGCGCAACTGCCAAAATTGCCCTAAATGATAGGACTGAACATTATGAAAACTTCCTCTAGTGAGCACATGGTATGGGGCACACAATCGACAGGTGTGATTAATTACACCACAGCAATCCTAACTGCCAGGTGTCCCATTATGCAAGTGCTCACTAAAGGAGTTGTCCTGCAATTATTTCGCACCCCATCGATCGTAAGAAGCTTGTGGAAAAGTCCATGTATCTGACGTTTTCTGCCAAAAAAAAAAAAGATAATAGCTGACTGCAATTGATAGCAACACATGCAGCGCTCAAATTTAAATGCTGCATGATGACTGCTACCCAGGAGGGCACAGGAGTGATATATGTGTAAATTGTGCATACATGAAATTGATGTAATATCACTGCCATTCTAGCGCTCTCTTTGCCTTAACTATTAGTAATTGTTTAAGTGATATATTAAATGAAGGTGCTCATAATGAACCACACCTACTTTGTCTTTATTTTGTTCATAGATTTTGGGGACTGACTACATTTAATACAATTCAAACGTCATTGAATATTAACAATGTGATATTGTTTGGGATTTTGGTTATTGTAATATGGGTTATAAGAGCAGTGTACAAAGTCAATTAACATAACTGGCCAATAAACATGATTTAATACCGTGTTTTCCTGGTCTTAAGGTACAATACAGTATAGTGATTTTCTGAAGTGAAATGATTAACAACAGCGCATGCCTATACTGACCTGATCTTTTCACAAGGTATAAAAGAGCTCCTGGGTATAAACTTCACACAATTGAAAGTAATAGCGAAAACCTCACAAGATGGGGCCACCTGTACATTTAACTCAATAGACGGGTCGCTTTCGCCTTCCCTAACACGTTATCACCCAATCAATATCCAGATATCACGTGAAACCTTTGTGACATTTGATTTGTGTCAATATTGCCCAGTCCTGGGGCCAGTTTATCCCATCTTTTGGTGTAGGTTAAGTTTTGATCTTTGGTAATATAACTACTATACGACATTATTGGCAATTGGCAAAGACTCACCTTGTACTGGAGAGTAGCAGGCTCAACAATTTCCAGGGGTCTGCCATTCACCTTGATGAGGCCATTCCCCCTTTTGCAGTGAGCAACTGCTGTGGCAGTTTTCTACAAGACAGAAGACACCATGATCAGCAGGTTAAGTTAAACATTATCACACAAGTGGCAAAATGTGTAGACCCCTGGCCTACATGTCTGTCACCCCGATTCAAATATCCACTGCCAGTCACTGTCACATTCATCACACTTTCCCAGGCTTTTATCATTCGGGCAGACAAAATTAGTTTCCAACCTTTTCATATTCTCTTTTTCTTATTTGTTTTCTACTATTTTCGAAATGTATGTTCTATTTGTTTACTTATTGTGCCTTGGTATGTCAGTATTATTGATGTTTAGGGACTACCGACGAAAATTAGCATCTTGCTAAATCCGGTGTATTTACATTGCTTCATTAATATGCATTGTCCCGTCTAAATAAATTATATGAAGTGACAATGAAAATATACTGTATTTGACAGTCTATGGGTGGTAGACCATCACCCATACAAACTATCTGGCTGCCATGTTCATTAGGCTGCGGTGCAAAGCAAGGCCGGCACTTCGCTAACAAAAGTTAGCAACTTAGCATACCATCCATAAGTCAGTGGAATGGATTAAAATGGACAGTTTAATTTGACGCTCATCTCTTTATATCGTAGGCGACAGACTTTTAGCGCATTGGTGGTAACTTTAAAGGGGTTAACTTCTGTACGGTAGCCAAAGATGTGAGTCAAACATTGGCTAGCCACTGGCTAGTCACTTAGCGATCAGTGGGACAGGCGATACAGACGGTACCACATGTGGAAATATACTTCATATTTACCCACCTTGCGTCCAAAAACCTGGACAGATTGCAGAGGACCTTTAGCCGGCATGTTTCTGGAAAGACAAAACGGGCAGTGATAACATTAACGACGGGTAAATAAGTAAAATTTGAGAATTTTAACGGCTCACGGTGAGAAACATACCGTCTTCAGCTAGAGTGCCGTACGGAGAGGCTGATTGGGGTTTCACACGCGGAACATCAGGGGCTGTTGCGACAGTGATCGACTGCTTCGCGGCACAATTTACGACAACATTTCCATGGTTTCCCTTATTACAAAAATAAAGTATTTAAAAAGAACCCTCAAATTGTCATTAATGACGTACGCATACAGTAGCAGCAATTGTATTACAAGATTTAATGTTTGTATAAATGTATATTGTACTTATTTTAGTAGATTTGGTCATATAAATGTGGCCTATCTACATTTGGGTGGATGCTAGTTTATAATATACTAGCTCTTACCCGTTCAAAGATATGAGCTCCAAAATGATGTGCAGTGTGTGGGTTATGGGATGTGCACTGTGCACACAGTATATGAGGGTCGGGATGGAAAGTAACTTAACTGGTGCTTGCATGATGTAGGAGCATCAATGTAAGAAACCCGTTTCGTTTAATGGCTACAGAGATCTATCTAGGTCGTCCTCAGACGAGCCCTCCATCGTTGTTTCCAGTCATCTCGGTTCTCCATACATCTGGCCAGCTCATTGGTGTTCTGTGTCCCTACGTCTTCCTTGAGTATGTCCACGTATGTTTTTGTGGGACGTCCTCGCGGCCGGTGCCCGTGTGTTGGTTCCCACAGTACCAATTTGCTGGCTGGAAGCTCCTGGTGTCTTTGGCAGTGTCCTGCTAGTCTCATTCTTCTGGTGGCAATTTTCTCGCTTACCTTTGGTATTCCCTCATACAGGCTCTCGTTTGTAACATGTGCACTCCTGTTGATGTTGAGTACTGCACGCAACATTCTAGTGTAGCACCCGTCTAGAGACTTCTGCAGGGTTGGCTTCAGGGTCCAGCATTCACTGCCATAGAGGAGAACAGACTCCACCGTTGCAAAGAAGAAGCTAAGTTTGATTTGGCGGGGGAGGTTAGAGTTCCATACACTGTTCATGCCGTTCAGGGCCCTCCAAGCGAGTGCCTTCCTTACTTTAAGGTCTTTCTCAGTTGAGTCGACCCATGCGCCCAGGTACTTGAAGTCCTTGACTTCCTTCAACACAGCTCCTTCTGTTGTTGTCAGAGGTGAGTGATCAGGTAGGTTATAGGTGATAACCTCAGTTTTCTTAGCGTTTAGCCTGAGACCAACTTTGGCACACTCTATCTCCACCCTGTTCAGGAGTTCTTGTGCTTGTTCCATGCTGTCGGAGAGCAGGCTGATGTCGTCCGCATAGTCCAGGTCTGTCAGAACTACTGCGGGATGCCGTCTTGACCTCCTTGGTGTTAGCGTGAAGCCAAGCTCTTGTTCCCGTCCCCCTATGGCTTTCCTGAGCGCATAATCTAGAACTATGATGAAGAGGTAGGGGGCTAGGGTGTCTCCTTGCATTACCCCAGCTCGGATGTCAAACACCTCACTGCTGCCATCTGGGGTCACCACTTTGGCCCTTGTTTTTGCGTACATGGTCTCGATAGCCCGGAGAATGTTGGGAGGGACATTGTAGGCCTCAAGGATCTTCACCATCTTGCTTCTGTGGATAGAATCAAAAGCCTTTTTGAAGTCAATGAAGCACAGTACAGCTGCTAGGTTGTTCTTTTTCACCTCCTCTATTAATCTCCTTAATGCCAGGATCTGTGCTACGGTTGTTCTCTCCTCTCGAAAACCATTTTGGTTCTCTCTCAGGTGAGGGTCGATGGCATGCCGTATCCTGTTCAGTATCATTCGGTTGAAGACCTTAGCAGTGATACATGTCAGGCTGATGCCTCTGTAGTTGTCTGGCTTTGAGAGGTCTCCAGCTTTAGGCACCGGGATGATATTAGACAGAGACCATATTTCAGGTTGCTTGTTGTGCTGTAGAGCATTGTTGCAAAAGTCTAGGATGAGGTTGTCTAGGTCGCAGTTCTTCAAGACCTCTGGGGGTATGCCATCCGGCCCAGCACTCTTTCCCTCTCTTAGGGTGGATTTTGCCCTGGCGAGCTCGCTGATTGTGAAGGGTCCATCGTCGATGTTCAGGCCCTGGAGGACTGTCGGTATATTTTCCTCCTCTCCCTCTTCCACTGATGTTCCCAGGAGCCTCTGGAAGTGGTCGAACCATGTTGCCACCCTCTCCTCTGGACTGTGTCCCTCCACCTGGCCCTCCTTGGCCCTCTTCCGCCCTGTCATCTCATTTATTACCTTCCAGGCCTCCCCGTATTGCCTTTCACCTTGCGCTGCCTGCACTCTTCGCACACTTTCCATCACTTCTTCCCCTTTGATGGCGTCGTAGGTGCTGAAGAGAGACTGTTTGGCCTCGTTCAGTGTCTCGCGACCCTCCTCTGTTGGTTCACGCTCAAAGTTGAGTCGTGCTTCCTCCATCCTGCCTCGTGCTGCTACAACCTTCGGGTGTCTGGACCGTGGTGGTGCTCTTACTCTGTTCAGCACTGGCACGCACAGTCTGGTCGCCTCCTCATTCGCTGTGATGAATCTCCCATATTCACGGCTGGGCTCCTCTCCCCTATCCAGCTGCCGAAAGCGCTTCCTGACTTCCTCCGAGTACCTGGTTTGGAGGCCCGGATTGGTCGTGAATGCCTTCCAGTCATGCCGAATCTTGGGGCTTGGCTTGGGGACCCTGAGGCTCAGTCGTACCCTCATGGAGACCACACGGTGGTCAGAGCCTACAGAGCTGAACGTGCTGTATGGCTCAGCGTTCAGGATGGAATTCCTCCACTTTTGCCTCACTAGGATGTAGTCCAACTGGTATAGCCTAGGTAGCTCCCCAGGCCTTGAGGCTCGGTCTCGGAAGGTCCATCTCTTCCCTGTTCTCTTCCGGAACATGGTGTTCGCTGCCAGGAGCTGGTGTTCCATGAGAAGGGCTGTGAGGTATGCGCCGTTGCGGTTGGTAGACTCATGGTATGGGAATGGAGCGTCCTCCTGTCCAATCCTGGCGTTGAAGTCGCCAAGGATTGCCAGGAAGTTGTGCGCTGGGACACCTCGGACTGCTGCTGTGAGGTCCTCATAGAACTTCTCAACATCCTCATGCGATGCCGTGTTAGTGGGCGAGTACACCACTAAGACTGTTGTTACTGGGTTACCTGCAAACTCAGCCATTAGGATCCTTTCGGTGTGCTTGTGAACCCGTCGAAGGGCCCTGCGCGCCAGAGAACCCAGCATTAGTCCTACACCCCCTGTTGCAGCCTGGGCCCCGTTTCGCCACGCAGATGCAGTGATGAACGTGCGTTTCTCCACTTTGCGGTAAACTATCTGGTCAACTATCTGGTCATCAGTGGGGTCAACAGTGTGGACTCTTCTGTGTTCCTGGACTCCCAGGATCTCTACCCCCTGCTCTTCAGCACAGTGTGCCAATTCCACCAGTCTAGCTTCTTCTCTAGCTACAGAGATACTGTGTCCCCCCCCCCCCCCCAGCCCGCCCGCACACACACACACCCGCCTGCCTGGCCTGCCTGCACACACACACACACACACACACACACACACACACACACACACACACACACACACACACACACACTGTATTTACTGAATTTCCCCCTTGGGATAATAAAGGTATCTATCTATCTATCTACACACACACACACACACACACACAGAGAGAGCTGGTTAAACATGTTGCCTCATGCTAGATGCAGAATAGATGAGCCTCAAGCTAGATGCAGAATAGATAGTAGATACACCATAAAAATGCTAATATACAGCATACGATTTGTGAAAGTGACAAACGGGCTTCACAGTTATGTTAGGTGTGTTCATATGCTAATTGTGATGCGATTTCAGATCAATTGCTCCAGCCACTGAGGAGAAACGCTGTGACAGACAGACAGACAGACAGACAGACAGACAGACAGACAGACATTTGCAAAATTATAGTATAGATATATTTGCACTATTTTGATTTTATTATAACATTTTGTATTATTGTTGTCACGCTGATCAGGAGGCTCTAACAATAATTCACTCTCTGGCTGTGTGTAATAAGTTCACGTGACAATTAAAAATAAGTTGAAACTTGCACTTTGTAGGCTACTTTTACATTTTGAATTCCAGACTTTTACTTGTAACAGAGTATAAGATATTGCCGTATTTATACTTTTACATAAATGTGAGTACTTTTTCCTCCACTAGCCTACTTAGGCTACTTTTGACCACGAAGCCAAAAAACTAAATTTGTCTCCATCTGGCGGTTGTTGAGTATAGTGAAACGGTGAAACTACTATACCTAAACCTAACCCTTACCCTAACCTCAGTAAAACTATGCCTAAACCTAACCCAAACGAACCCTAACCCTAACCTCAGTACTATGTCTAAACCTAACCCTAAAACCTAACCCTAACCAAATCAGGACTATAATGAGATGTATATGGGCAGTCCCCCTACCGGTGCTTAGAAAATCCTATTAGTCTACTAATAACCCTTAATTGGTTGAAATTACCGGTGTTCTGTTAAATAACCCGTCTGTACAATGGCTTGCACTTTACTTATTAAAACAAAAAATATATATATACTCCAACCCAATGAAGCCCTACACTTTTAACAAGTAGGTGAATCTTCAACTAAACACCATCTATTTAAGAATAAACTCTTATAAACTGTTGTAGGCCTACATATGACACAATGAAATACTAAACGAGAATATAATCAGAACAGGCAAGTTAACTCTGATCTCAAGCAATTTTTGCAGGTAACACTGAAATTGTTGAAGTGCATCCTTTTCCCCAGCAGAGAGTGCTACAACACAATGGTCAATGGATAGTAGAAAATAAATTAATACTAGGCCTACTACCCTTTCATAAGTGATTATTGGTTAAGTTATGCTGCTTCAGGAAAGAATTATATACTTTCACTTGGTTAGATGTGGTGTTTTGGGGAGGCATTATAGAGAGGAAAAGAAGTGGGCCAGGCCAGTAACCGAGTGGGTCCAGTCGTATGCTGGTGACTGGAAAGTGGATGGTATTACAGCTACAGTCAGGGGTGTCGCACCACATTCTGGGCCCTGGTACAAGGATTCACTGCGGGGGCCCCCCATTATTTTGTGATTTAACTGTTGAAAAATAGCAGATATACAAGCTCACAGCACAGCACCGAGTGCCTTGATGCGAGCTTGTAGATCTGCTATTTTTGAAAAATCGTGAAATATTTGTGCAAGTCTTTGAATATTTCAAATCCTTCTAAGGTTTTTATTTTATTTATTTTTTTAAATGAAGAAACTATGTTTCTACAGTATGTCAGTGGTGCTGAAACTTTTTCATGTGAAGGACCCCTCAAATGATATGTATTTGGCCACAGACCACCATCTCAGAATATTTCGTTCCAGGGACCCCCCAGAAGCAAAATTTGAGTTACAAATGTTCGCTTAAAAAATACATAATTATATTCAAAGATTTGCACACATTTTCACGACTTTTCAAAAATAGCAGATCTACAAGCTGTGACTGTGAGCTTGTATATCTGCTATGTTTCAATAGCTAAAGTATAAAATAATTAAGGCCCCTCCACCTTGGGCCCTAGGGTTAGGGTAACTCAGTCCCACTCCCCCCCCCTCCTGAACTGCACTGCCCCGTGGGTGACCATGCACTCAGACCTCGCTGATAAAATGCATTCACACACATTCACTTCATTGTGTATGTTTAACTAATAAGGACGGATTATGTGAAGACACATTTTATTTGCCTTGTGTACAGTATATCCTATTATAATAAAGTAATACGTCATGGAACAAAGACGTATACTGTAGATTTGATCATACGTCTTCATTGTTCATTCATCCAAACCCAATTCAACTTTGTTGGCAAGGCACCAGCTTGTATAACTGGGAATTGTTCCCAGCCTTATTCTGCTTTTGCACCGCGTAATAAAGGATAAGGGTTAGGGTTTGTAGTAAATCCCAGCAATAGACCGCCAATATCAGGAGATTGACTCCTGCTACTTGATTTATGGGTCACTTCCTACAGGCTTGTCTTAACTTAACCAATGATTCCCCTTTCTGTTATTTTCTCATTGATTGTTGCACTCTTTTCTCAGTGTGTTGTTTCATTGCCTGCTTGTTATTGTGATTTGTTCCCTTCCTGGTGGTGGCACACCATCAAGAGGACGAGGAGTACTTAAGTAATGGGCACCCCAATGGGACCAGGCTTGTTTACAGCAGTCCAATAATCAGCACAGCAGGGAAGCAAGCTCCCCACTGCTGCCCTTGTTTACTACTGTTTATTCTCTGACCCTCCCTCTCAACACCTCACCTCTGCAGCGTTACTTCACCACCACCAGATATGGCCAGCGGGAATGGAGGTCTGCAATACTGAGCGGAAGTAGCATGGTAAAAATGACTTGGTCCCAACTGCTCATAGGGTTATAATTCTTTTCAGCATGTGTCAGGATTTGCGAGTAAGGGACAACATTGGATTACACTATTGCAATACAATGAACAATGAAAAACAGGCATGAGTAAATACTCCAGTATCTGGCCTATACTCCTGTTCGCAATTTGGTGTGAGGGGAGTTTCTCACCTGAACTGAGTCAGTGGGTCCCTAGACATGAAAAATCACCGAGGTGCTCGTCCGTCATAGTGCCACGAATGGCGCAATGGCCACATCAAATATGGTCACCATCGGCTATGATAAAAATCCAACTTTTCTGTTTCTGGGTGTATATGCACATGTAATACCTCCATTTGGACTAATTTGGGTGTGGGGAATTCATTTCTGATATTGTTTTGACCATTTTGGGTGATTTGGACCTTGAAAGGTCATGGTCAAGGTCATTTTGTAATTCCGAAGACCATGGCCACAACTTGGCCATTGTTAGGAGTAAAAACAGGTGCTGTAGGTCTAAATCAACTAATTCTGACATGTATAATTCATTTCTGGTATTGTTTTGACCATTAAGGATCATCTTGCCTTTGAAATATCAATGTCAATGCCATTTTTCAAAAACGATTTTGTCTTTACTAGCACTTTTATAAAAAAAAATCTTAATAGTTTGTTTTGTTTATAACAAAATACATACTAGTGAGAAATAGAACAAGTAATCACCCCCATTTAACTTTAAAGGGGGGTTTTAAATGGGTGTTTAAATAAGCAAATAAGACTATTTATGAATAAAAGTGACAAAATAAGATCACATAACAAAAGCAAATAACAATTTCCCTCAAAGTGCACCATATTGTGGTTGTGTATTATGATGCAAGTTAGTATGATACATGTGTTTTTTACAGGATGGATTTGCCATTGTTCCATGGCAAAATATGATGCACAGAATTGATGGGTAGCTATGCCCCTCCCAAAAAACTTTTGTCCAATGCTAGCTTAGAATAACTTCCTGCTTGCCAAGACTTGCCTTGGCAAGCTGCCGGGTGCTAAGCTAGCATTGGACAAAAGTTTTTTGGGAGGGGCATAGCTACCCATCAATTCCACCAGCCCAGCAACCATATCGACGAGTGTCATGCTTCAGACATGGGAGTGTACTAAAGTGTTCCTTCCTTTCCTCTGATTCCTTGGCTGTTGCAAGCAGGTGGCAAGAAATGCACTAGGAAGGTGCCATTGTTGGTCTCAGCAGTTGTACTGTACTTCTCTGCTACCATGTTCTGTTAAGGTCTTTGCTTCTCCAAAGTTTTCAAGATATTGTACTGTACTCGGTCAGAAGCCATAGCTGCATGTTTAGTCCCCACCTGGCTCATGCAGTCATCTCCAGTCTCCAAGGCATATGTGCCTTCCCTTGATCACTGTCTTGTGGTGCTCCAAGATGAGAGACTGCTTGATGCAGTGGAAGCATGTGCCATAGTGCACCTCTAGTGCCATACTGCAGCCAGATCTCCTTCATCCCCAGTGCTTGGATGTTTGTATAGCATTAATGCGAAGGAGACTACGACAACTCTCTGGGGTCTGCTCATAATCCTGACGTTAGGGTTATGGATAGGTTTAGTTATAATGGGGCCAATTGACTCCACATGTAACACTAGCCTCCTCAATCTATATGGAGATCCCTGTCCCAATGTCATCAATTTTAAGGGCATATCTGGGAATGCCCATATTTGGTAATGCCCATATATGGGCATGTTTTGACATATCATTGTTGACTATCATGCAGGGGTCTCCATATATGAGTAACTGGTCCCATATACATCACTGGCCAGATGGACAAGAATTGGCACGACCTCGCCCTTTAGGGCACACCCATCCCTCAGCAACTTTCCAAATTCTGGGTGTCTGAGGAGAACAAACAGTTCTCCAGCTGTGTTCGGAATATGGTGTCCAATCAAGCCTGTGGCAATGTTACCATCATTGTCGGACGACAGTGGCTCAGTATAGAGTGCCTGCCTTGAAATCTGAAGGTTCCAGGTTCGATTCCCAGCTCTTCCTGGTTATGTGTCGAAGTGTCCTTGAGCAAGACACTGAATCCCTTACAGCTCCCGATGAGCAGGTTGGAACCTTGCACGGTTTCATGGTGTGTGAATGTGTGTGTTAATGGGTGAATTGTAAAGTGCTTTGGAGAAAAGCACTATATACCGTATTTTCCGGACTATAAGGCGCACTTAAAAGCCTTTAATTTTCTCAAAAACCTACAGTGCGCCTTATAGTCCAGTGCGCCTTATATATGGATCATTCATTGACATTGACATTCCCTTTAGCACAGCTCCATCTGTTGGATGCATAACGCAACAGTAGCGTCTATTATGTGCGCCTTATAGTCAGGTGCGCCTTATATATGAAAACAGTTTGAAAATAGACCATTCATTGACAGTGCGCCTTATAGTCAGGTGCGCCTTATAGTCCAGAAAATACTGTACTGTAAATGCAGTCCATTTACCATTGTCTCTGATGAAGATGACAAAGGTGGAGTAGAGATCCCAGACATCTTGAATAGGATTGAAGAGGCTGCACATGGTGCATGTACTGACTCCATTATAACCAACCCTAACCTTCACTAACCTAATGGTCTGAATAATGGGATGTCGGAATTATGGCAGACCCCAGAGAGTTGTTTTCTCTTTCAAGTAACTGCTATACTATACCCCATATTTACAAGCACTGGCTGCAGTATGGCACTGGTGAGAATTGGAATATGCTTCCACTGCATCGAGCAGTCTCTCATCTTGGAGCACCACAAGCTAAGACAGTGATCAAGGCACATATGCCTTGGAGACTGGAGATGACTGCATGGGCCACGTGGGGATTAAACATGCAGTTATGGCTTCTGACCGAGTACAATATATCTAACAAACTTTGGAGACTGAGAGGCAAAGACTTTGACAGAACAAGACACAGCATTGGTAGCAGAGAAGTACAACAGCTGAGACCAACAAGGCACCTTTCTAGTGCATTTCTTGCCACCTGCTTGCAACAGCCAAGGAACCTGAGGAAAGACTAGAACCAATAGAACATGGATCAGGTCATAACATTATTCATATTATTATTGTCCTGTATGCAGACTATAGACTGCCCATACTATGGAGTGGAGGGAGCAAGGAGGGTCATTAGCAGTCCTTTTATTATTCATTCTATTTCAATGTCTGACTCCTATGCATGCATTAAAGAAAGAAATGTAATTTGTTTATCCGGACTGGATAGTGACTTTTGTGCCCGGACAAGTGAATGGGAAATGTCTTGTCCACAGGACAAGTGCCTCAAAAAGTCAATGTCAAGCCCTGATGGATGGAAGGAACACTTTGGCTTTAGTACACTCCTGCCATGTCTGAAGCGTGACACTCAACGTTATGGCTGCCTTGCTGATGGAGTTCTGTGCATCATATTTTGTGATGGAACAATGGCAAATCCATCCTGTAAAAGCACATCACACTAACTTGCATACATAGAATCACAATATGGTGCACTTTAAGGGAAATTGTTATTTAATTTTGTGTGTGATTTTGTTGTGTGATTTTTGTTGTGATTTTATTTGTAATTTTTATTCTTAAATAGTCTTATTTGCTAATTTAATCACCCATTTAAAATCCCTCTTTAAAGTTAAATGGGGATTTTTACTTCTTGTATTTCTCACTAGTATGTATTTTGTTATAAACAAAACAAACTAATATGAAAAAAATAAATAAAAGTGCTAGTAAAGACAAAATCGTTTTTAAAAAATGGCATTGACATTGATATTTCAAAGACAAGATGATCCTTAATGGTCAAAACAATACCAGAAATGAATTATACATGTCAGAATTAGTTGATTTAGACCTACAGCACCTGTTTTTACTCCTAACAATGGCCAAGTTGTGGCCATGGTCTTCGGAATTACAAAATTACCTTGACCATGACCTTTCAAGGTCCAAATCACCCAAAATGGTCAAAACGATATCAGAAATGAATTCCCCACACCCAAATTAGTCCAAATGGAGGTATTACATGTGCATATACACCCAAAAACAGAAAAGTTGGATTTTTATCATAGCCGATGGTGGCCATATTTGATGTGGCCATTGCGCCATTCGTGGCACTATGGCGGACGAGCACCTCGGTGATTTTTCATGTCTAGGGACCCACTGACTCAGTTCAGGTGAGAAACTCCCCTCACACCAAATTGCGAACAGGAGTATAGGCCAGATACTGGAGTAAAATGGACTTTATAGGAGGAAAGCTTTTTATCTTGAAACACATTTGAAGGAGAAATGGCAATTTGATCGATTGAATTAAATGCACTACAAGACTAAAACACACAAATTGTAGCTTGTAAACTGGATATTGATGCAATATTGTAAGCCTTGGCCACCTGTGAGAAGCAGCAGCAGCAGCAGCAGCAGCAATAAAGTGCATAGTGGCTCAGCGTGTGGTGGAATGTACAATAATTTGTACACAATTACGTCACTTAAATTAACACTTCAGATTTGACTGTTTGGAAGCCCAAGGCCACAGAAGAAATGTACAACATACTGGTACCACAGTTTCCCCCTTTAGATGTGGATCCCATTAAGGCACTGCTTCTACTCACTAAGACCATTCATTGATGCATTAAATAAATGGAGTGATGAAATGGTAAATTAGGCAGATGATTCAATATGGGACACAGGGGTCTCACCCACCTTAATCACAGTATATTTGTTTCAGTTGTGTAAATCATGTCATTTGGCCGTGCAGGGTTTTATTCCTTTATGGCTGGGTACACACTCCGCTTGGCGCCTGCCTTTTCCTCGGTTCACGCCTCTGGATGCAACTGACACAAACACTGAGGTGCTGGCCAGGATACGCTTTGTCATGATTTGTGCTACATCACCACCACCCTGTGCTACTACACTTTCACGCCGCCTCTCACGGGTGCAAATATTCACATTAATCATCTCGCACACACACACGCACACGCACGCATGCACACACAAATTAACACCATAAGTGTTCATTTAAATCTGAGAGTGTACAAATGGAACTAAACGGACATAACAGGTAATTTGTAAATTATCTGAGAGTGTACACATTTGTTGATTCTCATCATGCTCTACTCCAGCGGTTCTCAAAGTGGGGCCGAGGCCGAGGGCCCCAAGGGGTTTTAGTTTAACCATTTTAAACCTATATACATTGGCTATTTAAAATAACCGATTTACACGCTCTCAAGCTGTTGCAATGCTGCAATGAGTTGAGTATAGTACTTGTAGATCTGCTATTTTCAAAAAATCATGAAAATCTTGTAATATTTTGGAAGCAATTTAACAACACAAATCTTGTACAGGTACTACGCATAAAAGTGTGGGTCCATGACATGAACACATTTGAGAACCACTGCTAACCTTCCTCCTATAAGACAGTGGTTCCCAATCTTTTCAGGTCAAGACCCAAAAGAGATATTGGACGTTTGCCCGGGACCCAAAATAGTGAAAATAGCAGATCTACAAGCTTACAACGCGTCGCTTTGCGCCTTGTTGTAAGCTTGTAGATCGGCTATTTTCACAAATTCTTAGACCTTTTTTTAAATTTATGGCGTTTCTTTGATTTGGGTTAAATATATCTCCTATATATATTTATATATATATATATATATATATATATAAAAACATTTGGTTTTTTTTTGTTATTCATGAAAAATTCCTTTTTCATGTTTTGACATTTCCCCGGCCTGACCCATAAAAATGTGTCTGCGACCCACAAATGGGTCCTGACCCACTGTTTGGGAAACAGTGCTATATAACCCAATTTCCTTTCTTCCACCACTGTCATTACTCAGGGAGAGTAAACAACAATTGGCCGAGAGTGTCGGCAGCTGAAGACCACAGCGGTAGTACGTCGCAACAGATGCTGTGTCTCGCAGGGTTAGTATGTAGGATATAGCAACACCGCGGCAGTGTGTGGGCCAGGGGGACAATGAGGGGGTTGGGGGGGGGCTGCTTTCCTATTGGATTGCGCTTGTGGGATGGCCAACTGTGTGTGTGTGTGTGTGTGTGTGTGTGTGTGTGTGTGTGTGTGTGTGTGTGTGTGTGTGTGCGCGTGTGTGTGTGTGTGTGTGTGTGTGTGTGTTAGTGTGTGTGTCTCTATCTGTGTATATTTCCCTTTGACATCCAAGGTCAACTCGCGCCATTGAGACAATTCAGGATGAATAACGGCCAGCTCTGGCTTTACATCACCTTAGAAAGTCCTCATCCATTGTGAACCCAGGAGAGTTACAGTCAGGGGCATCACAAGGGGGGGAAAAGTGGGACTGAGTTACTAGGGCCCAAGGTGGAGGGGCCTTAATTATTTTATACTCTCACAGCACGGAAGCAAGTGCCGCGCTGTGAGCTTGTATATCTGCTATTTTTGAAAAGTCGTGAAAATTTGTGCAAATCTTTACGCGAACATTTGTGACTAAAATGCTGCTTCTGGGGGGTCCCTGGAACTAAATGTTTCGAGATGGGGGTCTGTGGCCATATACATATCATTTTGGGGGTCCTCCACATGAAAAAGTCTTAGCACCACTGACATAGAAACATCGTTTCTTTGAAAAACCTTATAAGGATTTGAAATATTCAAAGACTTGCACAAATGTTCTTGATTTTTCAAAAATAGCAGATCTACAAGCTTGCAGCGCGGCACTCGGTGCCGAGCTGTGAGCTTGTATATCTGTTATTTTTCAATAGTTAAAGTACTCAGGGCCCAGAATTTGGTGAGACACCACTGTGCGCGGGGAGGGCAGGGGCTTGTTCTGGACAGTGGCGTTGAACACTGTTCTGTGTTCCGTGGTGTAACTCACAAAGCAGATGTTGGATTCCTCCGTCAGATGAGAGGGTTTCCTAACGCCACGTCCGATTGTACATAGAAAACCTTCCGTCTCGGCTCACATATGTGTCTCCATAACAGGCCTATATCAGGATTCAGGATAGAAATCATGTAACCTTTTATCTGTTGGTCTGAGTTATTTTATGAGTTAAATAATCACCACATTTAAACAAATTATCTTGAATATTGTCTTGATATTGTTTTGGCTTAGCTATAGAGTAGACCAGGGGACTTCAACGTTTTCAGGCCAGGGACCCCTTATTTGAGAGAGAGATGAAGCAGCAGGGACCCCCACAACCTTTTCATAGATTCCATATCGTTTCATTGTTTGACAGCACGATCGATCATTAGTGTATTTTGGATTCATGTCATTTTGTGTTTTCAGATATTTAACCACTTGAACCGTCAATACTTAATAAACTTGACCTTTCACTCTGTTCTTAGTATGCTCTTTTCCCCTCTACACCAAAGCTCTTTGCCAAAAATAGTCGATCTACAAGCTCACAACGCCTTGCAGCGCTGCGAGCTTGTAGATCTGCTATTTTTGGCTACTAAAGTTCTCAGAATAAGGACACTAGGGTTCAAGTGGTTAATATAAAAAAAGGAGAAAAAAAGTTTCTATCACACAAAGATTTGGAGGACCCCCTGTAGTAACTCTGAGGACCCCCTAGGGGTCCCGGACCCCCTGTTGAAGACCCCTGGAGTAGACCATCTTTGGGGGACAAATTGATAGTAGAGAAACTTAAAATAGAGATAAATAAACAAGAGCAAACACTCAGGCCCGCTGAGATCTGACTGTACGCTGACGACAACGATGTAAATTCAGCTCTCTGTTGTTTAATCTACAATCTCACACTCCACTCCAGTTTCACCTCCGCTTATGTTCCTTTTAAGTACTCTTTGGAATGATCGAGGGGGAGAGAGAGAGAGAAAGAGAGAGAGAGAATATTATGCTGTTGATTGATTCATCTCGTCTGTTTCGTTCTGCAGAGAGAGAGAGAGAGAGAGAGAGAGAGAGAGAGAGAGAGAGAGAGAGAGAGAGAGAGAGAGAGAGAGAGAGAGAGAGAGAGCCCTCGCTCTCCCCTCTGCTTGTTTTTTGGTCTGAAAGCACACAGAAAAAGGCTCCCTGTTCCTGACCCGCTGCTTTAGTCACAGTCTCTCCGGCCAGCATTGACTCATACCCAACGCATTTACCCTAGACGTGAACTAAAGCCGAATTAGTCCCAGTGCGCTTGCAACGGCGAACCTTTGTCTCCCATAAACTCTGCCTTTCTTTCTCCTTCTCTCTCCTTTTCTCTCTCTTCGATGCCTCTTCCTTGTCCTCCTCCATTTTTCTATGCGTGCACCGTGCAAGCCGTTCCACGGTGACAACCAGGGGTGTGCAGAGAATTTTGGAGAGGCAGGGGCTGAAATTTCTAAAAGGGCCTTTTTGGTGAAAATATGGAAAATAGCAGACCTCCAAGCTCACAACGCGTCGCGCTGCGACGCGTTGTGAGCTTGGAGGTCGGCTATTTTCGGCGTGTGACACCACACCCAACTAAGCATAATGAAGTCAAAACTGGAGATGTGGTGTAACCGCATGGATCCATTCACAGAGAGGGCAAATCGTATTATTTCAACATAAGACGCTGCGTTCAAGTTCAGGAGAGTTTGGACAAGGCAATTCTCTTGAATGCTGCCTTCAGGTATGGCATGGAAAGAGGGACATTTGCATTTCTTTTGCCACAGTAAAAACTACATTCATGGCCTGGAGAGGGCACCTTTTACAGACAGATTTGATGTCTATGTGTGCACGTGCCTAGTGACAACGTGGCACTGAACCTGGCCTGAACATAGGGTTAGTGGGGTCATCCAGCAGTTCCCCCCAGAGAGCGTGGCTGTTACACACCCCGAACCTAAATCGCAGGGTGGGGTCATGGGGTGCACCCTTCTGCACTATACCCTGGTTCATAGGACGACGGCCTGAGCGGGACCTTTGGGGGAGGGGGACCCCCACCTTCACCCCAAGAGCAGCAAACCTCCTCAGGGGTCAGCCAGACAGCCCCGGCAGTCCTGGGTCTATTTTAGTCAAAACAGACAGAGAATTGAGTTCACACAGGAGTGTCTTACCTCCAGTGCTCAAGGGTTATAGCAGTGGGTTGCTTATCAAAGCTCCAGAGCGCACTGAGGTCAGACTCCTAGCGGCGGCTGTGAAGCCGTATCAAGATCTTTCATTAATTTGCACCATACGGTCATTTTTGTTGTTCTGTTGTTTTTGAGCGGTGCGCCTGGAACAGGAGCTATGGCTCCAACATCTGGCTTTGTCCGGTCAAAAACCAATGGGAAAACCTGTTCAAAAATGTCCGGGCTTAAGTAATCTGAAGTGTGGCTACAATGTCCGGCCTACATCCTGGCACAAATAGCTCAAAGTTTGTTGTCCGGTCGAAAACCAGGGAGAAAAGACTTGTTCAAAAATGTCCACGCCAGGGTCCCATTGTCCAAGCTTTGCAGGACGCGCTGTGATTGGCTAGCGGGACGCTTAACTCATGAATAGCATCGCTCACTTAACACCAGGTGTGATTTGAGCGGTGCTTGATGAAATTAACTCATAAATAGTGGGGCGGCATAGCTCAGGGGTAGAGAAACCGACATTAGAGCACGAAGGGTTCCCGAAGGGTTCCCAGTTCGAATCCGGGCTCCCCCTGAGTTAATGTCGAAGGGTCCTTGGGCAAGACTCTGAACCCCACATTGCTCCCGGTGAGCAGGTTGGTGCCTTGCATGGTTTCCTCCGCCACCGGTGTATGAATGTGTGCGTGAATGGGTGAATGTAATGCACAATCTCTGTAAAGCGCTTTGGATAAAAGCGCTATATAAATGCACCATTTTAAATAGCACCACAGTGTCCCTCTGTCGATTTAATGACCTGTACAGATGTATAACTCCGAGAGTGTACAACGGGTCCATTTGGTTCCATTTGTCAGAGTTAAATGAATACTTAGGATTTTACCGTGCATGAGGAGTGAGAGAAACATGTGTAGAGTTACTCAAAATAGCGTGAAGGGCTTGTCTTGCGCTGTTGAGCAGAATGCTCTCGGCGTGCCACCCCCACTGAGCCCCCCCCCCCTCCCTTGTCTTCGCTACGTGTGTGTTTCTGTCTGTCATGCCCCTATATGCGGAGCGAGGGGACATGGCTAATTAAACGGACTATAAGCTGTTGAAAGGGGCCGGACACTGTCAGCACGAGAGGACTTGACACCCTCGCGTTCCTCTTTCGCCGAGGCCGTGCGCTGCACCGAGGGGAGAGGAGGAAGGGGCACGCAGGGGCGGGGTTGTGGGTGGGGGGGTGTTGGGGTGCATGGAGGATCAGCGTGGCAGAGATATAGGGAGGCCCCCATGGGTTACAGCTCCCCTGTCTGCCGGAGCCGTCACAGGGCATGGAGTTGAAGGCATGAAGATGGGGTGGTAAGGGGAGGTGTGGAAGAGGCTGGTGTGAAAAGTATAACTGCAATTCCAGACCCTGCACCTCTCTGGCGCACGCACGCACGTATACTATGCACATGCAAGCACGCACACACACACACACACACACACACACACACACACACACACACACACACACACACACACACACACACACACACACACACACACACACACACACAGGCACTCCATGTCCCCAGCTCCTTGTCCAGGCAAAGTATTCCAGCCCCATACCCTACTACCCTATCCCCCCAACACACACACACACACACACACACACACACACACACACACACACACACACACACACACACACACACACACACACACACACACACACACACACACACACACGTGCACGCTCTCACACACAACACACACACATTCCAGGAGAAAGGGATGGGAGCGTGACAATCGGGAAACAACGGCTGTTAGTTACAGAAAATGCATTACGCTGTGAGCCAGGGGAGTGGAGCGGAGGAGAGGAAGTGGAGGGATTACGGCGGGCTTGGAGACGGAGAGCCAGGGACGTTTCCACCCACAGTAAACTGTCCAGATTTACAAGGCCTCTGGGGACACTGATACCCCATCCATATCCCATCAAACCCTCGCAGATCCTGATTTAAAAATAATCCTAAATCAATGCATGACAGTTGTCAGCGGGGCACGGGGAGGTCAAAACATTCATTAAAGGACAGAAAATGAAATAGACCAGGCAGGCATGCAAGGTACAAGACACTGAACATTAAATTAACAAAAAGAAATTCATTGACTTTGACCTGTAGAAAACGCATATAAGAATAAGAATTTCCAATCATAGCAATGTTGTGAGTCCCTGTCAAACACGAGTGGAAGTCATCAATTGTGGAAGTCATCAATCCATGAGAACCTTTGTGCCAAATGTGTTCAATATGAAGATTGTCCATAGCAATAAGCATCTTTTGGTCCCCCAGCCATATTGAACCTGTGAACGGGATGTATGGACTTCCTGGTGACTTCTATCTTTAGGGGCTTGTGGGCCATCACTTCGAGGTGCCACGGTGAGAACTCTGTCAGGAGAGTTCTTGATAAGCACATCGTCTATCCCCCAACAGGCTGCCTGGAGTCCCCAAATGACCATTATCCTTCTTACTCTTCCTCATTCACGTCTGAAAGAGTGAAGTAATTTCTTCTTCTCCATCTCCCTCTGGCCCCATAGCAGTAAATAACATACTTCACTGGCTTTCTCCCTCTGACTACCTCACTCTCTCTCTCTTTCTCTCTCTCTCTCTCTCTCTCTCTCTCTCTCTCTCTCTCTCTCTCTCTCTGGGTCCAGCTACTGTTGCACTGATGTATGTCTTTTTACTGTGGCAGCGTCTCATAACAGCGGATGCACCGTGGCTACCTCCAGCCTCTCAGAAGACATCCTCCGACAGAAACAGGAAGCAGTTCATGGCGTAGGGTCGCAACCCCACTCATTCAGGCCAATGAGTCAAGTGTGTGGCCCACCCTGATGGAACAGCGGAAGGTTCCGGTCTCACCGGCAAGGTGTGGAAGGATATTTGTTCGTGTGTGTGTGTGTGTGTGTGTGTGTGTGTGTGTGTGTGTGTGTGTGTGTGTGTGTGTGTGTGTGTGTGTGTGCATGAGAGAGAGAGAGCAAGAGGGAAAAGAGTACATACACATCTGTCCAGCAGCAGCAGCTGTGTAACATTATTAAACCAAAGCCCAGAGGCACACCTAAACACAACTGCAGCTGGAACTGATACAGGCCTGCATCCACGGGGGGAAACTACTGTGCAAGGTTAGGTACTGCTATATACAGTATGTATGTGCACTCCTGAGTCCTGACACAGCCTGACATGAGTCAGTGGCTGGGGCCCAGGCCTGTATTATTACACATTTGATTTGTGTTTTTAAGGATTAAGCTGGCTGCACACTGCAATGCGTTTTTTTTTTCGTTGCGTTTTGGAAATCCGAAATCCTCTAAAGCATTTTTCAGGCCGGAGATATAGAGAAGAGAGAGAGCAAAGGACCCACTGGTGACAGTTGCGAAAATCGGAAAAAATCAACCCTAGTCTGAAAAAAATACGAAACGGGTGGCAACGTGATTGACATAACGTGAGGTTGATTTTTGCTCTGAAATTCACTCAGATTTTTTGGCCCAAAAAACGCAGCATAGTGCACCGACCTTTACTATTGCATTTAAAGGGAAACGTTGTCAGGTAAAGGGGGTACTTGGATTCAAAAATCAGGGAAAGGGGGTACTCAAGCCAAAAAAGATTGAGAAACACTGCCATAGTGCATCACAGTGGGCATGGTTTACTGGTCCCACTAAAAAAATCTCCTGTTCATTTCATCATAGACTTTCACGAAGATATTTATAACAATTATGTTAAGCCTCGAACCAAGCCATCCAGGATGGCAGTGAATAATGAAGATTAAACCTTTGTTTCTATGAAAAGAACATTTTGAAAATCGTTAAATAAAGGGAATTTATTAAATGTAGTATATCAAATAATTAAATATTAAAATGTGTTTTCATATAGGATAAGCAATTTTTCCATTTCAATCCTTAAAAGTAATGGTTTTGGACATATGAGGTTTCCACTAGACAAAGAAGATATATAGCAACATATATATAGTCCTTGCCCGTTTGAACATTATGTGCTCCAAATTACGTGCAGTTTGGGTTATGGGGTGTGCGCAGTATATAGGGATTGAATATAGGAGTGATGTCAGTTAGCACCAAATGTGGGCACTGTTTAGTATCAGTGATGTCAGCATGAGTGTATATCGGACAGACTAGGCTACCATCTTTTAAAGAAAACAGGTCACACCAAATTTAATTCTACCTATGAGGGCGGATTCTGCCAATGCTATAGGAATGGAATAATTTCATACCATTCGCGGATTTCTGCAGAAATACGCTCAGTTCCTATTGAAAAGCATCAGAATCTGGCCTCATAGATAGAATTAAACGTCGGCGTGACCATACCTCCAGGACATGGTCAGACCGAAGTCCCAAAGAAACATACTAGACTAAAACAGGTTTACCGTATATTCAAATCATTAATACGCTTTAGGTAAAATTATGTACCTTCTGTCATACTCATAGCCTATACTTTCAAGTCTAAGACTTGAAAGTTCCAATGGTCTGTGGTTTATTCCTCAATAAGCTTCACTTTTATTGCCGTTAGGGTGACTTCAATGCCACACAGAGCACCACAATGTTCAGACGATGCTCAAGTGCAATGTCACGCAGAATAGGAGAGAAAACTTTAAAAACTCCCACTAGCTAGAATACTTCACAAGCTTGCCCATATTGTTTTGGAACAAGTAACAAAACATAGAATTCTGCCATTTCTCAGGGTGTCAAAGCAGAGTAATAACTTGCACAAAAGCCAGACTGCACATACTGTAATGACATTTTTATTGTTCAATAGTCACGGTCTCGAGACCATAACTGCCATGAGTTCACACAGAATTAAGAAAAGCTGGATGTTGTGCATCAGGCCTGACCCCTCCAAGTTTAGAGAAAGACCTTCATTAACACACCCAGAAAAGCCCCTTACAACATATTCACCCATCAACAGAATAGGAATCCCAGAATTCCAATGACAGCAATTATTTTATTTCATTTTATTTTTGGTCAACAGCCTCTTCCTGGATGGATTCACTCTAGTGCCGAAGCGCATCTCATCTTCTTTTTGCTTGATCTTCTTCTGTTGCTGTTAAAAAGAACACATTTAGGAAATCGGTCTCCAAACAAGATGACTCAGACTTCATTTTTGGTCCAGTGTGGTTTACCCTCTCCGTCTTTTCCAGCTCCTTCTCCATCTGGAGGTTGTTCCTCTGCGTTTCGATGTACTTCATGAACTGCTGTCCGTTAACAAAGAATTCCCTGTCGTGCTCCTGTTGCCATGCCTCAACTTGAGCCTTGAGGGTCTTCTCTAACTGGAGACGAAACAGACATCGACACCAAACAGGTCCATATTTTAACACCGAAGACTTTTCTGTGTGCTAAAAGTACCACCACCACCAATGCATGTACAAACAGTAATGATTACATGTAGTCTGACCAAGCCTCGACCTTTTGGGTCTTCAAAATGTCTACATAAACCCTAATAAGGCAAGCTTGAAGACAAATTCATCTTCCCTGTGCCAACAGAAAGCATTTAAGATCTGCTCACCTTGGACAGCCCTTTCTGTACATCCGACATGTGCTTCTGTTCTTTAAGAAGGTTCCCTCCTCGATTGTATAATCTGGAGGGATCATTGGCCTTTTTCTGAGGAGGAAGATTGTATAAGAGTTGTTACTAAACTCAAATTGTACAGTGTCACCTTCATTATCTGGGGGGAGAAAATAATCCTTATCAAATTCAGATTATTCATATTGCATATTCAGTAAGAAAAAAACAAAACGTAAATATAAATATGCTGTATAGTCAACACAATGTATACACACACATCTTTAGAAAACATACAGAGTACTCACATCAAGCTCCACAAACAATTCCCAATTTTCTTTCCACCGTGTGACTCCCTCAAACAGCGCTCTGTGGTCCTCATAGTACTTCTTCAGAATCACCACCTCCTGTTCATGCAGGCTGAGAAGCTCCTCTGTGAAGTGATCTTGAGAAAGATGCATGGTTGTTAAAAAGATCCCCTTTATCCAGTTGCGAGGCAAGGTAACACATGCATCAAATGCAGAGACAGTGTAGTGCCTCAGTTATCTAGATCAAACCAAGAACCTAAAGTCTAAACAGTATAAGCTTAAAAAAAGGTCACCCATCCAAATTACATGTGAACCTTTTCATAAGACTGCATGTCAAGGCTAGGTCAAGCACTAAGGGCTAAGGTGGTGTCTGAAGAGGCAAGTCTTCCGATTATGGCAGGACATTGCTAGTGAGTCTGCAGTTCTATGCAATGAGGAGTTTGTCAAACCCTTTATTCTACTAAAGTAAAAGCATGTGTACACTACAAAGGTGCAGATTCAAGGATTACAAAACTGGTATTAATAATACCAGAACTAACAAGTGACTCATTATCGGATTATCAATTAGGGATGCAACCTGGCGAATATGACACATTTATTTAAATGTTTTAATATAAATGAGTCAAACTGTTATTTTATACTTGTTCTGTGTTGTGCAAAACATTTTAAATAGCTAATATACAAGCTCATACGTTGTGAACTTGTGGATCAGCCATTTACAACATAAAAAAATAATGTTATCACCTATAACGACATGCCCACAAATTAGGGATAGATCATTTTCATTTTATACATTTTCCTTATGAATTAACTGTTATTAATAATCACATATTTCCATAGCAGATATAGGTGTCGGGTCAGCCACTCATCATCGTAGTAGGCAGTGAAGGCTTGTCGCTGCACCTGGCTGTAGAAACACTGGTCCCACAACAGGACAAGCTCAGCTCTGATGACCTCGGTGAAGGATTTCATGTTCTTCAACTTGAGCACCTCCACACGCTGGAGCTCATCTTCGAGCTACACACAACACACACACGTCACAACAGGCAATGACGTTGATCTTGATCAGTAAATGTTGACAATGACAAACAGTATAACGAACAGAAATGTCTTACTGCCACTCGATTCCTCTTCTTGGAATTGACCATGTGGTCAGACATGGCCTCCCTCTCCTCCTGAGGAATGTGCAGTCTCGCCCACAGATCCTGGATCTTTGAACGGATGGTGGAACAATACTGCTCATTCTGTAGCCTTGCTTCTTCCATCTGGTGGAACAATAAAAAGGATGGGCAAGTCTTTCTATGAGCCCCCCATCACAGCTTTATCTACCAGACAGGAGTAAATCTGAACCATGGCCTACTTGTCAAATATTTCTCACCCTATAGCTCACAATCTATTTCAATCTTGTAGATTGGCCATTTTCACGGATGGGATTTGGTTTAGAATGAAGAAAAAGAGTGGAAAAGCATAGAACTGGTGTTAAAGTGCAACTGAAGTCTTTACCTGACCGAGGTGCTGTTTGAGGGTGTCAAGGTTTTTGATGGACAGGCATAAATACTCCTCATCCTCACAGAACACCTGCTTTTCAAAACTTGGTTCAGTAACCAACTCTAGATCATCCATACATGAAATGACCCGCTTCTTAATGTTGTCGAACTCTTCAAGCCTACCCTCCTGAGAAAGCAGACAGTAAGCAGGAATACAATTTAATTTCTGTGATTCAAATGTATAGGGTTGAGTACTCTTGAAGAATACGAGCACACGCCACTCATTCTTATAAACACAGATTTTATCTGCAGGCAGTGATGTTCAGTTTTACAAGCTCTTCTCAGCTACTTGACAGACAAGTCTCATTGGTCAGTGACAAATGTCTACAAACAAGATAGCATTTTAGCAATGAAAACAGAAAATGGTGGCCAGTGAAGGGCCATTTATAGTTACGTATGGTTGATTTTGTGTACGTTTGGGGGTGAGAGAGACCGTACGGTAATTGCGTCAATATGCATAGTTCCGTATACGGTCTCTGTGTTACATATGTTCAATAAAGCCAATGTACATACTGTATCCACTAGATGGCACCCAAATGCATCTTCCCAATGAGCAAATGCTACAGCGCCTACATTGTTGACAGAGAGGTTTATAGGCACCCTTGGATATACACTCGGATTGAACGACCTGCAGAAAACACTCTCCCGTCGGCGCTAGTCACTGTGCTGTCTGGGTATATTATATAAAAAGGACTGGAGAATGGATGAGCGTGGACACGCAGTATAGCGGTATAAGCGACCGCCTAGTGCGCAATCTCAAGGGGGGCGCCGCCGACAGTTAATGAGCCACCCAAACCGAACCAAAACCGACTACAAACACCCCAAAACCCGCAAAAATCGTGTGCGCGGGAGTGGAGAGAGCAGGCGCATTCGAGAGAGCTGGCTGGCAGCGGGTCTGCGTCCTGGCCTGTTCACTACTGTTCAGCGTGTTGTTAATGGTTACTTTGTGATTTCTTTCTATCTTTTTTTAATGCCCACGGCAATGCATGAGGTCACTTCCACATACGAAATGGAGACCAGAAAAAAGACGAAACATACCCTCACTACTGCCCCCACGGTTAACAAAAGTTCGCCACGGGTAGTTCATGTGTACGTACGTTTTTATCGGTTTTAATCCGTCAGGTTGGGTGTTGTCCGTAAGGTTACGGAGAAAGACAATTACGTCCGGACCTACGGAGCAACCGGATTAAATGACTCTCCCCCTCCGTTTCTTGTGTATTCCTGCGGTCCTTATGTACTACTATGCATGGTACTTGAGAGGAACACACACCCACTTACACCCAATTCCAAAAGTAATGTCCTCACCATGCTCCAGTGCTTCAAAAAAGTAGCCATACAATGTCAGAAACCAAGCAGCAACTACAGACAGTGCAACACAGATAGATAAAAACATGTTAAACCTTCTCTTTGGCCAGGTTGTCCAGGTAGGAGCGGTAGTGCTGTAGCTGCTCCAGGGATGGTACACCATCATGGCTGATGTCATAGGGGGAACACCACATCAAGTCACACAGCTTACGGTCTTTCGACACAAGACCGCGAAGCTCTTCCATTCTGTGACTCTTCTGTCTCTCCAAATCCTTCACACATGTGCGAGTTGCCTTCTCCAACTCTAGCAGGGTGCCTCCCGTTTCTGCCTAAAGACACATGGTGACAAAGGATTTTAATGGACTTCATAAAACACATGAATGAAGTAATCGTAAAACATGCGTCTATATTGGGAATGTACCTCAAAAGGGGGCAGATTAAGTGTTTTGCCCAGCACTTCAATTTCCCGCTGAAACTGTCTGATGGATTCTTGGATTCTTGTCTTCATATTCTCTTCCTCCACAATCATTCTGTCCAGCAATTCCTTTATACAAGTTAACAGAATGTTTATCAGCTATCCGGTTACCAAATAACGACTTTTGCAAGATAATGTGGAACTCACTTTAATGTGTTTAGACACACAACGTGTTCTCTCTTCACGCTGTTCTTCTAGAAGGCCTACATCCTCCCAAATGTCCTTCAGTTTAAGCAAGGCCTTGTTGAGGTAGATCACTGCCTCCTCTGCATGGACCTCACTGGAATCAAAGGAACAATGAGGTCAAGTTAGAGAAAGTTCAAGTGTAACAGTGTGATAGTCTAACAGTCAGTGGTTCTCAACCCATTCAGGCTGTGACCCCCAAAATATTCATATCTGACTGGGGACCTTCTCACCCCAGTAGGAGCGAGATCATTTAGCGACCTACAACCGGGTTGCGACGTGGTCGGTAGTTTTCAGCGACCGGGTCGCTAAATCGAGCGACCGGGTCGCTAAATCGAGCGACCGGGTCGCTAAATCACCGACCGCGCCGCTAAATCGACCGACCCGGTCGCTAAATCTACCGACCTGCCTGCAGTTTTAGGTCGGTAGATTTAGCGACCCAGTCGGTCGATTTAGCGACCCGGTCGCTCGCTTTAGCGGCGCGGTCGGTGATTTAGTGACGCGGTCGGTGATTTAGCGACCCGGTCGGGAGGTTGCGTGGCAGGTTAGCCTAACTGAGGTAAGGTTACTGAGGTTAGGTTTAGGGTTAGGGTTAGGGTTAGGGTTAGTAGCCCGGTGGTCGGTGGAAGCGACCACCGGTCGGTGGATTTATCTACCCGGTCGCTGGATTAGCGTCCCGGTCGGTGGAATTAGCGTCCCGGTCGGTGGAATTAGCGACCCGGTCGGTGGTTTTAGCGTCCCGGTCGGTGGTTTTAGCGTCCCGGTCGGTCGATTTAGCGACCCGGTCGGTGGTTTTAGCGTCCCGGTCGGTGGTTTTAGCGTCCCGGTCGGTGGTTCTAGCGTCCCGGTCGGTGGTTTTACCGTCCCAGTCGGTCGATTTAGCGACCCGGTCGCTGAAAACTACCGACCACGTTGCGACCCGGTTGTAGGTCGCTAAATGATCTCGCCCTCTCTCTCTCACCCTGACGAGCACTAAGAGTTGAGGAATTACTTTGTCTAACACTGTTCTATGTGAAAATAAAAAATTTTGCCTCTAATATTTGACAATTTGGCCAATGTTTAATTTGTCTTTTAGAGGCATTAAAAAGGGGAATCCACCCATTTTCAATAATGAACTACGTCATTAATATACCTTATTGGAGTTCTGTGGAAATACACCCCCCCCCCCCCCCCCCCCCACACACACACACACACACACACTCTTTTTAATTTCCACACAACTCCAAGGTATATTAATGAATGAATGAGTTCAATATTGAAAATGGGTAGTTTCCCTTTTAAATTATCACTTTAGAAATGTGAATATAGCCCACCCTCTATTGGCTACACTTAAACTATGTTGGTTTGTTTATTGTTGAGGGAGAAAACAATGTTGCACATTAAGTTAATCATCTGGGGGGCCCCAAAATAATTTCAGGGGTCTCGACCCACAGGTTGACCACTGGTCTAACAGATCTAGCCTGGAATCAGTCAAATCCGGTGCAAAAAAGGAAGGCTATAACAGATCTGGAGTGGACAGAAAGAGCTTGCTTAAAAGCAGAGAACAAATTTAGTAGGCCTATCTCAAACAGTAAAAAGATAGAATTTTTTGGAAGAATAGGAGAGTTTCCCATTAGTAAAAGTTTATGCTCATTCAGACCCTTTTAGAGAAAACAGAACTGAAGCATACTTTACAATTTACATCCAGCATATTTAAAATATTTATTTCATTTGTTTCTGTCAACTTGACATTAACAGCTGTCTCATTAGGCCTACTAGCCAGGATTAGGACACTAAGCAAAATGTTAACTTTTTAAATGAACTTTACAATAACTTTACAATAACACGCAGATCGAAGAACAGTTTAATCTCAATTTCACTACATAATAGAAATGCGTTAGCTCTGGTCCATCACGCTCTGACAGACCCGTCGAAAAATGAATAGACCGCGTTTTTTCAGCCCACCAGCGCTCAACTTGAGTCAAAATAAACAAAACTACTTCCCTATACTCACCAAACCAAAGGTAGTTTTGCATTGTTGAAAGTCTATTCTCCGCGGTGGCGAGCCCCTCAGCACCCACCTACTCTGTAAAATACATTATTTTTGTCATGAAATAAAACGCACCCACCTCGAGCCACCCAGCGGCCACCGCATATACAATGGTTCGCAACCCGGAAATAAGCGGCGTTTGAGTTGGATGCACTTTATTTCATGCCAAAAATAGTGTATTTTGCAGATTGGGTGGGGTGCTGCGGGGCTTACCACCGTGGAGAATAGACTTTCAACAACGCAAAACTAGCTTTGGTTTGGGGAGTAGTGAAGTAGTTTTGTTTATTTTGACTGAAGTTGAGCGCTCGTAGGGGCTGAGAAAACGCGGTCTATTCATTTGCCAACGGGTCTGTCACTCTGGACCAGAGTTAGAAATGCGTATGCCTGCGCTACTACTAACCTTCTCCTTATGCTCATGGTCACACAGGCTGAGTCACAATTAAGCTGATTGTGGCGTGCAGTGAAGTAATAAGTGGAGTGATGCGCGACGTGAAGTTTGGAAGGCTTGACCATAGATATATATAAGAAGGCTAGATGGCGCAAGGCGGAGTCGGCGGCGTCGTTCACTGGCGGCCATCTTAGGACAGGACCATCCCCCGCGTCCTGCCGTTGTATTGTGCCTGTAAGGTGAGTGATCTGCACACTTAAATACTCTTTACTCTCTGAAATCTTGACCGATTTACTAACGGTTTGGATTATTACAAACATTATTAGCGTGGCTATGAGCTCAGGCTGGTTGACATGTTGAAATTGAAGCTTTTCATTTCGAAAAAAGAGCATGCAGCATAGTTAAGTGACATGGCTGCTTGCACAAGTTCATCAAGACAACAACAATCGAGATTTTCAAATATTATCAGGTTTTCCTGAGACCAATAACGATTTCATGACAACTAATCTTTTGTCTAAATTACATTTATTTGTGTGGATATTGTTGTATTTTTTAGCTGCAGGCTAAGAGACAAGAAAGAGGCTGTGAGTGTGAGCTAGACCTATATCTTATTACAAAGTTGACAGCAAAGTTACAATGGTGGGAGAGGCAGAATTACATGATTTCCAAGCGGTTTGGTTTGTTAAAAATATCTTACATTTAGATACATTGATACAGGGAATTGCTGGCTTTTTGTTTACAGAAATAGGCCTAGGCTACTGTATGTGAACTTAAGTCTGTTGTGAAGATGCCTGATTGTTTTGCTGCCTAATGCCTATGGCTGCTCCAATGAAAGGAGTAGGCCTATCCAAATGGAACCTGTGGGATCACCTGCCACAAATATGACAATATTATATTATAATTAGGATAATCATTATGTACAATACAAGTTCTGCTTCACAGGAACAACAGGGCTGTGAGATAATAACATTGCAAGAGTGTTGTTGACCCTGGCTTTTAGAAATATTTCTACCACCTGTTTACACACTTTTTAACTCTTTTATTGTGGTTGTCTTATTCCCAAAGTTTGCATAGGCTAATGCATACATGCATACATACATAGTGTACATAGGCCTACATACATCCTACATAAATCCTTAAAGGAGTAGTTCACCCCCAAAACGACTTTTTTTATATAGATTATTCACACCATGGAGACTTGAGTTCAATAATTGTGGGCTCGCCTATAAGGCGAGCACACTTTAGATATTGTCATTATTTATTTATTTATTTATTTATAGTAGACGGGATCTTCGGTTCCTTTCTACTCCTACATACTTAGTGAGAAAATGAAAATAAAAACATCAATGTGTTCAGCTTACAGTGGCGACGTGTGCTATTATTTTATACAGCAATCGGCCAAATGGTGGCGCTGTAGGAAGCCTTCGAAAGTGCGATCTTTGGACAGGTATAGCTCATGCTGTGTTATACATACAGCCATGAAACCTGTATACACTTATGCGTCTCCTCATGCCGAACAACTTTTACCCTCTAACTTTTGACCTCTGACCTTTAGTTCTCCCACAATTCGGAATAATATGAAAAACAGTAAAAATCTATCTCCTCCTGGGATTTTCGCGTCAAGTGCACAAAACTTTTTTCACATGAACTTTGGACCAATACGGTCAGATTGATCAACCAGATTTTTTTTAAAGTGAAATATATTTTTTTAATAATTCAATCAATATTGCGGTTTTATGCAAATTATTCTTCAGCCTCTAAATCATACATGCAAAGTTACACGTTCATGGCATTTGGCAAAGATGTGGAGGGTTAGTCAAAGTATCACTGAAACCAATTTTATTCCAATCGGCCAAAGGGGGGCGCTATACGAAGCGTTTGAAAATTCAAACTTCAAACGGGCATAAGTCATGACTCGTTTCGTTTGAAGACATGCAACTTGTTACACGCGTGCTTTGACTCGAGCGGAAGACATCTATGTCGTTGTTAAGTAAGCTCCGCCCTTAGATTTTCCGCCATTTTGAGCAGTTTGTAAAACGCGTAAACCCGCTTATATTCTGAAATTTTCGTTCCACGTGCACAAAACTTTTTTTACGTGAACTTTGGACCGATATCTAAAGATCTGTCAGATCGGATTTCTTTAAAATTGAAACATGCTTTTTTAAATAAATTCAATGAATATTGCAGTTTTATGCAAATTATTCTTCTGCCTCTAAATCATACATGCAAAGTAACATGTTCATGGCATTTGGCAAAGATGTAGAGTGTTAGTCCAAATATCACTAAAACCAATCTTACTCCAATTGGCCAAAGGGGGGCGCTATATCATTTTGAGCAGTTTGTGAAACGCTTAAACCCGTTAGGATTTTTTTTAGCAATTTGCATGAAACATTCTACACACAATCTAAGGACCTTTATGTAATATGCCTATGAAGTGCACACACACAAAAAAATAAAAATAATAAATATAGCTGCAAGCAGCGATAAAGTGGCCAAAGCCAAAAACACCTCAAATCATGAAGACAGCCTGCAATGTGCGTGAAATCTTGCAAGCACATTCCCAATAGGTCAAGGAGCAGATACCACCCTTCTTACATTGGCCTGTTATAGCGCCACCAGCGGGTCAACTTTTGCACAACACATTTTTGGAACAAAATGGACCAATCTTTGACGTCAGTAACGTCAAAGAGAGCGCTGCCTGCGATCTTGACATTTTGTACATTTATAGCCATTGTTTTCTGGCTTGAAGCGAGCCCACAATTGTTTCGAAGGAACAATATTTTCTAGTTTCTTTTTGTGTTTGTCACATTCTTCACAAAAAAATGATTATAGTAAATTTACCTCCATTGATTCCGGATGGGGACGAATGCATTTGGGTCCCCTTCCGGAATCAATGGGGGTAAATTTATTGGGGTAATAATAATATTAATAATATTATAATAATCTGTCTACTGCTAATTTCAGGATTTGTTGTGCGACGCTCTTTGAAGAAGCTGTCCTGTGATGTCTGCCGGGCCAGCCTTGTGACCGATGCTGAATCTGCCTGTAAGGACAAGAGCTACCACCTGCTGACCCTGAAAAGCAATGGAGGTCTGGTGATACCATCTGTTCTGAAGGCATGGTGAAGGCAGCAGAGTGGGTCGTTCGCCAGGCATCTGCAGAATCCAGATGAAAACAGCCCATAGGATAGGAGGATAGGTTCAGAGGATGTGTTTTTGCTCAGGCATTGACAGTCACCACCATACACTGATGAAGTTAGTTATGTCCCTGTTTTTTAAGCTGAGGCTGCACCATATTGCTAAAATGACTACCCAAAACAGTCCTTTTTAAAGGCCATTCGCTCAAACTCTGTGTGCACATACGGAAGCCTAATTTTGGCTTCGAGC
Organism: Nannobrachium achirus; assembly: GCF_963921795.1. Taxonomy (NCBI): domain Eukaryota; kingdom Metazoa; phylum Chordata; class Actinopteri; order Myctophiformes; family Myctophidae; genus Nannobrachium; species Nannobrachium achirus. Next base: position 39,848,664 of record NC_137830.1, read on the forward strand.
CAATGTTCCTCAGTGGTTTATACTGTATATATATATATATATATATATATATATATATATATATATATATATATATGTGTATATATATATATATATATATATATATATATATATATATATGTATGGAAACATTTCATCCACAATTCCATGCTGTATTGATCTGGTACCATAGGAGAGATAACAGGCAAACAATGATCAAATAAAACATTCTTCTACATTCTATAATTGTGTAGTCTTCTTGTAAGTAATGCAGATGTTAAATAATGGGTCATTTTTCCCCCAATGAATGTATTTGAGTCTGGTTTACCTCCTTTTTAGGCTTTACATTTAAAGTTGACTCCAAGCAAGAACGTATGAGCCCATGAGTAGTGCACTGAATGTCATCTGAGAAAAGGAACCCACTGTGATTTTGCTATTCAGTTAATGCTACAGGTATACTTGATGATGGTAAATCCTGTCTGTCTCTCTACACTGCCACACCACCGCCCTCTCAACAGCCCCCAACAGTTCCAGTCTAACCCCCAACCTCATTGATCATTGTTGAGCTGTTCAATACAATATTGGTCCATTGAACCTTCAAACAGGTGTACTGCATGTAGCCTACTTCAATATCAAGGGCCACCAAAAGCTACCTGTGCAGCATGGGGTTTAACACAAAAAAAAAAAGATTATTATATATCATGATTATTGCTGTTATGACTATAGTTGGTATATATTATGTATGTACTCGTCTAGCTGTTAGTGGTCTGATTTCAGAGGGAGGGGAGGATTGGTCATGTTACTGATTGGGAAATGACTTGCAGTTGCAGTGCTGAAATAAAATGTATTATTTTAGTTAAAAAAGAGGTTTATTTGGTTTTGTTATGTCCTTAATAAAATAACCTTGAAGCCCCATCTCTAATCTCATATTTTACAGAATGGCAACATGAGACTATTTTATATGAAATAAATATAAGCCAAATGAGACAGTTTTTTATATTAAATAAATACATTGATACATTTAATACATAATGTATTAAATAATATAAATATTACTAATAATGGAACTATTACATGTTATATTTACAATATAAATACAGTGTGTATAGCTAATTGCTTTACTTTACCTATATACTTAATGTTATTTCATATGGAAATCCATGGTTATAATTATTCTAAGTATACAGTAACGTAGCTACGTTTCTTAGGTTTATAACAAACCAATCCGTTTCAAAATAGGTTGAAAATTGAGCAAGCTCTGGTCATTTAAATAGTTCATGCACTATAGAAATGAATGTTAAACTGGGCGATCGGTCCTGTCCCAAGATGGCCGACCTGTAGCGTCGTCAGTCCCCATTGGCCAACAGCGGGCGTGAGCTATCTAGCCTTTATATATATCTATGGGCTTGACTAGATGGAGAAGGGGAGTTTAAATGAGGCGGCAGGTTGTCATCAGCGCGTGCTACTTGATGACGCCAGCACGCTATCTTGTCCCAGCCAATGAATGATATATAGAAGCAATCAAACAGCACAAACACAATAGACAGTAAATAGCCTGGACACATACAAGAAAGAAAAAGTGACATAAAAAACAAAAGCACAACGGACAAATAAAGAAACAAAACAATATATCTTAAAAAAGCAGTGAAGGGCAACGGCGCCGGAGTCGGGGTTTTTTGGACTGTTCCGCCACCCCACTTTTCAGGCTCGACCTTTTTTTTCTTCTTTTTTTCTGTCTTTTTTTCCCCCAATCGGCGCTGTAGTCCCAACGTTCCCATTGTGTTGCTTGAGGTTGCCGCGACCGGCGACCCTCTAGACATGCTAATTGCTTCCAATACACAAAGTATCTGTGCCAAACATGTTGAACCGGTTCTTGTCCGCCCGTGTTGAATTGACGGCACATGCAGGCTTCATTGGTGTAAAGTAACTGAGTACATTTACTCGAGTAGGCTATTTTTATTCCACTACAATCTTTTGAAAACAGAGATACTTTGCAAATTTCGATTATTAGGCTATAAAGGCATACATAACCACTTCAGCCCTACATTTAGGCCATTTGAAAATACAAGCTCACAATATTGCTTAATCTGCTCAAATATTTGTATCTATGGTGGCTAAATTTGTGAAATGACTTTGACTATAGGCTCCGTTTTCTTTATACAGCCTACATTTTGATACCAAAACGTCATTACTCAAGCCAAGGCTTACATTTTGAACATGGGATTTCTACTATTTCTACTTTTACTTAAGGAAAACTGAGTTTTGGCTGACGCAATTTGTTTCCCAAATATATTGCTTTGAGAGCACCTTTTGTTTGACGTCATGAAATGCTTGTTGTCTCCGCCTTATATGGCAACCCGGACATGGCCGCGCTGCAGCCTCAGTCAGTCTCTCTCCTGTGAGAGGAGGCAGAAAAGTTTGTAAGCGGCGTGGTGAGCTAAACAAGGTGTGTTTGAAACTGCAACTTTTGTCGTATTTTTGATGCACTGTTTAAGTTTGATTGCAAATATTTTGAGTTTCATTGATGGGTTGTTTATTTGTTTTGGTTTCAGTTGTTCACTTTGTAGCCCAATATGTTGGATCCCTGGACTCATTCATTCCCTTTGTTTTCCCATGCAATCAGAGAGGTGATTTAATTTCTGTATTTTTTCCTTTTACCTTTTTTGTCATGATTTATGTTCTGTATGCTGATTATTATTTTCTCTCACTCACAGTTTTGACGGGTTTAATAAACTCTGTAAAAAACGAAACACCTGACTGGTTTATGACGAAGGGAGTGACAGTCAAAACTCCGTGTAACTGCTGCCATTAACGGCTATATTGTCATTATTTGTTGTTTTCTAAGTTTGTTAGTATTTTCTTATTCTAATCAAAGTGGTGCACCGGAAGTTGCCATCCTATGTGTGTTCCGGCTAGTTTGCCATATAGTGTGCTGGTTAATGGCTCCCCAGCAGCTCAGTGTGGTGCACACGTCCGTGCGGACGGACGTGTTTGTTAGCAGCATGGCGCTGGCAACGTTTGACAAGTTCATGTACTCTTTGATGTCTCGCTACCTTCATTGTTGTGGATGCAGCCAGTGAGGTAAATGGATTGCTTGTCTTTTGTATTATCATTTCCTTATGTTTGAGTTACCCATGTTATGTTTTCTGTTCTATTATTTACTGTGCTTGTATTGTTTATGCTTTATTTACAGTTTTACGTTGGTTTTGGAGGCATTTCAAGTGCGCTTAATAAACCACCAGTACAGAGAACAACCTGACTCGTTTTTGGTCAATGAAGGCAGTGAAAGTAAAACTCAATGCATCGATCCGATCCACGGCAACTCAACTCAACCTGTGTGGAGGTCTTCCAGACGGCGGCCGCTCTTCTGATCTGGCAGGCAGGAGTCCTGCTGCCGAACGGGACCAAGCGACGCCCCCGCGGGCCGTTTTTAGACACGCACTCGCTGTTCCACGGAGCTGCATATTGGACGGTCAAAGAACCTTTCTCGCCTAAAGAGCACAGTGAACCACGCGACTTTGCCAGCTATAAAGACAGACTCCTAAGGTTAGTGCACAGTCTGCACAGTTCAAGGCAAAGAAGGAACTGACTGGTGCTACTAGCATGTTTCAGGTGCATTCAAGAGACATTCATTCAAAGCAAGAAGAGAAAGATCGCATTGTTATGCAAATTATGAATGAGCTAATGGAATGTTATTCATAGCCTAGTTTGTTTTGGTCTTTAAAGTGTTGCATAATGTATTAACGTATTCAGAGAATTAAATCTAAGGTTAATTTGACTTGGGACTTATGGTTTAAGTGTATGGTTATAAGTTAAGTGTGTGGGTTATAAGTAAAGATGTCAAAGTAACAACTCAAGCAAGTGAGTTGATAAGGACATTTAAAGAACCTGCTCCAGAAAGTTACCTACACAAGTTAAAGAACCAGTCCAACAAATGGAATTTAAAGAGTTTAAAGAAAGCTTGCAAACCAAAAGATCAAAGGTTTTGTTGTTCAAGTTTGATTGCGTTTATGAACACTGGAAGGTCCAAGCAAAAAGAACCAAAAAGGGTGTCCTTAACCAGGCTCCAATTGAACATTTGAGAGAGGAAGTAAAGGCTCTTGTAAAGCACTCTGAAGAATTAAATTGCATTTACAATGAATATTGTGAAATTGAAACTCCAGCCAGTGACCTGCATTGCAGGCTTGACAAATGTAACAAAGTCACAAAGTATATTGTCCAGACTGCTCAGGTCCACATTGAGGGGATGGATGAGGATTCTGAGTGGCCTGAAGAGAAGGAAGCTGCAGCCATACTGGCAGTTCTGAGGAGGGTGGTAGAGCAGGAGCAGCAACAAAGGGAGCTGGAGCAGATGAAGGTAGAGTGCCTTGCAAGAGAACACGCAATGGAGCAGATCCGACAAGACATTAAGCGTTTGGAGGCACTCAAAATTCAATATGGCCCACAAGCTCAACCAGAATTGAGCTTGGCTGCTAAAGGCACCCCAACCCTGGTTCAGCCCAAAGGCACCGATGCTTCTGCCTCTCTCAAGATGAACAAGACAGCAGAAGAGGTGAAGCCTGTTAAGAAAGCAGTTAAAGCCAAGAAGCCTGCTGCACACAAGCAACCTGCAGCAGCTACGAAGCCCAAGAAGGTGGAAGCAAAGAAGCCTGCTGCACGCAAGCAACCTGCAGCAGCTAAGAAGCCCAAGAAGGTGGCAGCCAAGAAGCCTGCAGCCACAAAGAAAGCACCCAAGAAAGCCAAGAAGCCTGCTGAAAAGAAAGCAGCAGCTAAAAGCCACAAGTCCACCAAAAGCTCCAAGAAAGATCGAGGCCATGAAATAAGGTACTGGAGAGGGGAGAAGGAAAGGACAAACTTTAAGGAGAACAGGAAAAAGGGTCTCTTACAGGATGCTAATGTGCGAGGCAAAAATAGTCGACCACCTGACTAAAGACATGCTGTGAAACCGGTTGCTCATTTGTGTTTTTGAAGTCCAAGGTCTCAAAGTCAAAGGTCTCATGAATTGGTTATTTGAATTGTTGTACATTGAAGTTTGTGGGGTTTAATGAGATGTGAATTATTTAAAATAAGATGGTTCTCACTTTTGATGTATTTTAAAGAGTTCAAGGTCATTTGAAATCACAGAAGTGATTTGGTGGGGAGTGTAACTGCTGCCATTAACGGCTATATTGTCATTATTTGTTGTTTTCTAAGTTTGTTAGTATTTTCTTATTCTAATCAAAGTGGTGCACCGGAAGTTGCCATCCTATGTGTGTTCCGGCTAGTTTGCCATATAGTGTGCTGGTTAATGGCTCCCCAGCAGCTCAGTGTGGTGCACACGTCCGTGCGGACGGACGTGTTTGTTAGCAGCATGGCGCTGGCAACGTTTGACAAGTTCATGTACTCTTTGATGTCTCGCTACCTTCATTGTTGTGGATGCAGCCAGTGAGGTAAATGGATTGCTTGTCTTTTGTATTATCATTTCCTTATGTTTGAGTTACCCATGTTATGTTTTCTGTTCTATTATTTACTGTGCTTGTATTGTTTATGCTTTATTTACAGTTTTACGTTGGTTTTGGAGGCATTTCAAGTGCGCTTAATAAACCACCAGTACAGAGAACAACCTGACTCGTTTTTGGTCAATGAAGGCAGTGAAACTCTGCATTCATCAGTGATCCAAGGCGTCCTGGAGGAGGTTCGTCAGCTAGCAGCCCGGCCAAATCAGCGGAGACACAGGGCCAGGCGGCGCCTTTCAACAAGCGCTAGCCCGTTGTGCTACAGACTGGTGCGGAGCTGCTGGAGTAGCCTACCCCTTCATCGCCCCCCTCCCCCCCTCATTCACCCTTCCCTCAAACAGAGTAAAGCGACACGAACATGTACTTGTCAGCACCACAAACGCGTAACGGCACAAGAGGTTAGTACACACACGAGAGTCTAAAGGAATGTGTGCTATCAAAGGTGCTTGAAGAGATTTTAAACATTAAAGAGACATTTGAGAAGAGATCACATTACTTGCATTGAAAACGGATCATATGAGTGAAACAAAGACTTTTCGGTTTTATTGGTGAAATATTGGTGGTTCTTAAAAAATGCATTATGGGTTTGTTTAATTAAATGTAAAAAAAGAAAAAACGGCACTTTAAGGTCTGCAGGAAATTGATTTATCTGGTTTTTAAGCTTTGGTGTTTTATTGGTTTTGGTTTATGGTTTTGTGAAAGATGTCGCTAAACGCAGATGGGTCAAAGACGGCTGAAAAGTCACTAGCACAGACAAAGCAAGCAGAAATTCTTACTCCTGAAGTTGGTACTGAACCACGCAGAGGAGAGCGAGAGCGCACACTTACTGAGAAAGGGAAAGGTTTCCTAGCTACCAAATTAAATGCATTACTGGGTAAATTTGACCGTGTCTACGCACACTGGAAGGTCGAGGCTAAAAATACAAAGAAGGGCATTGTTAATGACACTGAACTTGAAACTTTGCAAGATAATGTTGATGTGTTGGAAAGGTATTCAAAGGAGCTAAATGAAATATATAATGATTATCGTAAAGTGGAAATTCCAACACTCACCGTTCGTCGCAGAATCGATAAATGCAATGAGGTTACATCAAATCTTGTCCGTAATGCAAAAACTTTGATTGAACAAACTGGGGAAACGCTTATAGACTGGCCAGAAGTCAGCTCTGTATTTGACAGCAGTACCACGTCAAGCGTGCCGGTTACAAATCAAACATTTCCACAGCAAGTTCAACTTAAAGATTCCAACAAGGCTGCAGCTGAATTTAACGCCACCAAAGCATTTCTAAGGTTAATGGCCGAACAGGAGCAGCAGCAGCGACGGCTCAACCAGCTCGAAGAAGAGGATCTAAAAAACAAAAGAGCAATGGAAGAAATAAAAAGGGAACAAGATCGTTTGGAAAAACAAAAAAGACTATGTGCAGCTAAAGCAAATATCCCGGTGTACAATGAAAATGGGGAACCTCTGAGTGCAGCAGAAAGCAATGTGCAAGACCAACCATCATCACAAGAGGTCGCCATTACACCTGAACATGAAACCCTAAAGCTGGTCAAGGTGCTCTCTGAGGCTATCTCATCTAATCGGTTGCCTATACCGGAGCCCGACATTTTCAGCAATGATCCATTGAAATACAACTTATGGAAAACGTCATTTCAAACCTTAATTGAAAGGAAAAACGTCCCAATAGTGGAAAAAATGTATTTCCTGCAAAGATATATAGGCGGAGCAGCCAAAGAGGCTGTAGAGGGATATTTTTGGATGGATACTGAGGACGCATATTTCTCTGCATGGAACGTATTGGATGAGCGTTTTGGAGATCCATTTATTATTGCGAAGGCATACCGGGATAAATTGCACAGCTGGCCAAAAATAATACAGAAGGATGGAGTGGAACTGCGTAAATTTGTTGATTTTCTCAGGAGTTGTGAATCCGCTATTGCACATAACGGACACTTAAGAATCTTGGACGATGCAATGGAAAATCAAAAGCTTGCAAGCAAATTGCCAGATTGGCTAATCCCAGGATGGAATCGTTCAGCCACCACATACCAGCTACAATATGGAAAATTTCCGAATTTCAGCTATTTCGTAACCTACCTCAATCTCGAATCCAGTATTGCCTGCAACCCAATAACGTCATACAGTGCTCTGAAACAACTTGAATCTGATGGACACAGTAAATTCAGAAATCAAACAGCAAATGCAAAAACATTCAATACAACCACAGAAAGGCAACTAATCACCTGCCACCTTTGTAATAAAACTGGGCATGGACTAAGCAACTGTCGCAATTTCCAAGCAAAACCACTTGCCGACAGAATTCAGTTCATACAAAGGGAAAGGCTTTGTTTCGGATGTTTATCACCTGGTCATCATTCAAAGGGCTGTAGGAACAAAATGACATGTGACATTTGTCAGAAACGTCACCCAACCTGTATTCATAATGATCAGCCCTTCGAGCCCAGAAAGGAAGCTCATTTCAACAAGGATGAAGGACCATCAGCATCTGTGCAAACTGATTCTAAAATATCTCACAGTGTCTCACAGGATGGAGCTGTCAATCAAACCTCTTCTATTGTACCTGTCTACGTCTCGACCCCTGAGAATGATGGGAAAGAAATCCTCGTATATGCTATGCTTGATACCCAAAGTGACTGTTCCTTCATCCTTGAGGAAGTTGCAGACCAATTAAATGCATCTGCGGAACCAGTCAAACTTAAATTGTCCACAATGTCCTCCAAAGGGACAATTGTACCATGCAAGAGACTTAAGCAGTTACAAGTGAGAGGGTTCTTTTCCAACACAAAGATCACTGTTCCAGTTATGTATACACGTGAATTCATACCAGCAAATAGATCCCATATACCAATTCCACAGACTGTTAAGCCTTGGCCTCATTTGAAGCACCTTTCTCCTCATATCGCTCCCCATCAAGAGTGTGAGATTGCTATCTTAATTGGCTATAATTGCCCACGTGCTCTAATGCCTCGAGAGGTTGTCTATGGTGAAGGAAACCAACCTTTTGCGCAAAAAACTGACCTTGGGTGGAGCGTCATCAGCTATGGCGACCCAGGTGAATTTCATGGCGACGATATCGGAGTGAGTCACCGCATTACTGTGAGGCAAGTGATGCCAGAAGTGAGCCCAATGGCGGAAATTAAAAATGAGGTTCACTATGTTTGCAAAACTCAAATTAAAGAGATGACTGCTCCAGATGACATCATAAGGGTCCTGGAGTCTGATTTTATTGAAAGAACTGGAGAAGACACAACAGTCTCCCAGGAAGATCTCAAGTTCTTGACAAAAATGCAGGAGGAGATTACACAAAAACCAGATGGTCATTACGAGATGCCCTTGCCCTTTAAGGATGAGCGACCAAATCTGCCTGACAATAAGGCTTGTGCAGTCCACCGTCTCTCTGGTTTACAAAGAAAGTTCAAGAAAAACCAGAAGTACTATGAGGACTACGTGAACTTTATGGAAGATATAATCTCTCGCGGTGATGCAGAGAAGGTCACAGAAGAACAGCTGGGCACTTTTCCTGCTTGGTACATTCCCCACCATGGGGTGTACCATCCCAAAAAACCCACTAAGATACGAGTGGTCTTTGATTGTTCAGCCAGGTATAAAGATACATCTTTGAATGACCACCTTCTGACTGGGCCAGAACTTACCAACTCCTTGGTGGGAGTGCTTTGTCGGTTCCGTAAAGGACCAATTGCCTTCATGTGTGATGTAGAACGAATGTTCCATCAATTCCATGTAAAACCTGTAGACCAAGACTATTTACGCTTCTTATGGTGGGAGAAGGGTGATTTGGATTCTCCACCATCTGTTTTCAGAATGAAGGTGCATCTTTTTGGGGCAGCTTCCTCTCCCGGTTGTGCCAATTTCGGTCTTAAGCATCTTGCCTCTGAAGGTCAGGGACAGTTTGACCTGTCCACTGTCAAGTTCATTCAGAGAGACTTTTACGTTGATGATGGCCTGGCGAGTGTAACAAGTGAAGCAGAAGCCATCAAGCTTATTCACTCAGCTAGAGATCTTTGCCGTACTGGTCAATTGAGACTGCATAAGTTTGTTTCCAATAACAAGAATGTCTTGTCTTCAATACCTAAGGAAGAATGTGCTGAGAGTGGCAAAAATCTCAGTATGGACTTTGGAGAACCCCTTATGGAGAGAGCCCTCGGTGTTCAGTGGTGTCTATCATCCGATAGCCTTGAATTTAAAGTCACTGTTCAACCATCACCTCTAACCCGACGAGGCATACTTTCCACCGTGGCCTCCATCTATGACCCTCTGGGCTTCTTGTCTCCTTTTATTCTTCTGGGCAAACAAGTATTGCAACGAATGTGTCAAGAGAAGCTTGATTGGGACGATCCGCTCCCAGATTATCTCAGAACCCAGTGGGAATCATGGCTGCAAGACCTTAAGAACTTGTCCACCATAAAGATCAACCGGTGCTATATTCCTGCAAATTTCACTGTCGCTCAGTATGAGCTTCACCATTTCTCAGATGCGAGTGTAACCGGATATGGCGAATGCTCTTACCTCAGAGCTATCAGCACAAACGGTGAAGTCCATTGCTCACTTGTCATGGGTAAGGCACGTGTTGCCCCCACCAAGGTGACGACAATACCGCGTCTGGAGTTATCCGCCGCAGTCATCTCGGCAAGAATTAGTGCCCTGCTCAGAAACGAACTCGAAGTGGACAATCTTAAAGAATATTTCTGGACTGACTCTAAAGTAGTCCTTGGATATCTAAACAATGATGCCAGAAGATTTCATGTTTTTGTTGCCAACAGAATTGAGAGAATCAAGTCTCTTACTGAAGTGAAGCAGTGGCACTTCGTTCAGTCGGAATCGAATCCGGCAGATCATGCTTCGAGAGGGCTAACGGTAGAGCAGCTTGTAACTTCAAATTGGTTTACAGGCCCAGAGTTCTTATGGGAGAGACAGCTACCTGAAGGAGAAACCATAGTGAAAGAGGTCATGAGCGATGATCCAGAACTTCGCAAAGCCCAAGTATTTAATGTACAAGCGAAGGAAAAGAGGACATTGCTGGACCGCTTACAAAAGTTCTCCGACTGGACAAGAGCAGTTAAAGCCATTGCCTTCCTAAAACGCTATGCTCAAGGGGTCAAGGGTCTCCCACTTAAAGGTGAAGCCACAAGTGTGGAGCAGCGAAAAGAGGCAGAGATTTTCATCATTAAGCTGGCACAGGAAGAGTCTCTCAGAACTGAACTTGATAGTGTCAAGCTTCACAAGTCAGTTAAAACAAAGGACAAGAGCAACAAGCTGCACGCTTTAGACCCATTTATTGACGACGTGGGGGTCCTAAGGGTTGGAGGACGTTTGACAAGATCGAGTCTTCACCCCCATGTAAAACATCCACTGATTTTACCTAAAACAAGCCACATATCTTCATTAATCATTAAGCATTATCATGAACGAGTACATCATCAAGGAAGAGGAATTACTGTAAATGAATTGAGATCAAATGGAATTTGGATCATCGGATGTAGCAGCGTTGTTGCCTCTCATATCCATAAATGCACAAGATGCCGAAGATACAGGAGAAGCACGCAAGAGCCAAAAATGGCCGATTTACCACCGGAAAGAATGGAAACGACTCCTCCCTTCACGTACTGTGGAGTGGATTGTTTTGGCCCTTTTTATGTGAAGGAGGCTAGGAAGCAGTTGAAAAAATATGGCCTACTGTTTACCTGTTTGTGTTGTAGAGCCATCCACATCGAGATGCTCGATGACCTTACTACAGATGCTTTCATCAACGCTCTGAGGACTCTAATTGCAATACGAGGAAATGTCAGGCAATTAAAATGCGACCAAGGCACGAATTTTGTTGGCGCAAAGGGAGAATTCATGGAGGCAATGCAAGGACTAAATGAAGAGCAATTAAAGCAATATGGCTGTGAATTTGTAATGAACTGTCCGTCTTCCAGTCATATGGGAGGAGTCTGGGAGCGACAGATTTTAACGGTTCGAAATGTATTGATGGCAATTTTGGATCAATCCGCCCAAAGACTTGACAGCACGTCGCTCAGGACGTTCTTCTATGAAATAATGGCTATAGTGAATAGCAGGCCTCTCACTACCGAACACTTAAACGACCCTACGAGTCTAGAACCACTGACACCTAATCACATACTTACAATGAAATCCAGCATCATCATGCCACCTCCAGGGCAGTTCGTGAGCCAAGACATATACTTACGGAAACGATGGCGGCAGGTGCAGTTTTTGGCTAACGAATTTTGGACCCGGTGGAAGAAGGAGTATCTCCTCAACCTTCAGCAGCGACAAGTCTGGCAGAAGGAAATGAGAAATACAGAAGTCAATGACATTGTGATTTTAAAGGAAGAGAACGCTCCACGAAACCGTTGGAAGATGGCTCGAGTAGTCGAAGTTTATCCCAGCCCTGATGGAAGGGTCAGGAAAGTGAAGCTTTTAATGTGCGATGCGACCTTGGACGATAAAGGGAAAAGGAGTACGAGACCTGTCTATCTTGACAGGCCCGTACAGAAGATTGTTTTATTACTTGAAGCAAATAAAGTTCATAGTCAAGACTAATGTTTGGGTTTTTGTTTTGTTCATTTGTTTTGAAAGTTATTTGAAATAAAAGGATTTATTTGGTGGGAGTTTGGCTGACGCAATTTGTTTCCCAAATATATTGCTTTGAGAGCACCTTTTGTTTGACGTCATGAAATGCTTGTTGTCTCCGCCTTATATGGCAACCCGGACATGGCCGCGCTGCAGCCTCAGTCAGTCTCTCTCCTGTGAGAGGAGGCAGAAAAGTTTGTAAGCGGCGTGGTGAGCTAAACAAGGTGTGTTTGAAACTGCAACTTTTGTCGTATTTTTGATGCACTGTTTAAGTTTGATTGCAAATATTTTGAGTTTCATTGATGGGTTGTTTATTTGTTTTGGTTTCAGTTGTTCACTTTGTAGCCCAATATGTTGGATCCCTGGACTCATTCATTCCCTTTGTTTTCCCATGCAATCAGAGAGGTGATTTAATTTCTGTATTTTTTCCTTTTACCTTTTTTGTCATGATTTATGTTCTGTATGCTGATTATTATTTTCTCTCACTCACAGTTTTGACGGGTTTAATAAACTCTGTAAAAAACGAAACACCTGACTGGTTTATGACGAAGGGAGTGACAGAGTACTTTTTTTCATCACTGACGGGCCGGCCTTGCTGATCGTGCCTCGATCGGTTTGCTCACTCTCAGTGCGATGCAGCAGCAGAGCAGTTGAGTTCTAACTTCATCTAACTTTCACTATAGGCTACAGTAAGATGGAATTTTCCTTACTTTATTAATTTAAACCTTTATAATTTATTTTCTTGAAAATACATTGAGTGCAGGGCCCTCATTTTCAATGATGCAGAGATTATACTTAATATTGAAATAAGAACAGCAGGATAACAAGTAGACTATTGTGACATTTACATTTGAAAGTTGAATTAAATTCTTTATACAGATCTTACATTTTCATCTAACAACACATTAAAGGGCTTACTTAACTAAAGTCCAAGCTGATGTGTAGACCTACGTTTGATTACGGTCATGACGTCACCGGCTGGCCACGCCCACAATATCGTCCCCTCACTATTTTACCCCTGCCGGCGCTCCTGGTGAAGGGACCGTACCTATGTTCCCCAGCTATGTTCCCCACTTTCTTACCATCTAAACCTACCCCTTACCTAACAGCTGGCCATACACTACACGATAATCGGGCCCGACTGAATCGGGTAGAATTAAACACTACAGGATCATTTTTTCAGATTATCTGGCCAGAGAATCTAAACGGGCTCACACTAGCCGTTTTGAACAGTCGGGCGCACCGCACGCTACAGGATTCTATTCCGATTGAGTCGGGCCCAAACACAGCAATAATAAATAAATAATTTATATAATGATTACAAAACGTCACTGTTCCGAGAGCTTCGCCTTGCAACACGCGTGCAGACGCACATACAAACAAACACATTATGTTATCCACTCACAAACACACCATTGCCTCACGCAACGAAAAAAAAAAAAGCTTCAAATGATACTATGACTATGAGTTCACTTTGACGCGTTTCATGTTCATCCATGGATCAACTCTGATCGACTTTCCCCCTCTGCGCGCTGTCTGCTGGTGCTTCTCATGGTGGCATGGTGCCTGATTTATGATTAGTCGTATGACTGTGTTGCGCAGAGAACATATCAGATCTCCGAGATCAAACTGCGTCCCTCCGCGCCACATTGTAGGTTTGTAGATCAGGCAGTGGGCGTGTAGGCCTACTTGCACTCGTGTGCTGTTCCCACTCCAGTCTGTGACTGACTGGTAGTGACTATTTCTGCTGATATAAAACAAACTCGCGACCATTGAGTTTTAATTCCCATCGCAAGCAATCATGATACAACCTGGGAGGATGGATGTGGATCATTATTTGAAATAATAAGCAGTGTATTTATGTAATGCTTTATACTGTAATGCTTTAAAAAGGACAGGCCTATTAGGCCTATATCCATTATGTTTCTTTCATGTCCGCTCCAGGTTTATCATTGTCAGTTTTGATAAAGTCATTTTATTTTATAATAGTTAAGGTAACGTGCGCGCATATTTTCTAAACCTGCTGTCTGTTAAAATACGAAACGCCTGGCTATGCGGGGCGCGCTGTGGCCGGAGTAGCCAGGAGTTGTTAACCCAGCTGGTAGATCAAACAACGAGTTGATGATGGCCCATTAATTAAGCTACACGCTGTACCTATGGCCAATTGGAACTTGAAAGGAGTAGAGATTACTGCACCGTGCACGGACCATCAGAGAAAGTGACTGACGTGGGGTGAGCTGCTGTTGTAGGCTGCTTCCACCACGGACGGTTCAAGTTCAAGACAGGTTCAAGTTCAAGATGTCTTTTAACAAATTATCGCGGTGTGGGCGGATGGATCAATCAAATAGGCTATAATCATTAAAAAAAGATCCGAGGGCACGGAGATCCAAATCCAATGTCCCAGAGAGAGAGAGAGAGAGAGAGAGAGAGAGAGAGAGAGAGAGAGAGGGGGACGGTTCACGGTTCTGTCTGGTCCATTTGAAGAACTGTAATCCAGCATTTTGAGGTGGAAACATGGAGAATGCACAGGTTTATCATACATTTGAGAGTGAGAACCATAAAGTTGGAGGAGGAGAGCAGAGCTGGAAAGTTATTAGCGAGTCCAGACTTGCACTAATTGGTTTGGCCTAGTTTTACGTCTTTGTTGATTGATTGATTGATTTCGTGTGTGTGTGTGTGTGTGTGTAGAGGGAGAAAAAGAGATAGCTCTGTCACTCAGATGCTCAGAGACTTGCGTCTATCAGCGGCTGCTGTAGCCTAGGCCTACCTATTTTCAATCAGTCCCCTGCTGCTATTCCAGACCAGTACTGATCCAGGAAAATATCAAACATGTTTGAAAAGAGTCGGGCAACCCCCGATCGTCCTCCGAGCCACTCGGCTGGGCTCCGAGTGGATCTGTGAGACCTCACGCTAGACGACGTTCATGCCCGATTGTCGGGCCCGTTTCAGTCGGTGGCAGCCCGATTGTCGGGAGGGTAATTAAATAGCCCGATTATCGGCTAGTGTGCGGCCAGCTTACCCTAACCTCACTAAAACGAATGCTGTGAGGTGGGGAACATAGAGAGGGGAACATACTATAGAACCTGGGGAACATACTGTAGGGTGGACCCCCCTAGGGACTGGAGGAGATATTAGACTTTTGAGGCCATCAGGCTGAGGCAGTGTGTCACTCGTGTCACTACTAGGGTGGACTCAGGTAATGTGGGCCGCTTTTTGGTAAATCGCCTGGGAAACTAAGAAAAAGCAGTGCAGAACGCTGAATGTATTTTTTATAGTTAATATAGACTGTCCTTAATATATTTGTGTTAAATGTATGTAGGAAAATTAGATGGTTATTTTTTTTTTAATGTTTAAGCTTAAAATGTCACACATTTTCAAGATTAACACTTTTCAGGTAATTTAGGCCACCTGATCAGCTAAAATGGGCCACTTAAGGGTTGACCCCATTAATTCCTAGCTCTTTAAAATTTAACAGCCAATGACTGCACATGTTTCTTGCCACAACTGTACTTGACACAAAACAATCAAAATTTGAGTGGTCTTTGGTTGTTTTGGTGGGAAGAGCAATGTCTCAAAACTAGCCTGCAGAGGAGAATTGCATTGTCCAAACATATCTAATTTGTCAGTTATAAGTTTGACAAGTGAATAAAAAACAAATGCACATCGATAAAAAATATATATAATATATATGTAGACGGCCTTAACCAGAAACAATGCTTATATTTTGCATATCTAGTGTATTTTTATATTAAATCATATTTTTGTCAGTGGCCCATCTTACCCTAACCCTAATAAGGTAATGTGAGCCACTCATCTGCTATAATGAGCCAAAGCAAATCAAAGCAAAACAGTCAAACAAGATTTGGAGGTCAATTTAATTTCATTCATTGAATTTAATTTCAATAATGGTACCGTTGGAACCGGCTCGCCGCCCCGCACACGATGGTGCCATCGCGGACCCCCGCGGACCCCCAGGGCCGGCGCCAGGCCCCAAAAACCGGGCCTGGGGAGCTCCGGGGACCCCCAGGGACCCCCAGGGCCGGCGCCAGGCCCCCAAAAGCGGGCCTTTGCACCACTCTGGCCGGCCAGGGACCACCAGCGGGGGTCCCCGGAGGTCCCTGCCCGGCCTCCGAGCACTGCCGCCCGGGGACCACCTCCGGGGACCCCCAGGGACCCCCAGGGCCGGCTCCAGGCCCCCAAAACAGGGCCTGGGGACGGCCAGGGACCACCAGGCACCACCAGGGACCACCACCGGAGGTCCCTGGCGGGCCTCCGAGCACTGCCGCCCGAGGACCACCTCCAGGGACCCCCAGGGCCGGCTCCAGGCCCCCAAAACAGGGCCTGGGGACGGCCAGGGACCACCAGGGACCACCACCGGAGGTCCCTGGCGGGCCTCCGAGCACTGCCGCCCGGGGACCACCTCCAGGGACCCCCAGGGACCCCCAGGGCCGGCTCCAGGCCCCCAAAACAGGGCCTGAGGACGGCCAGGGACCACCAGGCACCACCAGGGACCACCACCAGAGGTCCCTGGCGGGCCTCCGAGCACTGCCGCCCGAGGACCACCTACAGGGACCCCCAGGGACCCCCAGGGCCGGCTCCAGGCCCCCAAAACAGGGCCTGGGGACGGCCAGGGACCACCAGGGACCACCACCGGAGGTCCCTGGCGGGCCTCCGAGCACTGCCGCCCGGGGACCACCTCCAGGGACCCCCAGGGCCGGCTCCAGGCCCCCAAAACAGGGCCTGGGGACGGCCAGGGACCACCAGGCACCACCAGGGACCACCACCGGAGGTCCCTGGCGGGCCTCCGAGCACTGCCGCCCGGGGACCACCTCCAGGGACCCCCAGGGCCGGCTCCAGGCCCCCAAAACAGGGCCTGGGGACGGCCAGGGACCACCAGGGACCACCAGGGACCACCACCGGAGGTCCCTGGCGGGCCTCCGAGCACTGCCGCCCGGGGACCACCTCCAGGGACCCCCAGGGCCGGCTCCAGGCCCCCAAAACAGGGCCTGGGGACGGCCAGGGACCACCAGGGACCACCAGGGACCACCACCGGAGGTCCAGGGCCGGCTCCAGGCCCCCAAAACAGGGCCTGGGGACGGCCAGGGACCACCAGGGACCACCAGGGACCACCACCGGAGGTCCCTGGCGGGCCTCCGAGCACTGCCGCCCGGGGACCACCTCCAGGGACCCCCAGGGACCCCCAGGGCTCATTTCTGAAGGTGGCCCACCTAAGCTAACACAAAACATAATGCTAATGAAGGTGGCCCACCTAAGCTGGCCCAGCTAAGCTTTCACCACAATTGACTATGGTAATGTGAGCCACTTACAAAAACGTCATTATTTATGAAAAATGATTTCATTAAGCAAAATATCAACATCATGCCTGGTAAAGGACATCTTAACACACATTTTGCACCAGTTTTTATAAATGTGCATTTGTTTTCATTGATGTAGTATCCTTAGCAATCTCAAGTTAAAACTTTGTGTCTCTGCACCCACCTTGCAAATTCTTCCAGCAGGTCTTGTTGTGTGGCTTAGCTCCTCCCATCAAAACGACTATGGACCAATCAAATCACTTGTTGGTGTCAAGCACAGCTGTAGCAAGAACATGTGCAGCCATTGGCTGCAAAGATTTAAAGGCACAGTTGCTAGGAGCCTGAAACTATGGCTGGCTCACATTACCTGATGGCCCACATTACCTGAGTCCACCCTATATATATGCACCACCATAATACTACAAGTCCCAGTCCCACAATGGCGCGTATCAAGGGCCTGCATTTAAATAAACATTGAACCAGTCCGGCCCTCGACTTGTACCATTTTTAAAAATTTGGCCCACTGTGTATTTGAGTTTGACATCCCATAGAGCAGTGTTTCTCAAATGGGGGTACACGGACGTACTGCAGGGGAACTCTCACTCCCTTTCTGCCTTTCCATTTTTTTTTAGATATATTCTTGAAAAGGGGGTTTAACATAGCGACATATAGCCTACTGATAGTTATGGTTTTAATTGCCGTTTTAATACTATTTTGGTTTTCATATTATTTGTCACTTTAACCCATTTAGACCCGAGGCATTTCACCCATTTAGACCCAGAACACCTGATACGTTATTATACCTTTCCATCCGGGAACCCCTTTTTGTGTAGTTGTTGCTATGTACAGTATATAGCCTACTGTAGCAACATAAATGTTTTATATTTTTGAATAAATATCTGTTCAGAAAACCTAGGAAGGCTTTTAGATTCAGCCTCAAACAGCAGATCTACAAACTCACAAAGCGCGTAGAGCTATTTTCAGTTCATCTTAAACATTTGTTTTCCATCTTATAGAATTTCTTAGATTCTTCTTTTATTTATTTAATGAAATTACTTCGAAAAATCATTGCATTTTGTTGTTGTCCGCGACTCACAAATGGGTCCCAACCCAATGTTTGGGAACCACTGGTGTAGGAGATGCAAAAATAGAGAGAAAGAGATAGTCAGTGGGAGAAAGAGGATTCTGCAAGGAGGGCGCGCTCCACCTAGTCCACTCCACCTTGTCCAGAGGGAGCGCACACAACGATCTGATAATACAAACACATAGCACACATATGGGTAAATTCTCCTTCTACAATACTGCCACTCAAGTGTGGAATTCCTTGACTATTTCCCTTAAGACATGTAGCTCGCTGGGCTCCTTCAAGGCTGCCCTGAGAATCCACCATGCAGGAGGCCAGAGGCGAAGGTAGTCATCACCCCTCCCAGTGAACACCCCCCCCCCCCCTATTTATTTTATTTATTTATATTTTATAATTGCATTGAATGTAGTTCTTTACTCTGTACATGTAATGGTCTTTTATAATTGCATTAAATGTTGTTCTTGTTACTATTTGCGATTAATTGAATGCCAAGGACTTCCAATGTAAACAAAGCCGTAAAAGGTCTTATTTGGGATGTTCATTTTTGGGCAGGATGTTTAACCGGCCTTTGCTGCACTCCATATGTTTGTGTTGTCTGTACTTGTCATGTTACTCATGTTTGTCTAAATAAATGATTCAATCAATCAATCCACTCCACCTAGGCCGCCCACTCCATCAAGTCCACTCCACCTAGTCCACTCCACCTAGTCCACTCCACCTCAGCCCAAAATGAATGACCAGACATTACCATTCAGTTCTACCTCATTCCGCCCACCTGCGGAATGAGGACCCTAATAAGTGACTGAGATAAAATTGTGAAATCACTAGTTAGCAGCAGGACTGCCCAGAGGGACAGATATGCATTTCATATACAAAGGCAGATAATCCTGTCATCGAAAGGGGCTTTATTTTACATCATTTATCCCTTTCTGGGTTTGCCCTGCAGAGGAATTCTACACGTCCTCTTTTCAGCAGCAAAAAACTAAACCTTTTTTTTTACAAATGAACAAAAAATGAAGTTTCTGAACTTCGGCAACTCCAGCATTTGTTCCTTTTTGCCAGCTGTTTTCCTTCCTGAGGTAAATCTCTATAAATCAATGGGAGTTAATCTGCTGAGAAGATTGTGAGCTCGACACCGGCTGCAGGGGCACTCCATCTCCATTGGTTACAGGGCATCCATCAAGTGCTCAATGAAGGCTCAACAGAGCAGTGTCACACCAGCTCCCCACCCGCGGCCCGCCAACACCACCCTCCACCACCCGCCTGCCCAGCCTCCCCTCACAGGATTTGGCCAAGATAACAAGGTCACAGAGGACTGGTCGTGGCAGGAATTACAAACTGCAACATTGTCACTGACACCTCCTCGCGTCCTCCCGACGAGTCCTCTCTTTCATTTGTATTATTGTTGTTTTCCGTGGCCGTGGGACATTCATTGTCTCCAGACGTGAGTCTGTTCCTCCTTCAGTGCTGCCGTCTCGAGGGGCCTGCGGTGTTCCTCTGCGGGGAAAGACGATCCGAGTGCCCTGCCATTCATCATGTAACCTTAGCTGCCGGGGCACAGTGAACGAGGACTTTCGGAAGGTGATATAGAGCCGGAGCTGGGTGCAAATCATCTTCATACTCATGCAGGGGGAGAGCGGTTTAGGAATTCCATGCATTCTGTCTCTCTCTCGGACCGACGCGATGCAGAAATCTCAAATCTCACCTCTGGCGGACGGGTTTTCCAGCGTGCACGCACACATGAATGATGTAGATGATGTGCTATCATATTGTAATGTAAAGGTCAAAAGGTATGCCAGTCATCCCTTGGTATGTGTCAGGAGAAGAGAGGGGTATAAGGGACTGCTGCCATGTAGGCCTGAGTCTTACTCTAGAGAAGGGCAGAGAGGGCGGGTAGAGAGATACAATATTAAATGCCAGTGAGAGATAGTGTGTGTGTGTGTGTGTGTGTGTGTGTGTGTGTGTGTGTGTGTGTGTGTGTGTGTGTGTGTGTGTGTGTGTGTGTCTGTGTGTGTGTGTGTGTGTGTGTGTGTGTGTGTGTGTGTGTGTGTGTGTGTGTGTGAGAGGGGAGAGAGACCAGCATGAGAGGTTACTGGGCTTGAACCCAGGATGACCTTATTGTGTTTACACAGGTTGCCCTGAACCCCTTTTTTACCCCCCTCCACCCCCATCCTAGACCTCCCTCCCCTGGACCACACTGGCCTGAGGATCTTCACCAACAGGCAAGACGATGCAAGATTCTGAGCCTCACCACAGCCTCACGGTGTGGGCGTGCATGCATGTGAACTGTGGACAGTTTGCTCAGCATAGGAATAAGAAAACCTAGGAGAGAGAGTGACATGCAGTAATCGGGAATCGGATCGGGACTCAAACCCCATAGTACAGTTTGTTTGTTACCTTTGATGCAGAAAATGTATTTTCCTTTTCTTTTTGAGCGGTGCTAACCGATCCTACATCTGTCTTTGTCTGCTTGTGCGTATGTCCCGCCTCATCCCACATTGGCCAAGCTTTCGCGGGACGCTTAATGAAACTAGAAAAGCAGTTCCTGCAGAAACTGCATGGGCAAAAATCTCAAAAAATATAGAAATTTGTAAAGAGAAAAAAACAAGCAATAATGACCGATTAAAGCTGATCAAGTTGAAGTTTGAATGAAATGTCTAACTCAAAGGAAGTGGAAGTTGTAGGATGCCAAAAGAATTGGTGGAATTAAGAATCAAATGCATAGAAATAGTAATCTAAGAAAAAAAAACGTAGGTAGACCAAGGACCAATTCAGTAACATTATAAAATAAAAAAACATAAAATGGTGATGCCAGTGGTGACGCCAGTGGTGAGCGCACCTTATGGCGCGCTCTGCTGGTGCTCAAGTAGGCCATATGGCCTACTTGAGCACAAAGGCGCAAGTTGGCACCTCGACAGAGTGCAGTTCTAGTTTTTAATGTGCTTCCTTTACTTTCTCTTTCTATTGAAAACCAAATGGTGTGGCAGCATGACACTGCTCTGATGAATTAGGCCTATCATGCGGAACTGGGGTAATCAAAAATATGACAGCTAATATACCCCACTGTAGAGAGTGAAGATGTACATTCCTTTTGTCAAGTGCTGGCAGAGAACTGTATGGGTCATACAGGTCAGACTGGGACGACCGTGTCTCTAAGTGCCAAGAAAGAAAGAGTGGGAACTATTACTATTCTGCTCCACGATGACTCCATCCCCTCCCATTGTTCATCTTCTCCATGACCCCGACCCCGTCATCCATTTGAGAAGCATGGAGAAATGACTAAAAACTCGAGCATTCCCCCAAAGGAACTCCTCACTCACAAAGAATGTCCAAACAAGCGGGTTGGATTTAAAAACCCGGCGCTGCCAATGTATGAAATTCAGCAAATGAGTGAACGCAGACAGAGCCTGTGTTGATTTGTACTTAGCACTTGGTTGGTGGGGGCACCGAAATAATGTCTAATAGCAGTTTAAAGTTACACAGTTTGTGTTTTGATAATTTTGACTGGGAGCCAGAGAGTGGTTTAACTGCAGCGAGTCTGGAGCCATGGCTGTGTGATGGGCTGGGGATGGTGATTAGCCAGGGAGCTTATAGGGCAGCACTGGGTTTCAGCTTCCTGCTGGTGCAAACTGTGGGTGGCAAACAGATAAAACGCTGGACTGACTCATTGTTGTTTATGCTGGCTGTTTGTGGGCCGCACTCCAATACGCAGGGGAGTGTAGACAGCCCTTGTGTTTCTGCAATGTAACGCAAAGAAGCTAGATTAAACTTCCTACACAAAGAGCACTGCGCTGCACAGTAGCAATGCATTTACACTTACACTAAAACAGAGAAGCTCTGCAGTGCTGTGTATAGATTTTCATTGGGCAATAAGATTTATTATCAGGCTCAGGGAGACCGAGCTATTGAATGCAAAGGTGTTCCTCCAAATAAATCATATGAAAGTTAGGACTACTACTATATAATTACCAGAGGAATATTGTAAGACTTTGCAGTAAAAAAATCAATGAATGATAAACATACAGTAGTCAGGAGGAGGACTAAATATTCTGTATTGGAGGTCCAGATCGTTTCATATCTATTCTACGTGTGTGGTATGGAGGGGGTGGGGGTGGAACATGGGCTCCACCTGTCCCACTTCACCCAGGGGTCAACCACTAGAGAGGTGGTCCACACCACGAGTCCACACGATCAACGCTAAACGGTGTGAAACAACAAATTATTAACTACCAGTGCCTTGCCTGAATGTCAGAAAGGCTCTTAAAATGGCCACCACACATCCAGCATATCCAGTTGTGTGGTCTCACGTGGAGATGTCCCGGGCCTGTCAGGTCATCTAGGGGTGCAGGCATGTACCAATACAATACAATACGCACGCCTGATGCTACATGCCGGGTCATGTATACAGCACTGTTTCCCAAACAGTGGGTTGGGACCCATGTCTGGGTCACTCACAGGGTTTTTTTTTGGGTCAAGACGAGTAAAAATCCAATTTTATTGTCCTATTTCTTTTGATATATATATATATTTTAAATACAATACACTGATGTATAGTATATGCGTTGTATGGCCAGACACACACAGGCATACACAGAAGAGTTGGACAATATCGGATATCGGTATAAAAAAAGCCAACATCGGACATCCGAACAAAAAATCGATCCGTATTTGTCACACACACACACACACACACACACACACACACACACACACACACACACACACACACACACACACACACACACACACACACACACACACACACACACACACAGCTTCATTGCAGAGATCCTCTCCTACTCATCTCACTTCTTGCCCCTCAGTCAATCAGACACGGCCACTCCACACTTAACTTACCGGTACCTCATTAGCTCATTCCTTTATACTGCATATCCTTCTGTCTCACTCCAACTTAGGCAGTATTGATTAAGTTCTCTTTCAGTAAGATTCTAGCCTCGCTAAACAGCCCCGTCCGAGTTTTGTTGTATTCTTTGTTTGTTGCCGAACTCAACTTTCCCCTTGCCTCAACTATGTTTTTTCTTCGTGGACTTTGGCAAGCAACTTCGTTAAAACTATTGAAACTTGTATCCTCCTGCCTCTGGAGTATGTCAATACATTGCTAATACCAAGAAAACAGATCATATCATACACTCCAGTTCTTAGATCTTTGCATTGGCACCCTGTCTGTGAACAGAATATTGCTGTTGGTTTATAAATCATTGAATACCGATATGTTATGGCCCAAATATATATATATTTTTTTACTTACCAGGACATCTGAGACAATCTTTCTGAACCCATAGTGAGAACCAAATATGCAGCAGCATTTAGTTTTTATGTACCACAAATATAAAAAAAAACTGCAGGTCTGTTGCAACTCTCTGTTCTTTTAAATCGAAGCCGAAGAGCTTTAAGTTTTAATTAATAATTTCTTCTGTGCTGTGACGTTATTCTCATATGGTTCTGTTTTATTTTAACTTCATTACAACTATGTCCTTTTATTGCCTTGTTTTCCACACTTTTAGAGCATGTAATGGAGATATAATTAACAATTAAATTATATTACTGGGAAATGATCACTTTTGGGTCAAAACGTCGAAAAGTCAAGATCACAATCAAGGTCAAGTTAAAAAAATACATAATCAGTGATTGAATGATTGAATATTTTATTAGCCAGAAATGCAAAACAGCACAAGTACAGTCAAAACACTTTGTCTAAAAGGATTTAAAAAATTATAATAATAATAATAATCCTTGCCGCCTCATTTCCATTGGGGTCTTTGATATTCAATTCATCAACAATACCCAAGAGATGATGGCAAGCACAGGATTTATGTGAAAATGTGTCATCATTAGTTAGGATTTCCATACAAAATGCCACTGTAATCAATTCAAATGTCACTACCACAGTTCAAAAATAAATAATCTTAAATAGATGTTTCAGAATTGCCTGCATGAGAATCCTTGTTGCGGCTATTCGTTTTGGCTATCCCAGCCAAACTTGATGGCAGAATTTGGGACATTTGAAGTGCTGATCGACGTGAGTTACTTGGGGATGACATGTTGTCCTCCCATTTGTTCATCCCAGGGGATATGTAATCAATGATGCATCCGAAGAATAACATTTCTTTTTCAAAGTAATGTGGCATGCATTCATTGCATGAATGTGTCTATTGCATGCGTTGATACTGTGAGAACATCAGCATATGGTTTAGCAAGTTTCTACACAGTGTAATAAAAACAATATTTTCCAACAGTTTTAACCACATTGGAACTCTGCCGTCCCTAACGTTATTACATGCAAACATTTACAAAAATGTTTTGTGGTATAGGCAGGATCATGTGCCGTCCGAAATAAATTCAGCGACTGATACGCACAATGCTGTGATACATCTACATCTACCGGTACATGCATACTTTATGAAGGTTCATTATCGCGATACTTTTGGTGGTAACGTGCAACCCTAGCCCCTCGCTGCCGTCCCGCACATAAATCTCACAGAGCGTGACTAACACTCCGGTAACAGGAGCCCAAGCTGGCGGTCCCCCCGGACCCCGGCCTGCATGTCAGCGTTTCAGAACTCTCTGCGATGAGGACCTTACCAAAACCTCCCGGGGCCTCCGGAGGCCCTGCAAAACCAAACAGTGAGGTCAGCTCTGGGCTCCCAACTCGCAGCATGGATTACACGCACATGCACTGTTTTGCACACACACACACACACACACACACACACACACGCACGCACGCACGCATGCACACAAGCACACACGCAAGCACGCACGCACGCAGACCAAGGGCCAAGGCCACTGAGACTGAACTTGGATTAAGTCATTAATGATAGCCATCCCCTAAGATCTGTGCCAGGGACTTTTTCAGTAAAAAGATAGTCTGTGCTGTCGGCTATTGATTTGATCTGTGAGCAGGACCCGTCTTCTCCAAGGCGAGAGGAGTTGCTTGACCTCTTTTGTGTTGGCATTTAAAGATCAATTTCCTCAGCACATTGTTATTCATCATCGTCGCATGGTCAAACTGTTGTTCTGGGTGTCTCGGATTTGTTTGCACCGAGGCCTCTTCTCTCGCTTCTCTCCCGGTTTTACATGGGTTAATACCCATGTAAAACCGGGAAAGCATCTGTCATTTTAGATTTTACATAATATAGCACATTGGTTGGCTATGCAAAAATAGCAAAAATAGGGTTTAACATGCTTTCAAATTAGGCGTGTCATCAAATAATTTCAAAACGTTTCAAAGATCTTCAAAAATGTTACAAAAAATAAAATCATGTTGATCTCTGAGCATCCACATGGGAACGGCTTGGCTCCCCACTACCTTATCATAGATTCCATATAGTTTCATTGTTTGACAGCACAATCATCAGGGTATTTTGGATTCATGTCAATTTGTGTTTTCAGATATTTAACCACTTGAACTGTCAATACTTAATAATCTTTACTTTTCACTCTGTACTTAGTCTGCTCTTTTCCCCCTCTACACCAAAGCTCTTTGCCAAAAAAGCAAGCTCACAACGCGAGGCGTTGTGAGCTTGTAGATATGCTATTTTTGGCTAAAGTTCTCAGAATATGTACACTAGGGTTCAAGTGGTTAATATAAAAAAGAAGAAAAAAAAGTTTCTATCACTCAAAGATTTGGAGGACCCCCTGTAGTAACTCTGAGGACCCCCTAGGGGTCCCAGACCCCCTGTTGAAGACCCATTATCTATGACATATGACTCCAAATTTGGGCAAAGTTTCAGCCAGATCAGAGTTCATTTTGTAGACTGAACTCTGGAACCTAAATTGGCAATCATTCACATTCTCACTGTCTCTCCTGCTGCCATATTTACCAGTTATCCACAGACCGTTTTCCGGGGCACACCTGCGCTCAAATTATATTCACACTATGAAACTTTATCTCCAATAACATCCACAACAGTAACACTAGATTTTTTATTGTATCAAACAGGTGGTGGTGATCTTCAGGGCTAGTGGAATGTGGGATTTTTAGCGGATGTGCACGCTTTTGTGCACACGCTCGCGTGCACTCGTATCGTGTGTTTGTCTGTGTCTGTGTGTGAGTGTGCGTGAGACACCTCAGAGGTAGGACAACTGACACTCTGTCACCTTCCCTTGTTTGTTACGGCCTGCATTGTGGCACGTGGAGGGGCGTCACAAGGGGGGGTAAAGTGGGACTGATAGGGCCCAAGGTGGGGGGGCCTTAATTATTTTAGCTATTGAAAAATAGAAGATATACAAGCTCACAGCGCGGCACCGAGTGCTGCGCTGCAAGCTTGTAGATCTGCTATAAGTTTTGAAAATGTGTGCAAACCTTTGAGTATATGTATTTTTCTTTTGTAACTCATATTTTACTTCTGGGGGGTCCCTGGAACTAAATAATTTGAGATGGGGGTCCATGGCCAAATACATATCATTTTGGGGGTCCTTCACATGAAAAGGTTTGAGCACCATTGACATAGAAACACAGGTTTTTCAAAAAACTTTGAAATATTCAAAGACTTGCACAAATGTTCACGATTTTTCAAAAATAGCAGATCTACAAGCTTGTGAGCTTGTATATACCTGCTATTTTTCAATAGTTAAAGCGGGGCCCTGCAGTGAATCCTTGTACCCAGGACCCAGAATTTGGTGCGACACCCCTGTTTGCCAACAACAACATCCCACCTCCGTCCAGGAATACTCACCACGCCTCCACGGCAGTACCACATTCTGTCCACACATGCAAGGAACATGGAACATATATACACACACACATAACTGCACATATGCATGCACGGACACACACACATGCATACACAGTATAATCCTCAGTGCACAAACCAGGGCCCAAATTTATGAAGGGACATAAGCACGAGCATTCTCATACACACGCACAGATGCGCGCAGCCACGCACCCGCACACACACACACACACACACACGCACGCACGCACGTGCGCACACACACACACACACACACACGCACACACACACACGCACGCACGCAAGCACGCACGCGCGTACGTCGTACACACACTCACACAATCATCAATACCCAATTACCATCTCCTGTGTTTAGACAGTAATGGTAGCCCGGAGGGAACAGAGTAGTCGTGGAGTGGAACCTGTTGAGAATAATTCATGTGAGTGTCAAAAGTGAGAATCCAGGGATTCTCTTACATTTCGGTGGGCCACACATCTGGACGGACCAGGATTCAGCCCATTTGTCAACATTATAGGGATCAATTGTAACTTACATTACATTTATTGCCCAAGACAAGACAAAGCTAAACATCAGACAATCATAAATATTACAGTGACGGTGACTCGGAGGGAATGTCACTTGCTTGTAAGAACTTGCACTAATAAATTGGTAATTTCTGGAGAAAAGTAATGCACAAACAAACAAAGACGTTCATTATTATCTATTTCATGCCTTCATTTTCTGGATAATGTGCCATGAAAAATCATTGAATCTCTTTGAGTCACAGCTTAATTCATTCTTTTACCATCAGAAAGATAAATGGATGGAAAATTAGGAAAACCCTAATATGGCCTATAACAGTAACGGCAAATGATGTTAAGACAGTAATGAGATTACTGTCTTTGGAGCATGCTTCATATTAACAGAATATGTCATGCAACACGGGCCAAGATACAAGATGGGTTTTGTGTAACAAAGGCTTTCCACAGTGCTTGAAGCAGATATTGCCGTTTTCTTTACCCAGGGGCGTCAATTGGGTATGGCAGGGGTATGCAGCTGCCATACCCTGGGTCCAGGGGGAAAACAAAAGTTACTTTTAAATATAAATCAATGAATATCTCTTTGTCTATCTGTGCTGGTCATTATCTATCTATAAATGCGAGAAGTCTCTGCGTGCGTGTGTGTGTGTTTGTAATCCGCGTATCTCGAGAACCGTTCGTCCCACCGGCTTCAGATTCGGCACGCGCGTTCCCCGCCGCGGCACGGAGTGCAGTGCTGGGTCTCGACCCGACCCGACGCGCGGTTTTCCCAAACCGGCGCGAAACGTTCGGAATCTCCTTATGCGGGGTTGATTGTTGACATCAGGCTGTTTCTGAGGAAATCGGCGAAAGCTCTGACTCATTGTGACATCACTTCATAAAAGGCTCTGACATCACGTACGCCACATGAGTCAACAAAAAATCTCTGTGAGTGTGTATGTATGTAGGTAATCCACGTATCTCGAGAACCGTTCGTCCCACGGGCACGCGCGTTCTCCATATGGGCATAAAATGAATGCCCCCATATGAGAACCGTTCGTCCCACGGGCACGCGCGTTCCGTCCCACGGGCACGCGCGTTCTCCATATATGGGCATAAAATGAATGCCCCCATATATGGGCATAAAATGGATAAAGGGACACAGACAGACAGATTCAGAGATCTCCGAGAACCGTTCGTCCCACGGGCACGCGCGTTCCGTCCCACGGGCACGCGCGTTCTCCATATATGGGCATAAAATGAATGCCCCCATATATGGCCACGGCACGGAGTGCAGTGCCGGGTCTCGACCCGACCCGACGCGCGGTTTTCCCAAACCGGCGCGAAACGTTCGGAATCTCCTTATGCGGGGTTGATTGTTGACATCAGGCTGTTTCTGAGGAAATCGGCGAAAGCTCTGACTCATTGTGACATCACTTCATAAAAGGCTCTGACATCACGTACGCCACATGAGTCAACAAAAAATCTCTGTGAGTGTGTATGTATGTAGGTAATCCACGTATCTCGAGAACCGTTCGTCCCACGGGCACGCGCGTTCTCCATATGGGCATAAAATGAATGCCCCCATATGAGAACCGTTCGTCCCACGGGCACGCGCATTCCGTCCCACGGGCACGCGCGTTCTCCATATATGGGCATAAAATGAATGCCCCCATATATGGGCATAAAATGGATAAAGGGACACAGACAGACAGATTCAGAGATCTCCGAGAACCGTTCGTCCCACGGGCACGCGCGTTCCGTCCCACGGGCACGCGCGTTCTCCATATATGGGCATAAAATGAATGCCCCCATATATGGGCATAAAATGGATAAAGGGACACAGACAGACAGATTCAGAGATCTCCATATATGGGCGTGAAATGGACGCAAATAGACAGATATCTCCATATATGGGCATATATGGGCAGACGTACGCCACATGAGTCAACAAAAAATCTCTGTGAGTGTGTATGTATGTAGGTAATCCGCGTATCTCGAGAACCGTTTGTCCCACGGGCACGCGCGTTCTCCATATATGGGCATAAAATGAATGCCCCCATATGAGAACCGTTCGTCCCACGGGCACGCGCGTTCTCCATATATGGGCATAAAATGAATGCCTCCATATATGGGCATAAAATGGATAAAGGGACACAGACAGACAGATTCAGAGATCTCATACGGCATAAAGGGACACAGACAGACACACAGACAGACGGATACAGAGATCTCCATAAATGGGCATAAAATGGACGCAAATGGCATATATGGGCATAAAATTTACGCAGAATCACAAAGATCTCCATATACGGGCATAAAGGGACACAGACAGACAGATTCAGAGATCTCCATATATGGGCGTGAAATGGACGCAAATAGACAGATATCTCCATATATGGGCATATATGGGCATAAAATGGACCCAGAACTATATCTGCAGTGATCTCCATATATGGACATAAAATGGACGCTGACAGACAGACAGATAACAGATATCTCCATATATGGGCATAAATGGACACAGGCAAACAGATGGTCAAAACGGGTCCTATGACAACAGGTATAATGGGGTTTGCATTAAAGGGCGGGGCATTCATTCCCTATTTACGTTGTTCCGAGTTGGCCAGGTCGCCGACTAGACGCTGGGCCGCCCGAAGGGCGGCCCAGCTTCTAGTGTTGTTAAATTACAGTAAAATAACTACAAATGCAAAATTGTACAAAATGGTCACTTTAACAAGGTATTATAATTATATTCTCCACACTTGTATTCTCCCCATGTTGACAAAATGGTATAATCCCAGGTTCCGCAGGTCAGCCGCACAGGTGCAATGCATTATTGTTAATTGTGGCACGTTTACTAAAACATGCCAAGTTTAGCTGCCCAAGAAACCGTAGAAACGGGGGAAAAATTGAATGTACTTCTTAAAATAAATGTATCATGCCTTTTGCTAAGGTATGGCAACATGACTGGTACCTTAGCTTTTTCTGAACTGACGCCACTGTCTTTACCCACTGTGGTTTTATTGCTGTATTGCATACATTCAGACAAAGCTCCAAGTCAACGCCCATGCTACCTGTTGTTTTGATCATATATACCCCACATAACCAATTATAGTACGATACATCAATGCTTCTCTCTTCACTCATCAACACTGCCATTTGTCAATATCCCGTTATAGTTTCTCTTGGAGTCAGTCAGTTTATCCTCAAAGTCTGTTGTTTTTGTTCCGTGTCTACATGGCGATTTTCATAGTAACTGAAAACGCTTTGTTCCAGGCTTAAAGACTTCTGGAAAAAACTAATATTGGTGGATCATTGCCTCTGTGGTTACCATGGCTACAGTCACACTCGCTGATGACTGGATTTATTTTGGTATCGCTGGCTACATCCCCGAATCCCAGGGGCAGACTGATATTAATGATATCGTATCATTTACAAACTACAAAGTCAAAGCATCAGACAAAGATTGCCTCCGGTCCACAACACACTCATTTTGATTCCCTTTTGGTTTCCTCACTTGTGTAATGGTTGATTTGATTGCACGAGTTTCATTTTTAAGTGAATTGTCTCTTGTAAAAAATGACACTGTTATATAGACCAGACCTGTGGGTCGGGACCCCCAGGAGGGTCCCCAGATTATTTTGGGTGGTCCCCAGATGATTAACTTAAGTTTTCTCACTCAAGAGTTAAAAAAACAAAACAATGTAAAGTTTAAGTGTATAGAGGGTAATTGCACATTTCTAAAGTGACAATTTAAGGACTTTTTAATACCTCTAAAATGACAAATTAAACATTGGCCAAATTGTGAGATATTAGAGGCAGAAATCGTGAAAATAGCCGATCTACATGCTTATCTCCCGATTAGGGAGTCTTACTGGTATAACATAGCCCTGAATCTGAGCTAGATCACATCAAGAGCCAGACGAATGGGGTCACAGAGTCTCACCCCATTGGCCAGACAAGAGATCTCCTATCGCCTGTTGTTGGGTCACAGACAGTGCCCCTTCTAAGTCCCCATCATTGACTCTGTCTAGGCTAGCACGCACGCGCGCACGCACGCACGCGCGCGCGCACGCACACACACACACACACACACACACACACACACACACACACACACACACACACACACACACACACACACACACCAAAAAGGGTTCAATCCATCACTCAGCCGAATGAGGACAGCATCAATCAGCAGGGACCCACTGATCGTTCCTGACTACATCACAAATTGGCTGTCAGCTGACAGGCTGACGAGTTGCTAAGGCCTGTTCACAGTGTTTAGTCCAAGGGAGAACACTTGAAAAGACGGTGAAAGATGAGCGATGCTACAATGTCAGTTTGTAGATTGATTCTCGAGGCAAATTTTGACATTTTCTACCTGGTCAGCTGTGTTTGGAAGCAATATTGTGACTCCATCAGCGCCGGGCCATTTGTTTGTGCTGCGCTGCTCTACCATTCAGTGACCATGTTTTCAACCGACTATTAGCCATTTTAGCCCTGTTTCAAACACAAAGTGTCGCAGCGTGACCGATCCTGCCATTTTCATCAGGATCGGTTCAATTATTTTAGCACTTAGTACCACTAGTAAGTGGCTGCACCTTTCAACAGAACAGAACATGACGAACATCTGTTTAAGCACTCAAAACAAGTACAATTATTTGTGGTGAAAACTGCGACAGTTTTGGTAGTGAATATGGGAAAACTGAGGCCATTTGAGCGTTTCACAGATATTTGCCAGGACTCGGGAGCTGGAAAATGGGACAACCCCGGCCAAACCGGAACGTCCCGTCACCGTACCCTAACAGTATGCAACACTCTCATCGTGTCTCATATTGTAATGCTCTGAGGTCATAGGGAGTTAACCAGCGTACAGGCTTGCTGGCAGTGCATGGAGCCAGGCACTTTTCCTCGCTAATTGATGCACTTCAGCCGCTCGGCCTTTGAACTGAATACCCGGGTCGTCGACCAGAGAGAAGGCAGATGCCATCAGCACTCCCCCCTTGCCTTTGAAACCCAAGCCCCCCCCCCCCCCCCCCCATCCCCAGCTAACTCAGAGCTCAGGGTCCTGCCGCAGCACGAGTGAGGGGAGCCGTCTGTTAACTTAGCTTAACAGACACTTATTCCATGCTTTGTTTGAGCAGCACTACGCAGAGCCTGTCTCTTTGAGGGAGCCAGCCCGGGGAGATTAGCAGTGTTTTCTGTGGGAGATGCTATCGGACAGAAGGTAGTGGCCGTGATACTGGCTGCTACAATCGCAGGGCCGGCGTCGGGTCAACAAGAGGAGCCGCTAGCCTGTTTGTGTAGGGCTTCTGTCTCTGTGAGATAGCAGACTAGACTGGCAGGTCTCAACCGTGTGCGGTGGCACAGCACTGTGATTATCGGGCCTATGTGTGTCTGGCTGCACAAACTGTCTGCTGCTCAGTAATAAGTAATGATAGACAACATAGATATAAACTAGGCGAGAGTATCACCCCAGTGGCCTTGATGTTTATCTTGAGGTATGCTCTTTCTACTGATACTAAATAATGCACGCTGAACACACACACGAAATGCAATTATGACACGGGTGGCATTCTCTTGTCACGGCTTTGCGCCGCGTTGTGAGCTTGTAGATTGGCTATTTTCACTACTTCTTAAACATTTGTTTTCAAATGTATGGAAATTCTTGGATTTGTCTTTTATTTATCCATGAAATTACTGAAAATAATCATTGTATTTATTTTGAATTCATGAAACCTTTTGCTTTTTTGAGGAAATAATAATAATAGGTTTCAAAATAATAACTAGAAGCAGTGCTCTTCCGAGCACAGGTCTCCACCAGGCCAGGCAGCCTGTTATACCGCCACCATGAGGCTGATTTGAAAAGTTTGATGTGGCATTTCTTCCTCAGCCTAGTGGGAATGTGCGTGCACAATTTCACAATAAGTGGAGTTATAGGTGAAAACATGAATCGGCCTGTTATAGCGCCACCATGAGGCTGATTTGATTTTTCTTAAGTGGCATTTATTTCTCTGCCTATTGGGAATGTGCATGCACAATTTCACCAAAATCGCACACTGCGTTCAGGATTTCAGGCATTTTATTCAAAACTGACCAATCCTGCAAACTTTGAAAGCCAGTTTTAGCCAATCAGGATGGAATATGGAAAATCTGACACATCCATGTCGATCACATGACTGTAGAGATACTGTCTACTGATTTACGTGATTTTTGGACAAAATCTGTAGGAGTACTGGCAAAAGTTAGTTTTGCAAAAGTCGGCCTCCTGGTGGCGCTAGAACAGGCCCATGTGAAATATTTGGGGCAGAGGTTCTGAATTGGTATCGAGGGAGTGTGTGTGCACAGTTTGGCAGCGACCGGGCCAACGGCGCCGGAGATTAGCTGGTAACGGACAAACGGACGGACGGACGGACGGACGGACGGACGCACGGACGCACGCACGGACGGACGGACGGAGGGGAAAACATACTCTCCCTCAGCCTTCGGCTGGTGGAGACAATAATCAAAAACAAAATGGAGGAAACAAAAAAAGTAAGGGACCCATAAATGGGTCCCGAACCAGTGTTTGGGAACCATTGATCTAAGTATAAAGGGATGATTAAAACGGCACAGAGGTGGAATATTTCCCCACTGCTTTGACGTCTTTAACTAAAACCCTGTATCTTTATTGAGATACGTTGTCCTGTTTTCCACACATTAGCCAGCCATAATAGCTAGTCATAGTCACAGCCAACAGGAACACTGGGCTGGTGACCCTAAAGGGCAGGGGGTCACGACCCCAGGTGAGACACTGTCATCAGGCCCCTGACCAGGGTATTTAACCTCTGATTGGCTAAGTCATATACCAGGTGTGGCGCAGGGTAATATACAGTGTGTCCGTCACGGTGCTTCGGACTTCCTCCTAAAACAGCAAAACAAGTGTGCAGCCTGTCTGGGGCAGGGGGTCCAGCCATGCCCCGGGGTGGGGGTGGGGGAGAACTAAAAGAGCCCGGAGGTGGGAAGGGGTCCACGGTTCATGTTCATTATCAGCTCTGTTTATGACCCCCCCCACCCCTTCCTTCCCCCCATGTCAGCACTGGCTCCAACCTGATCCACTGCCTTACAGACTGACTCTCAAAGAAATGGAGACTGAGCACATGGGGATGCCACTTAAAAACAATAGGAAGTCCAGAACGGTTTCAGACCCTGCGAGGATCGAGACGGGAGGAGGGAAATGACAGAGTGTTGCATTGACACAGAGTAGTGTTGCTGCACAGGAACATTCTCACCTTCAGTGGCTGACCTTCCCCTTCAAAATTCTACATACTGTGAGGGGAACGTGCCCCCAGCCTAATCCATAGCATTGTCCTGCATGTTCATATCATGCCGTAAGGCGTAAGACAATCCGCTTTCTCCAGAATGGCCAAGCAGCACTATGGGTCACGTTACATAAGAAGGCAGAGGATGGTGTAAATAGCTTGTTGTAAATTACATTCTATAAATAATGTAGTAAAGCATTCCAATCATTTCAAGAGTTTCCCCCCTGAGGCTATCAGAGCCCTGAACATTGACAAAGCAAAGCAAAACAAAACAGAACAATCCAACATTCCAGCATAAATGCTTTCATTCGGTAAAAACAACCACCTTCAGGGACGTGCAGAGAATGTTAGAGGGGCAGGGGCTGACATTTCTAAAAGGGCCTTTTGGTCGAAATATCGAAAATAGCAGACCTCCAAGCTCACAACGCGTCACGTTGTGAGCTTGGAGGTCGGCTATCAGATGATGCGTTCAAGTTCAGGAGAGTTTGGACAAGGCAGTTCTCTTGAATGCTGCCTTCAGGTATGGCATGGAAAGGGGGCATTTTCATTTCTTTCACCGTAAAAACGGCATTCATGGTCTGGAGAGGGCACTTTTAACAGACGGATAAAAGGGCAGGGGCTCAAGCCCCCTTTGATGTCCTTGTGCGCATACGCAGTCTTTATTCTCTTTCTTTTGGGGACAAAACACCCTGCACAGATTGTGCTTTTTGTGCAATTTGTACCTGAAATGGCAAACAAACAAAATCTGCCTAGGGTTTCAAATGATCCCTTTTTAACTAACATAGTTTGGTCCAGTGTTTATGCTGCTTGTGCTTTGACTACACTGCTCACCAAGTTCTAGGATTCTGAGAGCCTCTGCACTTTCCAGCATAGTGCCCCCTGACTCCGCCTCTTTCTGTCCCTCTGCTCTCGGGGGCCAGTTAGGCTTTGCATTTCTGAACAGAGTATCCCATGATTCTCCCTGACAGCTGACAGCGTCGGCCCCTTGACACTCTGACCACAATTTATATTCCGATGCAGCTCGCCCGGTAGCCATGTGGAGAGGGGACATCGCTGCAGAAGACTCCATTCTGTCTTACTCGCAAGTGTCTCGTGGTTTGCGTTTCATCAAAATTCAATGAACAAAACCAATTACAGTCTAAAGCAAGGTTAGTTCATTCTGAACACGTACTATATTGCTCTGGTAGTACAATAAATCATCTGACTTGTGGGTTTATAATATGCATAATATGCCTATATAATGTGGACACTTGCTCACCAGATGAAATTAGGAAAAATGGTGGTGAAAGCAAGGCAGCGCTTGTTGTTTTGATTTGCGTGGTAATTGTGGTAGGCAAATTCAAACTGTCAATCCCAAAACACACTCAGAAGCCATCAAAGGCTTACATCGCATCACTCACACACTCATGACACAAGAAGGAAATATATCTGCATCCATAAACTCATGCGCACACACACACACTCGTATGCGCACGCACACACACACACCTTCAACACCAGAACCTACTACTACTACTGTAGATACATTATGCTACAATTATACAAATCAATCAATACTTATGACCTAGCAGCTAATCAATCAATTACAATCTGCCTGTCCCAACGTGTCCCCCCAGGTTATGGGCTTGGTGTCACTTTACAAACATACAGCCATCCCTTCTGAATGTCACTTGTAAACACAGATCTTTGCAAGCTGTTTTTACAGGTGACAAGTCAAGTGTCAAAGCGCTACATAGTGCACTTGTAAAAGCCCACAATCACCATCATTTTTGGAGCGCTCTTTACAGAGATTGTGCATTACATTCACCCATTCACATACACCGATGTCAGAGGAAACCATGTAAGGCACCAAACTGCTCACCGGGAGCAACTAGGGGTTCAGCGTCTTGCTCAAGGACACTTAGACACTACGGGTCCTTTTCGACTGGCAAAGAACCGGTTCAGGTTTTTTCTCCTGCCTATGGGATGAACCAGAGGTGAGCTTTTCCACCGAGAACCGTGTTCGTTCCGAACCGTAAAAGTTGGTTCGGAATGGGAACCACAAAATCCTTGGTTCCACTGGTTCAATGTGGTTCAATCTGGTGGAAACGCAACCTGGTTCGCAAGAATGAACCACAGTTCCAAGAAAGTTGAACGGCACTGGTTTTTGAACCTAGGTTCTTTTGGTGGAAAGGGCCCCTACCTGGGGGAGCCCGGTATTGAACTGGGAACCCTTCGGGAACCCTCTGTGTTCCAACCCTCCACTCTACCCCTGAGCCACTGCCGCCCCAATAACTCTACAATGTTCCAGGGCCTGGGTCCTCTGAATCATTCGGCCCCTGACCCCCAGATAGGACCCAAGTTCTATCTGACCTTGATGTATTGTGATGGCGATGGAAAGTCGGGAAGTATGTGCTACTGTATGTGGTATCGCCGTGCACTTCAACAAGTGACACCGAGATACAAATTCAACATTTAATACAAGGCTTCTCAATCGCTCACCCATTGCATCCTGCGGAGTTCCAAAGGTTATGTGAAATGGGACCTTGGCAAGAAAGGAGTATAGCAGCAGCACAGTTGCACCCAAGAGGCATTCCCTTGGACATAGCCAGCTGCATCTCCCAGGGGCATGTTGGATTAGGAGCAGTCCCATAAATATCAGTTCACTTAGAGTACAGAGGTGAGCACATTTACAGTCTGGGGTATAGACAGATGGGAGTGGTTGAGGAATTCACCAAGCACCGCACTCTGTTGATCCCTATGGAGAGCATATGAATGGCAAGTATGTTCAATGACAATGACATTTTATTTGATGGTCAAGTCCACAGTCATTTACAGATTGAGTGACTTCAAATGATTGGCGTT
The DNA here is from genome assembly GCF_963921795.1 of Nannobrachium achirus. Lineage (NCBI taxonomy): Eukaryota > Metazoa > Chordata > Actinopteri > Myctophiformes > Myctophidae > Nannobrachium > Nannobrachium achirus. Next base: position 39,886,521 of record NC_137830.1, read on the forward strand.
GACCGTATCGTATTTTACAGATAACTTGATTTAGAGAGCGCACATTGACTCATAGCGGAGTTTCAAACACAGTGACATGAAAAGCACCCGTGCTTGTCACCCTTCCACAACAATGTCATAAGAGCTGAGGGGGGAGGGGAGGGGAGACATCCATAGGGTAAACCTCTGCTGTTGTGCAATAGCAAAGTGTAGTAATACACTCATGGTGCTTCCTCAAAACAGTACTCATGTACAGCAGTGTCACAATCCTAAAGTCTAGGTCAGTGTTTCTCAACCACTGTGCCTGACAGTGGCGGCTCCAGGTAATTTTTAATGGGGGTGCTGGAAGGGAGCTTGGCTATTAATTGAGGTGCTAAGTAGTTGTGGATATAGCCTACCAATGTATAAGAGCCTATACAAACACAAAACCATGCACATTATGAAACAGCAAATCACTGTTCATGCAGTAGCCAAACATTCAAGTATTGCATCACAAGTGTTAAGTCACATTAAATAAATGGCATTACTATCAACACAAGGAGGCTGCAAACAATGCAGATACTGACAATTTCTGGCACATTTAATTTTTCTCCTAACTTATCATGAAGGACTTCTAGTTTCTACAGTGGTGGGCAGGAACCTTTCTTTCGCCAATGTCACAGATTTGAACAAGGATAATTTTATTTGATGACAGTGAAAAAAATATTATTTGGCTGAGCATTTCTTGGGGGTGCTAAGGGTATCTATGGGCTTCTTTGGAGGTGCTAAAGCACCTACAAGCACCCCCTAGCGCCGCCTATGGTGCCTGGGGACCTTTGATGTGCCCCTGAGAAGGGTCAAGTGTGCCCCTTGAAACTGCTTGAAAGCCAGTATTGTATTCTTCATTTTAAAAATGATTTAAACTAGTGAAAACAGCCGATCTAGGTGCCAGGCGTTGTGTGCTTGTAGATCTGCTGTTTTCGCTACTGTTGTGCGACAGCCTTGTATGAAGCAGGGCTTTACTTTGCGAAGAAACGTACAAATTTGAAACTTGCAGATACAAGGTTTCTTCCCGACAGTGACGATATTTACACCCCCGTATTATGTTGGTGTACCCATGGATTCTTGGGACATGAAAAGTGTGCCCATGCAGAAAAAAGGTTGAGAAAGACTGGTCTAGGGAATAAAGGATTGTCAAATACAGGTTGGAAAGTGAAGTCTATTTTTTTTTTTTGACAATTTATTTTTTCTTTTCTTGTTAGTTTTGCATGATTTGACAACGAATCATTTTTAGACATGAATGTTAAGGGGTTTAAACATTAGAAAATAGCATCTGGCACAAACCAATAAATAAATAAAACAACCTAAACGTATTTAAACATTTAATAAGTGACAGGATGAGAAATATCATCTATAACTACTCTAATTTAACCTGAATGAAAAGTTGGCATTTAAAAAAGCAGGCGCCACAATAACACCATCTCAAAACTGCTTTAGCATTATAGTATAGCACACACAGCCAGCCGAAAGCTACTATGAGGACTTTAACATAGTAGGTTCAACTAATTCAAAAGGTGGACCCAAACCAGAAACCACCAACTATATAGTACAACTCACAAAGTCTTAAACGACGACAATAAGCTTAATGAAGGTAACTGAAGTAGGAATAGCAAATTATACCAACAGGACAAAAACATAGCAGGGGACAGCACTACAAGTACTGTCAAGTCTCCAGGTGTTTGGTGTCCTTAAGTAGGCAACCCCAACCAATCACTGGGCTGTTGATTGGCACCCAGCAATCAATGGGCAGCAAATAGGCAGCACCTGGAAATCACCACACTCACAGACCCACTCACTACTAGCACACACACTCTGACACTCTTCCACAGAGACTATTGACACACGTAACAACGGTTTTCATAGATTCAATATGAATAGGCCCCGCCCCCTCACCTATCTATGGCACGTGTTAATGTGTTTTCTTCGAGGTCCATTTGACTTAAATTAAACAAGTAGCCTAATTATGTTGAGAGTGATACATAACTCAAGTTGCACGTTCCGTTCTCTCTGACCAGTACAGTGAATGAATGGCTGGCTCTGGCCTATAGATATGGATGGATGGATAGATAGATAGATAGATAAAGACAGACAGACCAGGTAATCTGCACTGGGTTAGCATAATAATGTATGAACCAATAATAGATGTAAAATATATGTGTAAGTATTTTGTATAAGCTTTCACCATTAATACTGGTGTATAAAATGGAGGACGGGACAGTTTAGCATAAAGTATCAACCTTTAGAAGTAAGTAAGCCAAGTGTTCTTCTGTATTTCTGTGCTTTGAATAAAATGTTTCTCAAATGGGAAGATAGTGGTTGAGGAAATGTTGGATAAAGAGAAAGCGGGAAGGTTTTGGCAAGTCATCAAGGTATGGTACTATTCCATTTATGATTTAAAGGGGAACTAGGCAAGTCTGTGTGCACCATATAAACACCCCCCCCCCCTTCCCCTCTATCACAGGCTAAACAGGTAGTTTTCTTTAATGCTTTCATTGATAAGAGAGATCACTAACGAGCACTTGACACTTTTATGGCCCAATCAATTACCTCAGTGCACAACCCCTTTTAAGTTCATAGGGAGAAATTAGGAGCTCTGGCCAGCTCCCCCTGACGAAAACGTCCCTCCAAGGGATGAATGTCAACATAAACAGTGGAACAGAACCAAAATACAGCCAGGGGGATGTCTTTCTGCAAGGAAACACCCCAGCACAATTATATAGTGATTGATAAAGGGAAATGACAACAAAAAGTAAAAAAAAAAAAATACATACATATACAGTATGTTAAAACATTTCTTAAAGTTACCTAGTTTCCCTTTAAACAGCAGGCCTGAAAATCAAATACAAAATTCACCCTGTACTGTGGCATCGCATGCAGCCTTTTAACTCTGACGGTTCAATCTCATTTCCTCCAGCATAGGTCGTAGTACTGAACTGTGTCTCAATTTCAACTTGATGCTGGCATTTAAAGCACCTGTCACAAGATACGGTATGAAGTGACATTTTCATGTTCTACTAGAGGCCTGGCGTATGTATTTCCTACACAGACTTTGTTGCAAACTTTGAGGACCATTGAAAAAAAAAAGAAGCCTCTCGCACTGCCACAGCCCAAGTGCTGGGTAGAGTTTCACATTCTATATATAAGCCTGGTAGCTTGTGTCACAGGGTTATTTAAATGCCAGAGTCACACTGTCAAAACATAGCCCCGGCACAACGGTACAACAATATGATGGACCTTTTTGAGACCAGCACTTGTCTTTTCAACGATTTGCGTTATCTTGACGGAGATCATGGATCGTTACAACACTTGGACATGGCGGAGGTTTCCCCTTTGTACGGCGGGAATGGCAGTCCGTTGTCGTCGGGGCAGGACAATGTTCCGTCCGAGACCGGGGGTGAGAGCAGTGGAGAGGAGCACGTTCTTGCGCCGCCGGGTCTCCAGCCACACTGTGAGGGCCAATGCCTCATCTGGGCCTGCAAGATCTGCAAGAGAAAGTCTGCTCCGACGGACAGGCGGAAGGCTGCGACCCTCAGGGAGAGGAGGCGGCTCAAGAAGATCAATGAGGCGTTCGACGCGCTAAAGAAGAAAACCGTGCCCAATCCGAACCAGAGGCTACCCAAAGTGGAGATTTTACGCAGCGCAATAAACTACATTGAGAAATTGCAGGACCTGCTGCAAACACTGGACGATCAAGAGAAAATGCCACAAAATGGTTCACATACCTTTAACGTCAAAGAACAAAACGTACGTAAGCTCTTCGCCTAAACACTAATGCCTTTGCGCATGAAAGTCACGTGGCTAAAGTTGACATTGTAGCCTACTGTAGGCTACATAGATCCATAGTTATAGCTATGCCACCTTTAACTTGTGTTGAATACTAAAAAAAAATTAATAGATATGTATATCTGTACAGGTCAATAAGGACTATCACTGGGAAAAGACCTGTCAATCCTGGCAGACATCTGCTGATCATTCCAATACACCAGTGACGAATCAGAGAGAAGGTCGATGCCAAAGCAAAATGGATCAGGAACCACGCATTAACTTCATTCTGGTTGTCCAAACTGTGAACTCACATGGCTTGTTTGTCTCCTTCTCTTCCAGGTACCAACGAGTCTTCGGCCTCCACTAGCTTACTGCGTCTGTCATCAATTGTCGACAGCATCTCAAATGAAGACAAGACAAATTTCAATGACGAGGTCTCGGAAAATTGATTTTTCTTTTCTTTTCCTTTTCTTTTTTTCAGTTTATAATGAACAAAAGTGCTTTCGGTATTTCACATTTCCATTGTTTTCCGAGTTATTTCCAACTGATACAGTCATTCTATTTGTTATGTATTCGTTTGTATAAGAGAAACAATATTGACCTTATTTATACAGATGAATAACTGATGTACATATTTTAAGATTTAAGATTGAGGGAGGGAGATTTAGCTGTCAACATTAGTAAGAATGAAACACGTAGGATGGGTACAATTAAGATTGTCAAGAACCAAGATAAATTAAAAAAAAAGATACACAAAAGATAAAATAAAATAGCCTACTGAACTGCTGACCCTAGATATCTGCACTGGATATCTCAATGAGTGAATGAGTGAACTGAACATAATTATGTATAGTCAGTCATTAAATATATAAATGTACAGTGAATATATGAATTAATACATGTATCGCTATACATCTATTGCCAGTGAATATATGAATTAATACATGTATCGCTATACATCTATTGCCAGTGAATATATGAATGAATACATGTACCGTTTATAACATTGTGATATTTTAAGAACTTAATTTATTTTGTATTCAAAAGCAGAGGAACTGACCATTGAACAAGCAAATATTGTAGCCTATTAATATCTCACATGAAATGACCAACTATTAAATTGACATTCTTTTTGCAAGATTCTATGGATTTTATTGATTTTCTGAGATTTTCTTTATTTTTTTCTATTTTGCAATTCTTTATCCCACGATTTTGTAACCTATTTTTGTCAATTATCTAATGTAATCCTGGGCGCTACACTCCCTCTGCCAACCTGGGAAGACAACAAACTGACTCATGCTTCCTTCTATGCATGAGGAGTCCAAGTTGCTTCTTTTCACCTGACAGGGGGGAGTTTCCCCGGTTGGACGTAGCGCATGGAAGGAACACGTTATTCCAGCCAGTTCCTTTCCCCTCCATCAGGCGCCTCGGCTGGCCAGGGGGAGGCAGTATAGAGACCAGGATTACTGCATGTTTTTTGTGAGGGTACCTACCCTAGGAGACACGGGGAGAACATGATTTTCTGAGAATATTTCCAAAGGTATTTTACAAACCAGCTTGACTGTGCCCCCCTCCCAAAGCTAGCATTAGACCATGTCCAGACCCTGTGATATACCAAGATCAAGCACCTTATTACCAACGGGTCATTTGACCATGGGAATACCTCTCCAAACTAAACACACATAGCCTACCAGTTTTCCCCGGTGTTCACGGGTATTAGAGGTCCATAAAACCCCCATGGGCCCTGAAATAGCCTGCTGCCTAGACAGTCTTTGTTCCAACTGGCATACAGCTACTCTCACCCACAACAGTAACTTGAGTCACTTCCAAACACGGAGGCCTATGCTATCATATGCTCGGACATGGAAACTTGGTCAGCAGGCATTGGGTGCAAAGCCCACAGGGGATAATGAAGCTATCCGGTCCATTAGGGCTTTAATTCATGATCACTTGTTGTCTCATCACCACATGTCTAAATGCTTACATGCCATTTATCAAAATGCCAGTGTGATGCGACGCTAACTGTGTGGGAAATTCATCAGGCTTTGTTTGTCACGCATCGACTTAAGAGGGTGCGCTTGTTTGTGGTCTCAGTGCGTACTGTTGTGCTAACCTAACCCTGCGTCAGGAGTGAAGAGTGGACGGTTTCTCGCTTAGATCTCCATAGATGACATAATGCCCCGAATGACCTCTGGGGTACTGCCCCATCCCTCAGGCCTTCAGACACACAAGGGGAGGTTGCACGCACGCACGCACGCACGCACGCACGCACGCTCACTCACGCACGCACGCACGCTCACTCACTCGCACACACGCGCCAAGTGCATGCGATAATATCTTGAGCAGAATTTCAAGATTCCTTAGCATATCGTCGTTGTCGGGTGAAAACCTTGTATGTCCAAAACCATTCGTTTTGCATTTATCATTTTAAAAATGATTTAAACTAGTGAAAACAGCCGATCTACAAGCACACAACGCCTCGCACCGCGAGGCGTTGTGTGCTTGTAGATCTGCTGTTTTCACTACCTTTGCGCGACGGCCTTGTATGCTGAAGCAGGGCTTTACTTTGCGAAAGAACTTACACATTTGAAACTTGGAGATACGAGGTTTCCACCCGACAACGACGATATAGCTTAGTTAAGGATTCAATGCATGACCATATTATCCCACAGAGTCAGTATTTTAATGTGATTTAAGAGTGATGTGTCAAGAATAGTGTGTGGGAGTATTATGGCTCATTTATGAGTCTTATACCTAAAACCACATTATCTATGGAAACCTGACAGAAACATGATAGCCAGACAGTAATGTGAGTTTAACGGATCCAACAAGCATGTTGTCTGTTAACCAAAATTATATCAGATGAATTATTAGATTGCTGGAGAAAATTGCTATTTCATTCAAATAGTTTGACTCTGTTATTTCAATGTTTGTGTTTACCACATTGTATTGACTACTATCAAGTGAGATGTTATACACTTTAGTTAAATGTACAGAGTAAAGTATATACGGTAGTTAGATGCAGCGTGTTTAGTTAGAAAAAAAACGATATGCAATATTTTCTTCGCTCAGATTGCAAATCACTGCAAAGCAACAACAGAATGTTTGGAGTTCCATGACTTCGTCTCCATTTAATTCATTATGATTAATTTGGCTGTAAGCAAAGTCAAATCTGATGAAACGGGGGGTATTTTATAAGAGGGGATAAGCAGAGAGGCAGTCAGACTGCCTTGATTTCTCAAAACTTTCCTCAAATTTTCTGCTAAAAAAGGATTTGCTGCAAACCATGTAGTTGGCAGCACACCTCAACACACTGCCAGACAAGTGGTGTTGCCAATCAAATGCTCTCTTGTCACGTGTAATGACCGTATTCTCCTGTTACTGTAAGATGTAAAATGAACTTGAAGGTCATATATGTGAAGAAAATGTTCTGGCATTTATTATCATAATATTATTATTCTTTATTATTATTATTATTCTTTTTTATCTTGACTAATGCGGCATTACAATTATGCTATTGGTGAGAACAATGTATTGTAAAATATTGTAGACTAGTCTAGAGTAGTCTATTCGTCCAGATGGGGCTGTAGAGATTTAATCCGTTTTATGGGAATATAAATGATAAATTGGTCACACTGGCAGAGTGGCTCCAAATCACCAGCATAAAATCGAAGCATGAGCAGTTTAGAAGAAATAAGGGTTTCAGACGTGAGTGAGATGGACATAAAAGGCCACCTCCTGCCCTACTTAACTCTGCCTCTGACCCTTGAGAACAACTCTACAACAGAGGCGGAAAGAAAACTCAATAGTTCCCAAGAGACACCGTAGAGAATCACAGTACCAGTTCCAGTCTGCGTGCAAAACGCACCAAAACAGGCCTATACTGGCAATACAACACCATGTGTTTGGGTAATCAAACTCAAGGCTCAATTAGCAATCGGTTTTGTTTTTCCAGGGTTTCTCGTTGTCTGTGTTGCTCACAGTCTAAGCCTTTGATCTCTCCGACAAGGACATGCACCCAGCCTGGTGCCTGATGCAATGTCTTCTTCAGCTGTGCATAGTACAAACTCCGAAAGGCAATTCAGTGGGGGTGGGAGCAGGTAATGGGCTGTTTTCAGGGACGTCAAAAGGAGGGAAAAAGTAGGACTGGTTACTAGGGCCCAAGCTAGGGGGGGGGGGGCTTGAAACCCCTTCCCCCCTATGAAGAACATTCATAGGGGGGCCCACAGTGAATCCTTGTACCCAGGGCCCAGGATTTGGTGCAACACCCCTGGCTGTTTTCTTAGTTGCGCGACGTTCCCAGAGAAGAGGTCTGCCAAATGTTTTGACACATTGTGAGAAAGATCTGCATTGTATCCTTGTAGCTGTCAGCAACACCATTTGACGCGGAGTGATTAGCTTCCTTTAACCAAAACGTAACCAAGCCGGTGTGTGTATATGCGCCATAACGCAAGACAACATGGGCCCTTTGTTTAGGCTGTGTTGTATTATTACATTACATTCAAATGCTTCATTGTTATACAGTAAGTAAACAATGCATTATGATAAAAATCACATTTTGCTTGATTTTAACCTACAGTACATTGGATCTAAATTATTTTGACTATATCCCCAAATATAAGTGCATGAGGCAGTGTTAGACTACATATTATTGATCAGATTTGTGGGCTGTGTTGGGGAAAAAGCAAAATAGCTTAGTGTTAATAGCTTATTACTGATTTAATGAGCAAACAGGGACACCTCGTGTTTGGCACCTTCAATGATGGGTTAGGGGTGTTTAGAGAGTGTTGACGCTGTAATGTGAATTGACTGGGGTTTGAAATGTTACACCTTCCGTCCCTTTGCAGCTGGGCTGCATCTGCAACGCTGTTGTCTCCACCATAAAATTGACCCGCATACTCTCTTACACAGCTCACTCTTTTTTCCTACATTTCGACAAAACAAAACAAACCTCCCATAGAACATTAGAGCTGTTAATTAAACGTCATTTTGACATGGTATGTTTGTCATAACATTGTAATTTAATTAACAGCTAAAAATGTCTTCCCATTTGAAGGCCAGTTTTAAATGCTCCATTCACTACATCTTATATAGTGCAAGGGCCATTTTTGGTTTGAAAGTAGCGATGGCCATCAAGTCTCTTGCAGCATTCCGGGGCATTTTACTCATCGCGGCCTCGCAGCAGAGGTGCCATTGGAAGGCGGGTGCGTGGTGATGAGTGGGAAAACACCAGTAAGTGCAGATGTGGGAAACTCTGCAGGGTACTAAGAGGGGTGTTGGGGGGATTGGGTTGGGGATCGGGCAGGGAGGGAGCTGAACTAACCCCTAGCTGCCTGCCTCCAGGATGGGCCAATGGGCCATGGTAATTAGATCTGGCCAATGTAGGCCTCAGGGCTCAGGCCTCAGGGCATATAAGGAGGGGTCCCATGGCAACAGCCCCCTCATATCACTCAGAGGTCCTCTCTCTCTTGCCCCCGCTGCATTATCCATAGCACTTCATCTGTTCTCCTGTTCATCTATCCGTCGCGACAGAGGAGAAAGCCATGGACGTCTTCTCCCCGTCTCAGATCTTCTACGACTCGTCTCCGGAGGGCTTGGAGTTCGGCGCCGGCGCGGAGCTGGCCAGCTCCGAGGAGGACGAGCACGTCCGGGTCCCCGGGGCCCCCCACCAGCCGGGGCACTGCCTCCAGTGGGCCTGCAAGGCGTGCAAGCGCAAGTCGAGCACGGTGGACCGCCGGCGGGCCGCCACCATGCGGGAGCGCCGGCGCCTCAAGAAGGTCAACCACGCGTTCGAGGCGCTGCGCCGCTGCACCTCGGCCAACCCCAGCCAGCGGCTGCCCAAGGTGGAGATCCTGCGGAACGCCATACAGTACATCGAGAGCCTGCAGGAGCTGCTCCAGGAGCAGGTGGAGAACTACTATGCCCTGCCCTGCGGGGGGAGCGGCTCCGAGCCCGGGAGCCCCTCGTCCAGCTGCTCTGACAGCATGGTGAGACCCTCTCATCCCAATTCTAAAGTGTTTCTCAGACTTTGTGATAACAATAAATGTACCCCCATTCGTTCCGGATGGTGAAAATATTATTGAACTCTACTCTCCATGGCATCAGTAATCAACAGAAAAAAAGTCATTTTGGGGGTGAACTACTCCTTTAACTCTGAAAGTGTACAAATGGAAGCATTTGGTTCCATTCGTACACTGTCAGAGTTACAGACGTGTATGGGAACCCGCAGAGTCCTTGGAAGCCACTTTGAGAACCACTGCTCTACTCTGTTCATCCTCTCACTTGAGCACCCAAAAACAGCCAATCTACAAGCTCACACACCGTGCCTCGTAGTGCATTATGTGAACTTATAGATCTGCTGTTTTTGGTGTGCGACCCTGGAACGCAACTACTGTACTGCTAAACAACTGTGCTATATTGTTATGGCCTATCCTGCTAGAGCTAGACATAGCCTAATAATGTCACCTCAGAGAAAGGAGGTATCTTGTGGACAGAACTGTATTATCTGCTCCGGATCAGCATCAGCCGAGAACTTCGAGAAGATACAGTATTTGTTGATTAGCCTGTTCCCGGGATGCAGACTGTGAAATTAAACCAGTGCAATGTCACAAGGTTTTATTTGATTTTAAATGGAGTCAGCTCATTTCTAATTTACAAACGTAATCAAATAAGCTCGCTTTGATTGTATCGCCCCCAGACCTCAATTACCATGCTCCTCCATGCATATCCTCTCCCTTAGCACTTATATCTATTTCCTCAATTTCCCGTCTGATCTGAGATGAAACTATCTAGCCAGCCATGATGTTTGTTGTGTTGTTATTGTTGTTATTGGTCAGTCAGGAGAACTGTTCTCATGAACAACAACACATTAAAGGAGTAGTTCACCCCCAAAATTATTATTTTTCTTCTATTGATTACTCACCGCATGGAGACGTCTCATTCCTAAGCCAATAATTTTGTAGGCCCATTGAGTCCGGATGGAGACCCAAATGCGGGTGGAAACCCATGCATTTGGGTCTCCTTCCGGAATCAATGGGGGTACATTTATTATATCAAATTATTGGCTTAGGAATGCGACAAAAACAAACAAATATTATTGAACTCAAGTCTCCATGGGGTGAGTAATCGATAGAAAAAAAGTCATTTTGGGGGTGAACTACTCCTTTAAGATAACAATTACAATACACTGAAACACCTAACCCTAACCCTGAGTAATACGTTAACTCTGCAAGTGTATATAAATGGTTAATTTATACACCCTCAGAGCTAGGTCAACACTCAGGATTTTGCAGGGTAGGGCTTGTGACTGGTGGATGGTGTAGTGGCTTTCCCACCACCGGACACTTTATAGCCCTAATAAACCCTACTAAATCCACCTACTGAAGTCTGGCAGGAAAAACTGGGTGCTTTTCTGCATTCCATCCTGACTGCATGTTCTACAACCGCTGCCAGGATTTTCTGCAGATTTACTAGGAGAGAGTGTCATCTTGCACAAACCGGTGTTGCTTCCACTGACACAATCGATTGGCCACGCTTGGAACAGGGGCATAGTATATGGGAGTGCATGGCTGCCATCCTGTCTCCAAGGTAGATGATGTGAAATAACCACTTAACCCTTAAGTGCTGTTCGGGTCATTTTGACCCGTTTTACATTTTCATTTGGAGAAAAAAGGTAGAAGTAAAAAATGTTTCCACCTGAAACTCACTGGCCTTAAAGATTCTTCTGAGATGAACATGTAAAAAAAATATTTTTGCACTACACCCATGCTACAGTACACCCCCCTCATATTTTTTGAACTTTAAGTGCTGTTCGGGTCATTTTGACCCGGAAGCACAGAAATACACAGTATTATGCCAAAACACAGACACACAGTCACCCCCCTCCGAAGCCCCATTCCGAACCCTCCCCCCCTTCCTATAAGCATGAGCAATATTGCCCAGTATTAAATGAAGTAGTTTTTTTTTACATGGATTTCAGCTAAATCAGTAAAAACGCCTAGCTCTTTCAGTGTTTAATGTGATATAGCAAAGCAGAAATGCAAACATTTACCAAATAGATCATATGAATTGTTTGGTATTGAGTCAAAGTCAATGTATCATGATGATTTGTTAAGTTAAAATTTACATTAGTGTTGTTTTTTTTAAACCAAATATCCACCGGGTCAAAATGACCCGAACAGAACGAAGGTGTAGTGAATCTGAACAGAACTTAAGGGTTAAGCCCTATTTTATACCTCATCATACGATGGTGTCACACTGCGGAAATAACCGATCTACAACTTCACAATGCGCCATGACGCGACGCTTTATGAGCTTGCAGATCGTACATTGTAGATTTAGCCTAAACTGACTTGCCCAAAATAGAGAGGCCAGCTTGAAAGTGGGAAGAACCCTCTCTATCTCTGGTACAGATTATTATAATCTTTTTGGTCTTGTGAGAAATATCATGAATTCTGTATCAAATGAAACACCCCATCTACCAATCTGTTCTTTTCTAAATCATGCACAAATGCAAGGATAAGTGAAGTCCTTGAAAAGAAGAAACTTGGTACCATGATGTGCTTTTATTTTGTATTCATGTCTTTTTTTGTTTGTACTTATACTGTTGTGATTTTGTCTTTTCCTTCAAGGCTGACTGCAACAGTCCTGTGTGGCCTCAGTTGAATACCTGCTACAGCAACAGTTACACTTACTCTAAGAATGGTGAGTACTAGTATGAGTGAATGAATGTGTACATTCACATACAGTATAGGCACAGTGGGATATATTATTTAACACCAAAAGTACAATTTACATAATGCAAGAAAGGACGTGAGGCAGCAATGTATAATTTATACTTCTATTGTGTAAATAATCCTGTATAGCATAAATTTACAGTACATTCAGGGTTATTTAATTTTGATTGGAATGAATTCAGAGAGTTAATCACTCTCAACCTGCATGGTGTCCCTATTTTGGGAATGTCATTATAGGCGAAAATATACAAAGAATCTTTGAAATTTAGGAAACAATTTAATAATATAACATTAACTTTGAATCGATTTGACGTATATGGCAAAACAAGTCGCAGGGCATAAGGCATAAGACTTTGCTGTGTTTATGAGTTGAAATCATCCATGTGTTGAAACCGAAGCTGACCCTAACCATCTCTGTGGTCCCCTCCATCAGAGAGCTTGGCAGACAAGGCACCTGGCGCCAGCAGCCTGGCGTGCCTGTCCAGCATCGTAGATCGTCTGTCCTCGGTCGAGGCCAGTGGAGCAGGAGCATTGAGAGACATGGTGACTTTCTCTCCCTGTGGCTCTGACTCCCAGCCCTGCACGCCAGAAAGCCCCGGTTCTAGGCCTGTGTACCATGTTCTGTGAAGACAGCCCCATCTTTGACTTGGATATCGTGTATATCATTGCCACAGATGCGTTGCAAAATGCAGCTTCATTTGCAGAACAACCCTTCTGAAGGAACAACTTTTATTCTGTACATATAATTGTAAATATATAATGTAAATGCCCATTTATTCTATACATGCTTTTTATACCTAATGAAACATATTTAATAAACAGTTAATGTAATGTTGCTGACTTAATGTGCTTTATTATTCTTACACAAAGTTGTATTTAAGCAGTTTTGTGTTTTTGTTACTTTCCACATTGCCACCACAATCATTAAAGCTTATTGTTTTGTACAAAGGCTTCAAGTAATACAGATGGTGTTTGGAAAAATATGGCTTACTTCAAAAGCTTGCAGTCTCATCAAATGAACGCCATATCTCAGCACCATCAGACCATTAATATTAGTGATCAGTGTGCATGTCACTAAAAGTAGCCAACCTCAACCAATGTCAATGTTATCACACACAAAATTAAAATAAATAATAGGCCATAGTGCACAGACAAGGATGGAAAAACAGGCCACTAATGTGTATGTAACCTTTATTTAACCAGGGGAGTCACATTGAGACCTGCCAACACCACAATATCATAATAAATCTAAAATATGAGCAGGACGGCATATCCATTATCCGACTTTAAAATCCTGAAAACTGCCAGTTGATCAGTTGAATAAAATCGTCTTTTCTTTTCTGTTTGTGTTTATTTTACTAGCCATTTGATGTTTGCTTGTAAAATAACTAAATTATAATAATAATTTTGGATCTTAGGATCCACATTGGAACAGCAGAACAATGAAATGTTTTCACCGTGGATCTCTGACTTCATGAGGCCAGCAGGGGCATCACAAGGGGGGGGACTAGTGGGACTGAGTTACAATTATTTTATCCCCAAATTTCCAACGTCCCAGCGTGCATTGCGCAGAAGGCGTGCAGCATTTCCGGCGTCGCAGCCGAATGTGATCTACAAGCTCACAGCGGTTACATCTGCGACGCGACGTGAGCTTGTACGTCTGCTGTTAACCGGATGTGTCCCACAAATATTTCTACAGTAAATTCTGCGGAAACAGGTGAATACTTTAGCTATTGAAAAATAGCAGATATACAAGCTCACAGCGCGGCACTCGGTGTCGTGCTGCAAGCTTGTAGATCTGCTATTTAGATCTGCTATTTTAGTAGTACCCAGGGCCCAGAATTTGGTGCGACACCCCTGGTGGCCAGCCTGTGAAATCAGTTATCTATGATGTTCGTCATCTCTGTGACATATTGTATCTATGACGTATGACTCCAAATTTGGGCCCCATAATTCCATTATTATGACAAGTTTAAATATTTCAAAAGTATAAACATTCAAAAACATTTGGTGCTGATTGGTCCAGCGGTTTGTTTGCAAGATTATCTCCGGGGTAAACTGACATACAGAAACACGGAGAGATATATAGACAACTAGCCTAATGCAGACACAGCGTAAAAAAAGGAATTTCATTAACAGTAGTGAGGGAAATAAAAACATGTATGCAAACATCACCATCATTATACAAGAAGCATTATACAAAAATAACCAATATAATTCATAAAATCGAAATATACACAGAAGTTCAGCCATAAATATATGTATGGACAGAACAGGAATGTGGTAGATGGGTGGAGTAGAGCTGTATTTGTGTAACAAGGTGTTCTTCTCAACCAAATGTGAGTCCCCATCCCCATTAACAACACCCGTGATTATACCTTCAACACTTGAAGAACAAATGGCTTTTTGTACTCCATTGAAGCAAGGGTATCACATCCATTAAAGCCTGTGGAAGGTGTCATGTTGTAGGAAAGAACAGCAAGTAAGATAAATAGACAGATAAACAGACAGACAGACAGACAGACAGACAGACAGACAGACAGACAGACAGACAGACAGACAGACTTGTATATTATTATTAATTAGTGTGGTTGCTATAGGCAACCTAACTTTATAGAGTAACTATTAGCCAATGAGGAAGCAGCATTCTCAGTGACGTCACCGTTATTGCGACCGAAGGTTGCAGTTTAGTATGTGAAACGGCATATGCTGACTCTGTCTGTCTGTCTGTCTGTCTGTCTGGACGTGTACACATTTTTACGGTCTATGGGTTTGCCGCTCTGACATCACACTGACATCACTGTGATGTCATGGGAACCACTCTAACAGAATCCCTTTTATGCCCATATATGGAGATCCCCGGTGTAATCAATATTAAGCCCATATCTAACAGGACATCATATGGGAATGCCCATACAGTATATGGAGGAAGACAGCCCATATCTGTGTGGCTGGTTCAGGCAGGGATCTCCATGTATGGGCATAAAAGGGATGTTGTTAACTTGTGATGTCATGGGAACCACTCTAACAGAATCCCTTTTATGCCCATATATGGAGGTCCCTGATGTCATCAATATTAAGCCCATATCTAACAGGACTTCATATGGGAATGCCCATATATGGATTGTATGGGGATTGTATGTATGATGTCAGATGTGATAGAGGATTTTAACTAACAAATAACCGAGTAAGTTTGGGGTCTCACAGCATATCTCCATATACAGTACATGGATCTCCATATATGGGTACCAGGTACCAGATGACTTTTAGTGATTTTTCATTTCTTCTTTTCTGAAAACCTTAAAAATATTACTTGGGCAATTATGCTATGAGGCTAACGATATCTTAAAATGTCAATCAAATAGAAGCAGCTCTTGTGCCACCTGCATACAGTACATGATATATGTTCATCCACAAAAATAACGTCCCATATCCATCGCCTCACTTGCCCTGAAAGGAAATGTGGTTTTCCATTTATATACAGTATTCAACAAGAACACAATAGAGCAGGGGTTCTCAAACCTTTTCACATCAAGGACCCCCAAATTGACACTTATTTGCCCACGGACCCCCATTTGAAAAGATATCAGGGACCCCCCATAAGAGAAGATCTTTACGGCTCTAGCAGTGATTCCCAACCATTTTAATTTCAAGGACCCCCCAGTTTGACATGACCCCCAATTAATGGCATCTCTGAGACCCCAATTTATATTGTAAAATCAATGTTAATTTAACTCAGAGAGTGTAATTTAACTCAGAGAGTAACGGGTCCATTAGGTTCCATTTGTACACTCTCTGTGTTACATACCCATAAGGGTCAATTTGGTTCCTAACTAGCATTTAGCTGAGAACCAATACATAAGAGGAGGCTGGAACACTCTGAACAAAATACATGACTTGTAGCTCCTTAGTGTCTTGCTCCATGAGGCACAATACAGGTTGTACGTGAAACATAGTGGACATACCAAAAGGGGGTTGTATTTCAATAACCTCTGCTTGCTGACTCAACTCCAAATGTCAGTGATGTCCTTTTCCACTGGCAAACCTAGCTTATACATTCATAAATCACTCATTCACCAAGGTTGCATCAATAGAAACCTAAATATGTATGAAGGTTATTAAGGTTTCAGATCAACAATATGAGAGAAGATAACATGAGTTACCGCATACATCAATATCAATGTCTTATGATTCATAATTGAATTGTGTTTTGTTTTAACTATATTTTATTTGGCAGGCTACTCATTGTAATCTTCCAAGATGGCATTGACAAGGGTATTTCTTGACTTGAACTGACAAATTGGTGGTCTGAGCTGACATCTTGCAGTACTGTCAAAAGCCACAAGGTGGAGGTGTTCTGAAGTGTCTTTAGATATTTCATTTGACAAGCCATGGTAAAGATTACATTTGAAATAGCATTGACAGAGAAGAGATGAATTGCTGTATGCTGTGATTAAATGACAAGACTGAGTTATATAGGATCAAAAACGTTGTCCAACTGACACATATGGTTTCCTTTCTCAAACAATAAAAACGGCCTGTGTTAGTGAGCAGCATTAATGTTTGGCTCAGACTCTTTCAGTCTTAAAGGCAAGCTGCCTGAAGGAGCCAAAGGTGAAGCGGTTTATCTGTTGCTCATACAATATTATTCAATTATACTATTTCATGAACACATTGAATAAGATATGAAGACAGTGTCAGAAACACTGGGTGTGCAGTGCACCCAGTAAAAAGGTTGGAACTGAACTTATTATTATAACTTAGTTCCTTCACATTTGAAAACACACTTTGAATTATGTGAGCTGTCTGGAATAGGAGAGCTTTGTTACCATGCCCATTTTACATTTGGAGGCCTACCACCAGTGGTGGAAGAAGTGGCCTACTCAGATTTAAAAGCAGCAATGCCACAATGTAGTTAAAGTCAAAAAATAATTTCAATAGTAGGCCATATTGGCATTCTTTTTTCTTGGGCAATGATGAAAGAGCCTCTTGAAAATTATTCTCCAAATAACTTTCAACATCATCCGACAAATTGCATTTTACTTCCATCTTTGTTCATTTTATTTCCATCTTTGGTGCCATCATGGGACAGTGTTACCTGCAGGCTCTCATCACTGAGGTCTCTGACCCACCTGCATCTCATTAACCGGTTGTCATGGCGACAAGGAGACAGGATTTGTCAACTGCTTGCAAAGAAGGGCATTAGTTGACAACAATGGGTCCAAGTTTATTTTCTGTTGCAGTTTTTGCGTATATCAGTCACAGACTCAAAATAAACTTGGATCCCAGCAGTTCCCTAGCAACTGCAATTCCACTGACAAGGTCTATTAGTGGTCAATGAAATGAAAAATAAAGACTTGTCAGCTGTGAATCAATCTGGGAACCCATCGTCAAAGAAGAAAGTGCGACACCTATCGGTCTGTAGCGTTCTCTGAGGCTGTCTCGAGAGATTAGCTGTGAATAGATTCAGGAGGACGGTGTACATACCTCACCTTGCAGCAGGAAAGTCTTCATAATTTTTCTGTCTGGCATTTTAAAGGAGTAGTTCACCCCCAAAATGACTTTTTTTCTATTGATTAGTCACGCCATGGAGACTAGAGTTCAATAATATTTTTAGTTTTTTCTTGCATTCCTAAGACAAAAATGTGATGGGGACCCGTTTCGAAACGGGTCCCCATCCGGAATCAATGGGGGTAAATTTACTCGAATCAAAATTTTGTCTTAGGAATGTGACAAAAACCAACACATATTATTGAACTCTACTCTCCATGGCATGAGTAATCAATAGAAAAAAAGTCATTTTGGAGGTGAACTACTCCTTTAATGTCTGATTAAAAAGCAGTGTGTAGCACGCTGCCTGCTAGGCCTATACGATAGGGCAGCAGTGAAAGAGGTTTCCTCTGTGTCACCATTTGAGTTTTACCGGTTTACAAGGTCCACTGAGTCTCTGCTCTCTGAATTGGTCTGATGGATAATTGACTCGCTGTTCTGATGCTTAAATGTTGGACCAGTGAGAAGCTTATAAGCATTGCATACTACAGCTGCATTTAAACCAGGTTGCTGTGGTAGACTACATTACATATTGGTCATCAACCAATTAAACTGTTTTTTTCCCCACCCTGGAGTAAGACATAATTAATGACTAGTCTATAAATCGTAATTAGTCTATAATGAGCTATTTTACTAGTCTATAATTACTAATTAGTCTATAATGAGCTATAATTACTAGTCTATAATTACTATTAGTAATGAGTCTACAATGAGCTATAATACTAGTCTACACTTAGTAATTAGTCTATAATGAGCTATAATTAGTCTATAAATGAGCTATATTACTAGTCAAGAATTAGTAATTAGTCTATAATGGAGATATAATCCAAAGACTGTTGTTTTGATTTAGGTCTAACCACACATCAAACCCCCACTATTATACTGAGCTATTAACAAAGCCTCACAAACTTAAATGAAAGAGAATGAAACAAGAGACAAATGTATCACTGTACACAAGCACATAGATTTATTTATACAAATATAATATGTATAACAATTGCATATCACCGGTTTGTTTTTCTTTCTTTTTCTTTTAATCGGTTCGGTAAATACAGGACTACCAGCTTCAAAAAATGCAAGTCTTCAATTAAGAAATAGTACTTGAATTAAAGATACAAAAAGGCTCTGCCACACAGTAATACCCTAGGCGTTAATTAGGTCTGAGTGAGTAAAAAGTGACCCTTAGAATCTCAGTTAAATTAACACTTAGGATTTAGCTATGTACATTAAGATGTAGGCCTACTGCTTGGGGAGAGAGAGAGATGGACAGAAATAATTTGATATAGACAGTGACAGGTTTCCCAACATCCTTTAAAGATGGGGTGCCATGACGATGTTGTCAGG
Source organism: Nannobrachium achirus (assembly GCF_963921795.1). NCBI lineage: Eukaryota > Metazoa > Chordata > Actinopteri > Myctophiformes > Myctophidae > Nannobrachium > Nannobrachium achirus. The sequence goes on from NC_137830.1 coordinate 39,905,933, forward strand.
TGGGTGGTGACCCAGCTGAAGTTAGCCACACCCACAGTGTTGGGTGTATGGTAAACGGGGAGGGGATGATTTTATGATGTCATTAAATCAGTGTTTTTCCCATCAGGCCTTTTGACTCAGAGGCTTTCAGCTTTCAGGAAGAAGCCGAAAATACACAGGGAAGGCAAACTTGCACATTATAACCCAGCCCGGGGGTCTATTAGAGCAATGTTAACTCCATACAAAACAGAAAATGTACAAAACTATGGCACCACCTCTTTAACACTTAAGTCCCTTAAGACTCACATTTGCACTAAGCAGACCTTACAGCAAACACGCTATTTAGGAAACCCGGTCAAATCGGTCTAGATCGGGATGGCACACATCATGAATTTACTATCGGTAAAACACTGCCTACTTGAAATATATATATTTTTTAAAAGGTACCGTATAGTCTAACATGATGTCATCTGGTGTAACTAACCCCAAGGAGTTCACTGGCAATAAGAAATCAATAGAGCCACGCTGGATTTTAAATTCTGGCTTGTATGGTCAGTAATTTAGTTACAAGTGTTGAAATAAAAACAAAA